>NC_135411.1:7152476-7474976 GCF_051991245.1 Festucalex cinctus
TATTTTGTCTATAATTAATTTGATACTTTCATTATTTTTCACGTACAATTAGTACCTTTAAAAACATATTTTGCAACTTGCTGTCGACTGAAAATGACATCACAAGGGCTCAGGTAACCAATCACAGCTCACCTGTTTTCTAGGTTTGGCCATGTGACTCACAAGCTGAACTGTGATTGGTTACCTGAGCTAGGGCTGGGCAATAAATCGAATTAATTCGATACATCGTCATTTTAAAAAATCGAATCGTTGAAAATTTGTTAAAATTTGTGAAATCGAGTTTTGTCTTCTGGATTAGAAAAAGCTGTTGTTCTTATGTTCTGTTATGTGTTGTAATTTTGCACAAGTGGCAGAATGCTGAATGCAGAATTGTTGCATTTAAGCACAAACTATGAATGTTAAGTTTATGTTAAAACTAATCTAGAATCAGTATACGTTACTGGTGTCTGAACATTTTGCACAGGAATTATTTTTGAATAAGTGAAACCTATAAATAAACGTTTGTTGGATTTATTAGATTAAAATAGATTAAAATCGTAATCGTCCTAAATGACTGCAAAAATTGAGATTTTATTTTTTGGCCATATCGCCCAGCCCTAACCTGAGTCCTTGTGATGTCATTTTCAGTCGACAGCAAGTTGCAAAATGTGTTTTTAAAGGTACTAATTGTACATGAAAAATAATGAAAATATCAAATTTATTATAGGCAAAATATGAATGTTTGACTGCCAAAAATGGCTAAATAAGTAAAGTATTGCTTTCATATTCGTCTGGAAAAAACATTTGTGACGCTAATTTTTCGTCGATGAAATTATCACTGGTGGGTACCACTGTATTGAATATTATCAAGCTAAACAAATGATAAACGCCGTTATATGGAGAAAAGCCAAAACAAAAGGTCAAAAAAAGGATATCTTGCCTACGTGTGCGTGCGTGTGAGTCAGCTGCCGTTTTTTTTTGCAGCCGGGTGAGACTTCCCATCATATCACAAGTGCCTGTTAACCCAGGAGTCTCTTTCCTCATCCCTCCCCCTCCCTCCCTCCCCTCCCCTCCACCTCCACCCAATTCCCTTGGCCGTCTGAGATTCCCGGGACGTGCGCTCCCGTAAAATAAAGCCCGCGTGCCGTCCACTCGCTTCTCAGATCTCACCATGGGGCTGACATGCACGCGTCTGTGAGCGCTCGGCCCGCGGAGATGCGCCCTGCATCTCAAACACTCGCCTCGTTTTTTTGACATGGCGGAGAAGGCCAAGAGGACTTCTTCTTCTTCTTTTTTTTTTTTTCCCTATTTCTGACTTGTAAACGGACATGTCAAGCGGCGTGGGCGCCCGTTGACGGTCATGTCTAACGGCTACCGCACTTTGTCGCAGCACCTGAACGACCTGAAGAAGGAGAACTTCAGCCTCAAGCTGCGCATCTACTTCCTGGAGGAGCGAATTCAGCAGAAGTACGAGGAGAGCAGCGAAGATGTCTACCGGACGGTGAGTCACTTGGAGGACTTGATTTGAGATTGTCGTAAAAAAAAAAAAACAAGTGGTTGGTCTTCTCTGTTGGTTCAGCTGTCCTGCCTACTCGTCAACTGCCTGTGTTGTTTTTAGAAACGTCTTCATTAATATTGTTGCTCAGGAACTTTTGTGATCTAGTGTAGGGCTAGGTATCGGTTCAAGTTTCCTCAATCCATTCGATTACAATTCACAAGAGTTCAGTTCGATTCGATTTCGATTTTGTCCGATTTGATTCACTCAGTCCAATCCGATATTGATTAACTCATTCACTCGCAGCCATTTTCAATAGTGTTGTTCCGATACCGTTTTTTGGCCCCCGATACCGATACGCAGCTTTGCAGTATCGGCCGATACCGATACCATACCGATACCCAGCTTTGCAGTATCGGCCGATACCGATACTTACGTTTTTTTTTTTTCCCTCAACATGAAAAAGCTGTCCTGCCATTGGTTCAGAGCATTCAAGGGCCAATAGAATATCTTAGATCGGCATGCAGTGAACACGTCACATAACAGTGAATGTTGCGCACAAGCAAGACACAAGATGCTGCATCCAAAATCCTATATTAGCGTTGGAATTAATGGTATCGGCATGTTACTTGTGAGTACTCACCGATACCACTGTTTTAATGCAGTATCGGCACCTCTGCCGATACCACTATCAGTATCGGAACAACACTAATTTTCACTGAAGCAACCCCCTTCGCTTCCGGCTGTTTTACTGCATTTTGACTGATTTTGCAAGACCCACAGAATATTGTGTTCTATTTCTATATAAACATGGAACCTACCAAAATAATGATTAGAGTGTCTTCTTTTATCATGAAAAAAAAGTATATTTCTCCCTGTTTCCATTTCGCAGCAATTAGCATTGGAATATAGCTAAGTTTAATCATTATTCACAAATCTGCTTAGAACTGTGGGGAAATCAGCTTGTTTTAACATGGCCCTAATCTCTTATACTCTGCTGCCACCTGCTGGCCGTTTTTCTAATAACTCCCATTGCTGCTACCATTTTCTCCACTAGATAGGCTGTATCAAAGCCTTCTGCATGCTGTAGCATAAAAAAAAAAACCCATAAAAAACATATAAATACGTCTTTGGAACACTTACAACATTTTAAAATAGAATGTGTTTATATGTTTTGTTATGTTTTTTGTAAGTTTCATCATTATTGACAAATCTGCTTAGAATTGTGGGAAAACAGCTTGTTTTCATCATGGCAAATATGTTCTGCTCTGCTGTCACCTGCGTCTGCATCTAACGTAATAAAACAAAACATAAAAAAACGTATAAATACATCTTTGGGACAAATACATTTAAAATAGAACGTATTTATATGTTTTTGGCAGTAAATGGGTTAATTGTGGAGCATCAGTTCTTCTTTAACAGGGCATGATTTAAAAAAAAAAACTCCACAAACATGAAATTGCAAATTCAACTTTGCAGTGGCAGTTAACTGGTAAATTGATTTAGTTTATTCATGGAAATAACATTGAAATCAGCATGGATGAGATGATAATTCAAATTCAATAATCGTAAATATAAATTAAAAATATTCTGAATTGTCATAAAGTGCAATAAGTCATAAATGTAAGAAAATGCTTTTAAATTCATGTGAACAATAAATTTCAAGAAAACAATAAGATTAAAAAATGGCCTTTAAAATTGTATTGTCTTATGAATTTATGGGGAAAATAAATATTAAAGATATTAGAATAATCGATTCATGGTTTTATGAATCAATATCACCCTCAAAAATCAAAATCGATTCAATATCTTCAATATCATTTTTTTTTAAAATTTTGTATTTATTTATTTATTTATTCATTTTTTAAACCAAGCCCTAGTTTGGTGCAACTGGCTTGGACCAGCATTCAGATGTTCCATAAAACCGTAGAAATTGACTCTTGAATTGTGCAGTTGTTTAAATGTGTTGGTAGACACTTAAAAAAAAAAAAAAAAAAAAAAAAAAAAAGTTGCGATACTATACAGTACGCACCATTAGGTATGATTGCATAGCTTAACATAACATAATCCTCACCCAACTATAATGTGGCTTGCGATATAAAGCTTGAAAGCCCTGTTGTACCTAATATTGTGGAATTAGTGTCCTTTTTTTTTTTTTTTTTTTTTTTTTTTTTATGGGCAGACCAGCCGTATCTCTTTCATGAATGAATTTGCTTCAGCATCAGTGAATGAACATCCGTCTGGATCAATAAAGAGTCTAATGACTTACAGTAGCTTTTCGGGATGACAGGCACGTTTCCTTTAGTTCCTAACTATGTGGAAAACTAGCAAATTATTTATGGGTTTATTATTTTTGAAAAATAGCTGTTTCATAGTTTCATAGTTTTGATCATCCTAATTGTGAATAAATTGAGTTTTTCTTTTTTTTGATTTTTTTTTTTGCTGCTTAGCTGGACATGAGCCAATGCAATGTGATCAAGGCGAGCAGGATTGTTCAATAAGGAACATCAACTTTAGTGCAAGGTGTTTTTTTTTTTTTCGTTTTTTTTTTTCCTGTATTGTCATTAGATTGTGTAGTTGTGCCTAATGTTGTGGCCTACCGTCCTTTCTTCTCGCCATGGTCTCTTTTCTGAATGAATAAATTACGTTTTGGATCAATACAGAGTATACACTGTATGGATGATAAGCTTTTTACAAAATGTCATTGATTAGATTTAAGTTGCTCTAAACAAAGAAGAGCAATTTAAGAGCAATTTCGCAGTTTTGATGGGCGGATTGATTGTTTTTAAATCTGCTTTACTCAATATAAACAAAAGCAATGTGATCAGACAAAACGGTTGCTTAACTCATTTACTCCCAATAACGTATAAATATGTTTTTTTTTATGTTCTAAGTGTCCCAAAGATCTATTTATACGTTTTTTTTTTTCTTTGTTTGTTTTTTTATGCTAGAGCAAACATAAGGCTTTGACGCAGTCTCTCAACTGCGTCCGTATTCCTCTGCGGTCAACGTGTGAGGACACTTCTTCATTCTACTTAACTCATTTTCTCCCAATAACGTGTAAATACGTTTTTTTTTTATGTTTTAAGTGTCCCAAAGACCTATTAATACGTTTTAGTTTTTATTTTTATGCTAGAGCATACAGAAGGTTTTGATGCAGCCTCTCAAATGCAAAGAACGGTTGCAGAAATTGTAGTTATTACACAAACGGCCAGCAAGTGGCAGCAGAGTAAAGGAGATCAACCAGGGCCATCTAGAAAAAAAAGCTCAATTACTTACAATTTTAAATAGATTTGTGAAAACTGATGAGACTTAGCTCTCTTCTAATGCTAATTGCTGCAAAACGGAAACAGATAGAATCATACTTTTTTTTTCCTGATGAAAGAAGAGACTTTAATCTTTCTTTTGATGCTTTTATAGCAATTGAACACAATATTCTGTGGGCCTTGCAAAATCAGTCAAAATCCAGTAAAACAGCCGGGAGCGAACGGGATTGCGAAATGTGAGAATGGCGGCGAGTCAATGAGTTTTAATACAAAAAAAAAAAAAAAACTGTACAGTGTCATGATAATTTTGGAAGTGTCTTTTAGATCCCGACTTGAGTGAATATTATTTCCATTATGAGTTGCATAGCAGAAGTGGGCAAGCTGAATGTCATTGCTGTACATTCATCCAGTGCGATTTGAAACTTTTTATATCACTTTAATCGCTTTGCGATTGGCGACTAAATCTTTGTCTCCGTCGGTGAGCGCTGCTCTGGGTTGTTGCCGTTGGCGGGACGTCAAGACCGAGGGCTCGTTGCCCGCTGTCTAAACATTTCAGTGAAAGCCAGCACAGCCTAGGTGGGTACATTGCGATCCCTCTGGAAGATTTGAGCCACCTATTTTTAGCCCGAGTAATCAACGCACATGCAGTTGCACGAGTGTCCATTTGACAGGAGATACGGAGCAGTGCGGTTGTCTTATTGACGGACTGTCGACAAAATAAGTCGTTGGCGTCCTCTTCCAAAATGTATCTCTATGCTGTAAGAAAGTTTTGTGAGAATACAACAGGTTGCTTTCCGTTTGTAAACGTAGTCGAATCGCTCTGTGCCTGCTTTATTCGCGGAGTGTGTTGCTGAGGGCCGAAGGGCCAACGGGGGCCAAAATAGAAGGCGCACCCTGATGTTTGTCTATATATAGAGCTGTTTGCGAAGACTTGGCGCCATGTTGTTGACACACACGAATACACGGACCTCTCAGCGGCGCGTTACATTATTCTGCATCGATGCTGAGGTTTTTCCTATGATGTATGACTACCGATACCGGGTATCGCTGCCAATACCCGTCGTATTTTTAGGTATCAGTTGGCGGTAATCGATACCAATATGGGCCTGCAGCCATTTTACGATCAGGGACTAGAAATTAGAAATTATATGAATGCAAAGTTTCTATTTATTTTTGCCATTTTTTAACTGTAATCATTAAAAATTGTAGGGATACACCGATTATCGGTGCCGATATTCAGCATTTTGAGAAATATCGGCATCGGCCATTTTGAAGAATCATATGTCCGATAATAGATCAATTTTATTTTATTTTTTTTAAGTGTTAACTTCAGGGAACTAATTTAAATGTAAATAAAAAAAACACGTTTTTATTTCCATATTTGTTGACCCAGGGAACTCTCTGCATCTTCAGTTTTTGTTTAAAATTAAAACTAAGATAAGTAAAATTTTATACTTTGAATATTTTGAAATTTTGGAAGACTTTATTATTTTGTGTAGAAAATAGTTTGTTTTTATTTAACTTTTGAAACAGTCTCTTCTTTCATCAGGAAAAAAAACGTATGTTTCTGTTTCTATCTGTATCCGTTTTGCAGCAATTAGCATTAGAAGAGAGCTAAGTTTCATCAATTTTCAAAAATCTATTTAAAATTGTAAGTAATTTAGCTTTTTTTTTTTCTACATGGCCCTGGTTGATCTCCTTTGCTCTGCTGCCACCTGCTGGCCGTTTGTGTAATAACTACCATTTCTGCAACCGTTTTGCGCTAGCATAAAAAAAATTAAAAAAAATTAAACGTATTAATACGTCTTTGGGACACTAACATTAAAAAAAATGTAAATAGTTAAATAGCAAAATCCAGCTGTTTTTATCAATATCAGAAGGCGGCCATTTTGCCACTTAATTTCTGTCGAGTGAAAATGACATCACAGTTGCTCATGTCTCAGGTAACAACCAATCACAGCTCGGCTTCAGGAAACAGACGAGCTGTGATTGGTTGTTGCCTGAGCCTTGAGCAACTGTGATGTCATTTTCAGTTGCCAGCAAGTGGCAAAATGGCCGCCCTCTGAGATGGATAAAAACGGCTAGATTTTGCTTCATAACTCTTACTCCACAAATGTAATATTAATCAAGACGTCATGTTTAGACTGGTGAGGTAACATATAACTTATTATTGTCAAGAAATGTTTAAGGTTGTCTTCCCCTTTAAAGATAGTACCGGTAATTTTTCCACACCACATACAGCAAAGACGACTTTGCTGGCGACGTGGCATTTTTTTGTTGGTAGAGCAAAAACGTAGTTGATGTAGGAGTAGCAGTCTACCAGTTGTCTGCTTGACTTTCTGCTGTCTTCTATTTCTATGGAGTTAGAAAACCCCGTAAACACAAAAAACGTGATCTACGAACACAAAGAAGCATATCTTCAATTACAACAACGTCATGTGACCTGCAGTTGGCCAATCACAGCGTAGTAGTTCTTCAACAAGTTGGCCAAACGCTCTCTCAATACGTCGCTGATTCAACAGCGCCCCCTGCTGTAAAGTTGACTGGCTTTACGCGTGTGGATGATGGGTTTTCGGCACGTAAAACCGCTCGGCGGAATATCGCTGCCAAAAGTCACGCGATTTGTATCCGTAAATGTAGAATTGCTTTTTACGTACGCAAAACATTTTGTTGTTGTTGTAATTGAAGATATGTTTCTTTGTGTACGTAGATCACGTCTTGTGCATGTAGATCAGGTTTTGTGTACGTAGATCACGTTTTGTGTACGTAGAACAGGTTTTGTGTACGTAGATCACATTTCGTGTACGTAGATCACGTTTTGTGTACGTAGATCACATTTCGTGTACGTAGAACATGTTTTGTGTACGTAGATCACGTTTTTTGTGTTTACGGGGTTTTGGCATAATTCTAGTTCATATACATTCTTTCATACGAGACTTGCGTGAGCACATCTGGAAGATTCTCATGCTTGCTTGTTATATTCCACACTAGTGACACCACCAAGTCTCCTCCTTTTCGTTGAGTGATTTCACGTTCCTTGTTAGACCAGCGCCACCCAGTGTCCAAATTAGCAAGCTTTATGTGGCCGTATAACTTCTGTTGGGGTAAAAACCCACCCACGGGCTGGATATGACCCGGGGGAAGGACTTTGGACACCCTCGGTCTGATGGAACACGGCAGGTAAACAGTCTCCTGAGTTTAACCTTTGCCCGTCAGGGGGCTACGTTCCCGAGCCGCCGTGAATTCCGCCGCTCTAAATATACCAACCTTGACGGCACAGCCAGGTTCTGAACCGATGATACGCAACACCTGTGGGCTCTGATTCACTCTGCAGATGGAGAGATTAGGAAGTGATCTCATGCCAGCTGTACGGACGCAGCATACGACCTCGAGGACTTTTACACTTACGTTCATATCAACTGGTGTTTATAAAGTATTCGTTTTTGTTCACAAATGATCAATGTCAAATACAAATACAGTCAAACCTCGGTTTTCCAACATAATCCGTTCCGTTCGAAATCCAAAACAATTTTTCCCATTATAATTAACGTAAATCATTTTAATCAGTTCCAAGTCTGAAAAAAACTTTTTCCAAGTTTTTTATTTTATTTTATTTTTTTTACTATTTTACACCATAAACTGCACTGTATACTGTTTACCATAAATAAAAAAAGGGTAGAAATACACACTGTTTTATTTTGATATCCTATCTAAAATGATGAAAAAAAACAAAAACAAAATGCAAACATTTATTTTTTAAATTCATTAGTTCTGCACACTACTTTCCTCTTTTCTTCACCAGCTTTACCACTTGCACATGCTTTAGATTAGGGGCTAATACACGATGCAAAACTAAAAAATAAAAGATTTGCGTAAATAACAAGCTATCTAGCTTTATACTGGAATAAATTGTGTTTTACCGTTCATTAGGGGTGTTAAAAAAAATCGATCGGCGATATATCGCGATACTACATCGCGCGATTCTCGAATCGATTCAATAATCGGCAGAATCGAATTTATTTATTTTTTTTTATTTATTTTTTTTATTTTTTTTTTTTTAGGATTCACACCTTGAGCATGGAAGAATGTTATATGAACGGAACATTAAGCCTTAATATTTTATTTTAATGCTGTTCAAACATGAAACAGATTACAACCTCTATAAGACTGAAATTTCAGATAAATAAATAATACATTTTCATATAAATCTTACACTCTACAAGCTTACTGATTAGTATTTTCTAAATTTGAATGAAAAAAATCGCAACAATCGACTTATAAATTCGTATCGGGATTAATCGGTATCGAATCGAATCGTGACCTGTGAATCGTGATACGAATCGAATCGTCAGGTACGAGGCAATTCACACCCCTAGTATTTACCATAAATAAAAAAGGGTAGAAATACACACTGTTTTATTTTGATATCCTATCTAAAATGATGAAAAAAACAAAAAAACAAAATGCAAACATTTATTTTTTAAATTCATTAGTTCTGCACACTACTTTCCTCTTTTCTTCACCAGCTTTACCACTTGCACATGCTTTATTTGGATTGGACCCATGATTAGGGGCTAATACACGATGCAAAACTAAAAAATAAAAAATAAAAGATTTGCGTAAATAACAAGCTATCTAGCTTTATACTGGAATAAATTGTGTTTTACCGTTCATGGTCTGTGTTTCCAAAGGGGTCGCCATTGGAGAGTGATGTCACGTTGTAGTCCATCGGTGAAGTCGGGGTTCTTTTTTTTTTTTTTTCCCCCCAACTTCGCTAGTGGAATTTACCAGTTCCCATACACACTTCCTTGTTTGAACTTGGAAATTTCTGACTTCCGACCATCCTCCAATGCAGCAATAAACCACAACCATAAAATAATAAATGAATGAATAAATAAATCCATCCATCCATCCATCATCTTGACCTCTTATTCCTCACAAGGGTCGCGGGGGGAGCTGGAGCCTATCTCAGCTAGCTCTGGGTAGTAGGCGGGGTACACCCTGGACCGGTTCTTAGCCAATCACAGGGCTGAGTAAATAAATAAATGAATATAATATTCTTTTCTAGTAGCTAGATATACTATGTTGCAAACATAAAACCAGTCTATCAAATCACTTCTGTAGCACCTCAACCCTGTTAGATCAAAACTGTCACAATCTTATTGTTGGCTGCCTGCTATGAAAACAAATAGTCAATTATTTTACTTTTATAAAGCCCTATTTTATCCGATTGAACTAATTATTTGGATAAAAATCACCAGTTTCCCCATGAAGGCTCAATGAACAGAATTGACAGATTTGTGCTTTTATCCGTTGCAGAACATCGAGCTGAAGGTGGAAGTAGAGAGCTTGAAGCAGGAGCTCCAAGAAAAACAGCAACTTCTGGACAAAGCTCTGTAAGTTCACACGCACACACGCTTTACAACACCACTAAAACACTAGAATACTGCAGAAAAAGAAAGTTTCTTTTTATTAAATGAAGATTATGTACATTGAAGGGGATCAATGATTATTCATTCATTCATTTTGCTGATGCTCAAAGTACCACAGATGGGTGATAAAGGTATTTATAGGTTGTAGACCAGAGGTGTCCAAACTTTTTCATTTGAGGGTCACGTATAGAAAATCAGAAGGACGCAAGGGCCACATAATGTTATGAAGAGAAATTGTGTTTAGTCCTAAACATTGTACAAATAATTTATTTGTGCTTTTGCATATTTAGAAAAATGGTACAGTATATAAACCGATTTATTTGTAATATGGTAATAGGGTTATTATAGTTTTGGAATTTTTCATTTTTGTTTTTATTTTGTTTGGAGTTTTTTTTTTTTTTTTTATTTAGTTAGTTTTAATTATTTTTCAGGGTGGTTCTGTTATTTTTTTATTAGTTTTAGTTCTTTAATAAATGCTTAGTTTTAGATTAGTTAGTTTCAGTATTAGTTTTAGTTTTAGTTTTGTTTTTTGTTTTGTTTTGTTTTTAATGTGTATTACTTGTGCGCAATATTTAAAAAACACCATGGTTGCAAAGTCATTATTCCGGTTTATATCCAAATAAATCTGCTAAAATTCACATTTAAAATCATCCCCAAAGGCTCATGCATTAAATTAATTACCAAAGACTAAAACGAAGGACATTTTTTGCTATAATTATAGTTAGTTTTATTTTTAGTTAGTTTTGTAAACATAAAATGTAGTTTCAATTAATTTTCGTTTTTTAAAAAGCATTTTCGTTTTTATTTTATTTCATTAACGAAATCGTAGTTTTCAATTTTATTTTTTTCGTTAGTTTTAGTTAACTAAAATAAACTTTAATAGCGCCTGTGTTTTTTTTTAACTGAGTCAAATGCCATTTTTTGCACATGTCGCGGGCCACTAAAAAAATGGACGGCGGGCTGCAAATGGCCCCCGGGCCGTAGTTTGGACACCCCTGTTGTAGACATTTATAGTCAAATAGTTCATCATCGTAAGCCAACACGCGCTGGTGTTTTTTTAACGTCCGAACGGCTCACTATTTAAGATACTGTTGTCACCTCATCTGCTTTACAGTGTTGTCACAGTGTCTGTAAAAGTGATGTGAGGTCATGCCGATGGTAAGACTCTGACAGTATTTTTAAATTACACCCAAATTTATGTCGTTGGTTGCTAGGGCTGGGTATTGCCGCCAACCTCACGATTACGATACGTATCACGATACAGGGGTCACGATACGATACGTATCGCGTACATATGTGTCCCAATACTTGATCTCCAAGGCGATACGGATCCCGATATTTCACATTCATTTACTTGCATTTTATAATAACACTCATATGTATACCTAAAGGATATGTTTATTATGCTGGATGACAAAAATGTTTTTGTTAGCAGCTCTTCTGGTTTGGCACCTAGTGGCATGCCTGGTTTAAATGTCTACGCACTGCAGAGCAAAGAGCAGTTTTCACAGACACACCGGGAAAATTTGTTAATAGGCATGAGCCGATATGAGTAAAAATATCAAAGTATTAAAATTACAGCTCTAAAATGTGCTTATTTGAATTATTTGGGGAAATAAAAACAGCATTTTTTTTTCATGTCACACATTCTATTTCGTTTTTTAAACAAAATATAGGAAAACTGGTACATTAAGACACACGTGCCACGTTAAATTTATAAGTAAATAAATGTTGATATTCTTCCTCTGCTTTCATTTTTTTCTTGGTAAGACACAGTGTGCAATCACCTGTGAGCTTTTTTTGCATTAATTGAAGGCAATTAACTTCAAAGACGCTGCTGGTTTTTAGTTTTTAGGTACAATGCAAGGTGCAAAGGCAAACGTTAACTGCCTATTTAAAGTTAACGAGCAATATCGATTCTGACGCCTGCGTATCGATACGTGGATTGTAATGAGGTCCGCAACGATATATTGCCGTATCGATTTTTTTAGCACACCCCTAGTGGTTGCCATGCCAAGTTGGCAAAAAATGAGAATTTCTCATTGTCAGTTTCTTACAAGAAAGTCGTCTTCTCTTGATGGTTAGAATCTGATTTTGCCGACACGATTACGCTCCGTCCGTATTCCTCTGCGGTCAACGTGTGAGGACACTTGTTCATTCTACTTAACTCATTTGCTCCCAATAACATGTAAATACGTTTTTTTTTTAAATGTTTTAAGTGTCCCAAAGACGTGTTTATACGTTTTTTTTTGTTTTTTTTTAATGCGAGAGCATACAGAAGGCTTTGATGCAGCCTCTCAACTGCAAAGACCGGTTGCAGAAATGGTAGTTTTTACGCAAACGGCCAGCAGGTGGCAGCAGAGCAAAGGAGATCAACCAGGGCCATGTAGAAAAAAAGCTCAATTACTTACAATTTTAAATAGATTTGTGAAAACTGATGAAACTTAGCTCTCTTCTAATGCTAATTGCTGCAAAACGGAAAGAGATAGAAACATACTTTTTTTCCTGATGAAAGAAGAGACTTTAATCTTTATTTTGATAGATTCCATGCTTTTATAGCAATTGAACACAATATTCTGTGGGCTTTGCAAAATCAGTCAAAATCCAGTAAAACAGCCGGGAGCGAACGGGATTGCGAAATGTGAAAATGGCGGCGAGTGAATGAGTTAAGAGACGGATGGGCGCATTACTCAGACGGGTTGAAAATATCCAAGTTATCTGAGCTGTTGCATGTGTTATATAGCGAGCCAAGTATGAATGCAGACAAAGTTCCAGAATGGGACTCGGTGGCGACAGTGTGGCTGGCGTGCGCCATTCTTGGAGCGGGAATTCTGGGAGCGTTGCATGAGGTGGACAGATTCTCAAACGGGTGGGTTTTTGGGGGGGAATTAGAGATATGGGATGTGACTATCAAAAACAGTTGTTTTTTTTAAATGGTTAATGTTTTTGTTTTGTTTGTACTGGCCAATAGATCGTAAAGTTCATTTACAATGCAGCCTTGAGTATACTGCATATTTACATACTGCAATATTTGTTCATTAAAACAATTGTGCCTTTACCAAGGTTATTTTAGTCAACTAAAACTCACGTAAACACTAAAACTAAAATTCAGAAAACAATTTCGTTAACGAAATAAAATAAAAGCAAAAAGGCTTTTTAAAAAAAGGAAAACTAACAAACTACATTTCATGTTTACAAAACTAACTAAAACTAACTATAAATATAGCAAAAATGTCCTTTGTCTTAGAGTTTGGTAATTAATATAACGCATGAGCCTTTGAGGATGATTTTAAATGTGATTTTAAGTACGGTAGATTTATTTTGGATATTAACCGCCGGAATAACGACGTTTGAAAATGTCACACAGAAGTGATGTCATCTAGCAGCAGCCAATAGAAAAGCACCTTCAGATGACGTCGCTCTCATGTTTTTTTTTTTTTTTTGTTTTTTTTAAATATTGAGCACAAGTAATTAGGGATGTCACGATAAGGGCAATATCGTGATATCGCGACATTAAAACTGCCACAATATCGTCGTCGTCATGTTCACAATATTTAAAAGGAACACATCTGTTAAAAAAAAAAAGTCAGGTTGATTTCCATTTGTGCAGTTCTAGCACCCTCTAGTGGCTAGTTTATTAGTGCAATTTAATTTTCATTAGGGATGTTTTGGCCTTCTATGTTTCAAATCTATGCTAATTGCCAGATGAAGGGGAACCAAATTTGCTTGCGAAGCGATCAATGTGTGCTCGCATTAGCAAGTAAGTGCCTCAATATTGTTATTGTAGAGATTGTAGGTGCTTTATATGCATTGCTGTTATGTACAAAAGCACGATATTGTTGTTTACAATATTGTGATATTTTTTAAATATCGCCACTGCCCCCACAATATCGTGATAATTATCGTATCGTGACCTTCATATCGTGATAATATCGTATTGGGATGTTTGGATGTCGTTACACCCCTAAAAGTAATTCACATTAAAAAAAAAACTAAAACTAATACTGAAACTAACTAAAACTACACTAAAAGTAAGCACTCATTAAATAACTAAAACTAATAAAAACTAACAGAACCACCCTGAAAACTGATTAAACCTAGCTAAGTTTAAAAAACAAAACTCAAAACAAAATAAGAACTAACTAAAATGAAAATTCCAAAACTATAAAACCCTTTACAAAGATATTGAAGCTCACTTTTGATTGATGCTGTCCGAGATGTATTTGTTTGACAATTTGTTGTACACGTGGTGTACATCTAATACATGTACTGGCGTGCCTGTATAAAAATAAAAGTTTGTGAACAACACATGTGCTTGAGTATATCTTGACATGACCCAATACAATAAAAGTCTGACATGACGGGCGGGGTGGGGCTACTTGATTAATATTAGCTCAGCTATAAGTGGGGCGCTCTTAGATCGCCCGTTAAAACTATAGCTGACGATAAAATGATGTCATCATGTTCCGTTTTTTTTTTTCACCCCAACCAAATCCTCCATCAATCTTCATCTGTGACAGCACAACAGCAGAGTGCTTGACCAATCACAATGAGGAAGAGGTGCAGAGACGATGTCACGAGAGGCAGCAGGAGATCGAACAAATGCAGCAAGTGCTGGAGACCAAGATACAGTTCCTGCAGGAGGTTCATAATGCATCTTCACAACCACCGTCAGTCACACATTGCGACACAGTTATGTTCACGCATGTGTGTGTGTGTGTGTGTGTGCATTCCGCCCCCCAGGAGGCCCAGTTAGCACGCAATGATGCGGTAAGGTCGGTGTCGTTAACTGGGTCACACTCCCACACTTGCAACCTCTCCCAAGATGCCACGATGGAAGATACTGCTGTGGATGAGAGGCCTTCATCCAATGCCGATAAAGACGGGTGCGTGGGCACTAAATGACACGAAACAAATCAACTTATCATTTTTATTCTGTTTTCAAAATAACATTGAACATTTTGTATGTGTCCGTGAAATTGCCGTCCACCCTGTCATAAAGGCGGAACCGCCCCTTTAAGAAATCATATTGATGTTCTTTTCATTGGTGTGTCAACAGTATTTTCTTTTTTTCCAATGGTGACAGAAAAAGTAGAGAATTGCAGAATAAATATTAACACTTATGTTTTGTAATCTCCGGTGTAATAACCTTATTTATTGATTGATTGAATTTTTATTTTATTTTTCTTCTTCTTCTTCTTCTTCTTCTTCTGCTTATTATTATTATTATTATTATTATTATTATTTTTATTTTCATTATTATTATTAATTCAATCTCTGGTGTAATAACCTTATTTATTGATTGATTGAATTTGTATTTTTCATTTTATTATTATTATTATTATTATTATTATTATTAATTCAATCTCTGGTGTAATAACCTTATTTATTGATTGATTGAATTATTTTTTATTTTATTATCTGTTCTCATTGCTGCTGGATAAAGTCAAGTCTAAGTCTTAAGTCTAATTTTCATCTCATTGTTTTGTACAACTGGCTGTTGTCAAGTTTAAACACGTCCACTCTGTCATCGTGAAATATCAATTGATATTTTCGGAAATTTGAAATGCATTCGTTAAACGCGATACAGTCAGCGTAACAGCTGCTGAATCATGTTTAAGTCAAGGTGCGCCATGTGCTCATTAAATGCTAACATTTGCCAAAAAAATTCCTATTTCCTGACTACAAGTAAGACTCATTGTGATTGTTTCGTATGTACTGTATATTGTGGAAACGTATGAAGAATACTAATTTATGGATAATCATTTGTCTCCATAACATTCAGAAATCTAAAAGAAAAAAAAAAGAGGGGTTTAAAAGATGAAATAAGACATTAGTTGACCTCACGAGATAAATTTGCTCCTCAAAGATTTTACTGTATTTGGAAAAAGAGTACCGGTATGCTCAAGTACAGTATGAATATTTTAAGTATGCGCCCATCCCATTTCAAGCTGATCAAATGGTGTACATCAAACAGATAATTGATTTCCTATACATCCATCCGTCCATCCATCCATCCATCCATCCATCTGTCCATCAGTCCGTCCATCCATCCAAATCCATCCATCCATCCATCCATCCATCCGTTCATCATCCATCCATCCATCTGTCCATCCGTCCGTCCATCCATCCAAAGCCGTCCATCCATCCATCTGTCCATCCGTCCATCCATCCATCCATCCAAATCCATCCATCCATCCATCCACCCATCCATCCATCCATCCATCATCCATCCACCCATCCATCCAGTACCATCCATCCATCCATCCATTCATCCACCCATCCACCCACCCACCCATCCATCTATCCATCCATCCATCCATCCATCCATCCACCCATCCATCCAGTACCATCCACCCATCCATCCATCCATCCATCCATCCATCCAAACCCACCCATCCAAATCCATCCATCCATCCATCCATCCATCCATCCATCCATCCATCCATCCATCCATCCACCCATCCATCCAGTACCAACCATCCATCCATCCACCCATCCATCCATCCATCCATCCATCCATCCATCCATCCATCCATCCATCCATTCTCAATGTACCAAAGCATGTCAGATGTTTTTCTGTCGTGTCACGTAAACATCCTGAACAACAATACCTGTGTGTGTGTGTGTTCAGAATTATCGAAGAGCTGACAAAAGAGCTTCACTCTAAGGAGGCCCTCATCACAGAGCTGAGTGGGGAGAAGACGACACTCACACACAGGGTAGGGGAGCTGGAGGAGCAGGTTCACGAGCTGTCGTCCTCTCTGCTACAGAAGGACAAGGATGTGGAGGTACACTGGCCCTTTAAGACATTTAATGATGTCGTCTGTGCTGGAACACTGTTCACTTATCTATGTATTCAGTATACATATACACATTCTCAATTATTAGCTGTTACACCCCTCCTGGAAGAAGAATACATTTTGGGCCTCCTTCAATTCTCTGCCATGACAACAGAACAATTTTTCTGTAAAATTGCTATAAGTAAACCTCTGGCTTATTAACATTAACTCATTTACTCCCAAAAACGTATAAATACGTTCTATTTTAAAATATCATCATGCTCCCAAAGATGTATTTACACGTTTTGGCTTTGATGCAGCCTCTGAACTGAAGAGAATGCTTGACGTAATGGTAGTTATTACAAAAACGGCCAGCAGGTGGCAGCAGAGTATAAGAGATCAAAAAGCTCTTTTCCCCCACTATTTTAAACAGATTTGTGAATAATGATGAAACTTAGCCATATTCTAATGCTAATTGCTGCAAAATGGAAACAGATAGAAATATGTTTTTTTTTCCTGATGAAAGAAGAGCCTCTAATCTTTCTTTTGGTAGATTCCATCTTTTTATAGCAGTAGGACACAATATTCTATGGGCCTTGCAAAATCAGTCCAAATCCAGTAAAACAGTGAAAATGTCCTGGGAGTGAATGAGTTAAAGAAAATAAAAAAATAAAAAAGAGTCAAAATTATAGACCATCTTACAACAAATAACTTTAGTAGCATGTTAACATCGTCAAAAATATTATTCAGAATCTTCTGTTACCACATTCCGCTTGTCCACCGCATCTCTTCTCACCAGACTTCTCCCAGTGGAAAGAAGCTCCTGAAGCAACATATGTCACATTCCTCAGCCCAATTTAATAAACAGCTGATCATGTCGGTCAAAGGAGTTATTTCAGCGCGTTGGAGAACTTCTTTAAACAAACAAACATAGTGATATACAGTAAACAGGTGGCCACATTTGCTGTTATTAGCAGCATATGTAGCATATTAGTGGAAGATGTTCAAGTGGCTTTCTTTAAAATTAAAACTCTTTACACTATATATTTGGTGAAAACCTTACTTAGTAATGTATGGCGAGCGATAGCGAGCGAGCCAGCGAGCAGCCTGACAAGAAGGAGCTAGTGTTAGCAGTGAGCATGAATGGCTAGCAACCAGCTAGCAAGAACTCACTGAGTGGCTACACTGAGAGGACTCGTGCGATAGATAAGTTCTCGTGAGGGGTGGACGCACTACAATTACTTTTCACCGTGTGATTAATATTGCATTAGTGGAATATGAGTTGAGCAGAAAAATCCAGCAGTGATTATCAATATCAGAAGGCGGCCATTTTGTCACTTGCTGTCGAGTGACGATAACATCACAGTTGCTCAGTCTGGGGAACTGGCTTGTGATTGTCACATGACCAAACCTAGAAAACAGGTTTTTCACCCTTGTGATGTCATTTTCAGTCGACAGCAAGTGGCAAAATGGCCGGCCCCCTGAGATGGATTTAAAAAAAAAAAAAGGCTGGATTTTGGTGCATAATTTAGACTAGTAAGGTCACATTTAACCTATTTTCAAGAAATGTCGACTGAAAATGACATCACAAGGGCTCAGGTAACCAATCACAACTCAGCTTGTGATTGTCACATGACCAAACCTAGAAAACAGGTTTTTCACCCTTGTGATGTCATTTTCAGTCGACAGCAAGTGGCAAAATGGCCGGCCCCTAAGATGGATTTAAAAAAAAAAAAGGTTGGATTTTGGTGCATAATTTAGACTAGTAAGGTAACATTTAACATGTTTTCAAGAAACGTTTAAAGGGATACTTTACTTATTTAGCCATTTTTGGCAGTCAAACATTAATATTTTGCCTATAATATGATATTTTCATTCTTTTTCATGTACAATTAGTACCTTTTTAAAAACACATTTTGCAACTTGCTGTCGACTGAAAATGACATCACAAGGGCTCATGTAACCAATCACAGCTCAGCTTGTGATTGTCACATGACCAAACCTAGAAAACAGGTTTTTCACCCTTGTGATGTAATTTTCAGTCGACAGCAAGTGGCAAAATGGCCGGCCCCCTGAATTGGATTAAAAAAAAAAAAAGGCTGGTTTTTGCTGCATAATTTAGACTAGTAAGGTCACATTTAACATATTTTCAAGAAATGTCGACTGAAAATGACATCACAAGGGCTCAGGTAACCAATCACAGCTCAGCTCGTGATTGTCACGACCAAACCTAGAAAACAGGTTTTTCACCCTTGTGATGTCATTTTCAGTCGACAGCAAGTTGCAAAATGTGTTTTTAAAGGTACTAATTGTCTGTGAAAAGTAATGAAAGTATCCAATTAATTATAGACAAAATATTAACTTTTTATTGCTATAATGGGCTAAATAAGTAATGTAACCCTTTAGAGTTGACTTGCCTTTTAAAGGGTTATATTTGATTGAAATTGTTTTCTGTTTTTGAACAATATTTTGATTAAAATAAAATGTTTTTTTTTTATCACCATGCATGAGGTGCATAAATTAGCATGGTCTTCTCTTTCTTACGCAGTTCTATCAGGAGGAGCTCGGTCATGAGAGGCTGCGCATCGAACAGGAAATGCAGGTACGACAAAATGATGTAATAAAATAACTCTTTTTGTTGATATTTTACTACTAGTACTAATAATGGGCTTTATCCAAATGCAGAGAATTAATTACCTTTGGTTGGCCTATATGTGAGTTTACACCTTATAATAAGTGATCATAGACAGCATTAGAAGAGAGCTAAGTTTCATCAGTATTCACAAATATATTTAAAATTGTAAGTAATTGAGCATTTTTTCGAGATGACCCTGGTTGATCTCCTTTGCTCTGCTGCCACCTGCTGGCACTTTGTGTAATAACTACCATTTCTGCAACAATTCTTTGCAGTTGAGAGGCTGCATCAAAGCCTTATGTTTGCTCTAGCATTAAAAAAACAACAACAACAAAACGTATAAATACGTCTTTGGGACACTTAAAACATTAAAAAAACAACAACGTATTTACACGTTATTGGGAGCAAATGAGTTAAAGTAACACAAAGTCAAAGAGCCGCCAAATCCCATCACTGAGATCTCCACTAAGTCATGTTCTTTGATTTTGAAAAGCAGAGCCTACACGTGACCAAGTCTGCCTCCTCCCGGTGAACAACAAAACATATTTTCAGACATGAATACAAGCGGGAAGGGCAAAGCCAACAAATTCAAAAGCGTGTTCTTAGCGAGGGTTTATATAACCACAAAGTGCCGACTCCTGTTACAGTTCGAGCTTTATCTAACCCCCCCCCCCCCAAGGACACATTGGCTCCTCATATGCTTTTAAATCTTCAGAATGAGGGAGGGTATTCTATTGACGGCAGCACACACCACCCACCAGTGTAAATATGAGTTTCATATGAATCCTTTTAATAATAATACAGTACAGTATCTACTTGTTGTTTTGTTAGGCTATAATATGTTGTCATACAAGCAATGATTTGTTTTCAAGGTGCCTCTGCATGCAATTTGACTATCAAATCCAGTTTAGTGGGTGTAAATGCAAATGTACATGCTCAAATGTTCAATTTGAATTCACGTGTACAGGATCACTCAGAAACACGTCAATATTAAAGAAGGCTCAATCCAACCTGCCACATCATTTTTTTTGCGGCCTACGAAGAAAGTCTATATCAAATTGTAGTTTATGTTGCTTTTTACAGGTATTACAAGCATTTTTTCACCAAATAATACTGACTACTGATTCAAAATTCCATTTGTTATTGAAAATATCATATTTATTAATAATGAAATGCTGCGATTGGCTGGCAATCAGTTCAGGGTGTACCCCAGCTGCTGCCCATAGCCAGCTGGGATAGGCTCCAGCACCCCCCGCGACCCTTGTGAGGGGCAAGCGGTTCAGAAAATGGATGGATGGAATAATGAAATGCAGGTGGAATTTGTGTATGAGCACATTATAATATGATGAGATATGATGAGTCATAATGGTGCACTGCAGAAAAAATAGGACCAAAAAAAAAAAGTTTTACATCCCTGTTTTACGATAAGAATGAAATGTCATGCTAAAATTAAATATGCAAATACCCTTCATTTTCGGCCTGCTCGATTATGGAAAAAAATAATAATCATGATTATTTTGGCAATAATTGAAATCACGATTATTCAAACGATTATTTCTTTTTGGTACAAAACAAGATCATGTTTCAATATTTAAAAAATATGAAGACCAACTAAAAAAACAGAAATACCAGAAATATGCAAAAAAAAGAAAAAGAAAAGATATTTAAAAACAAACAAACTATAAATATGTAAGTTCCTTTTGGACCAAACAATTTACAATCATATTTATTTATTTATTTATTTATTTCTGTATGTATTTATTTATTTATTTATTTATGTTGAAGTGCAGAATGTGCACTGTGCAGAAGGACAATCATTTATTTTTTTGGAACAAAACTAGAAAATGTTTGAATGTAAAAAAAAACAAATAAAAAAATATTAAGATAAATACAATTTGAAACACTAATTATGTAAGTTTATTTTGAATAGACTAAAATTTATTAAATTAGTTATTTTAAAATTTAAAAGAGTTGAAAATGTTTAAATAAAAAAAAAAATTAAAAAAAGAAACTCCAAAATTAGTATTAACACATCCATTGCCAGACCAGCAAAAAAATGCATCATTTGACGTCTTTTTCCGTCAATGGCAGTGAATGAGTTAATAATCGTTTTTTAACGATTATGCTGATTTTGTAACTGTGCAGTGTAATAATTGAAATTGTACTTCATTCCAAGTCAGCTTTAAAAAATGATAACAATTCAGTTGCCTATAACAATAATTACTGTATCCGCTATACAGTTCGATATTTTTTATGATATAATCTTTCCACTGTGGGCATTATTTGTATAAGTCCAACAGAGCCGAGCGATATCTCTCCAGACGAGTTTTTGTTTACAGAGATAAAAACGGGTTCATGCGTGCGTTTGTGTGTAAGCATTCCAATGCGGGTGCCCTCTGTCAAATGTGCGAGCGTGCTGGCATCTCGCACTCTGGGAGTTCACTGACTCCGGTTTCAGTCAGCCTGTCGATAGATCAGGTTGACTTCTGAGCGTCCCCGTGTGAGCCAGACAGACGCTGATATTGACTTGATGTCCTTCCAGACTGACAAACCCCACCACAAGAGCTCTTAATTTGTTCCCCGGACGCCACCGCCGTTTAGATCCCAATCAATGGCGGAGAGGCGGGAGTATCGTGTTGACTGGTCTCACTTCACTGTTGCTGGGCAAAATAGGCTGGACATAGCTAATACATTGCTTGGATTGTGTCGTTTGCTTCTTTTGGATCTTTGCAGCTGCTCCGATGCGTTTTCTAAAATACATAGTTATGTAACAAACAACTCAGCATTTAACCTTCAAAGGTATTATGTCAACCCTTCCCAGGCCAAACATTCCTTTGAGGATTTTTTTTTTTCTGCATGTTTGTGTCACAGCAAGACAGCGTGACCATCTGTTGTATTGGCAGACAAAAGTGGCAAATGTGTGAGAAAAACCTTGTTGTTTGACGATTACAATTGCGTCATTGTCGGAATATCTGCTCCAGGCGACCAGAAATACACAAAACGGATGACAAAATGCTGTGACAGGCTGATGACCAGTTCAGGATGTACTCCGCCTCTTGTCTTTTTCATTTGAGGGCCAACATGCAGAAAATCAGAAGCACGCAAGGGCCACATAATGTTATGAAGAGAAATTGTGTTTAGTCCTAAAAATTGTACAAATAATTAATTTTTGCTTTTACATATTTAGAAAAATACTACAGTATATAAACCAATTTATTTGTAATATGGCAGTAGGGTTATAAGATAGTTTTGGAATTTTTCATTTTTGTTTTTTATTAGTTTTCAGGGTGTTCTGTTAGTTTTTATAAGTTTAGTTCTTTAACTCATTCACTCGCCGCCATTTTCACAGAAGCAATCCCGTTCACTCCCGGCTGTTTCACTGGATTTTGACTGATTTTGCAAGGCCCACAGAATATTGTATTCAATTGCTATAAAAGCATGGAACCTACCAAAAGAAAGATTAAAGTCTCTTCTTTCATCAGGAAAAAAAAAAGTATGTTTCTATCTGTTTCCTTTTTGCAGCAATTAGCATTAGGAGAGAGCTAAGTTTCATCAGTTTAAGTAATTTAGCTTTTTTTCTAGATAGCCCTGGTTGAGCTCCTTTGTTCTGCTGCCACCTGCTGGCCGTTTGTGTAATAACTACCATTTCTGCAACCGTTCTTTGCAGTTGAGAGGCTGCATCAAAGCCTTCTGTATGCTCTAGCATAAAAAACCAACAAAAAAAAACGTATAAATACATCTTTGGGACACTTACATTAAAAAAAACGTATTTACACGTTATTGGGAGCAAATGAGTTAAAAAATGCTTAGTTTAGTATTAGGTTTTTATATGTGTATTACTTGTGCGCAATATTTAAAAAACACTATGGGAGAAACGTCATCTGAAAGTGCTTTTTTATTGGCTGCTGCGAGATGACGTCAATTCTGTGTGACATATTTTCAAACGTCATTATTCCGGTTTATATCCAAATAAATCTACTACAAATCACGTTTAAAATCATTCCCAAAGGCTAAAGACTAAAACGAAGGACATATTTGCTATAATTATAGTTAGTTTTAGTTAGTTTTGTAAACGTAAAATGTAGTTTCAGTTAGTTTTCGTTTTTTAAAAAGCCTTTTCATTTATTTTTTTTTAATTTCGGTAACAATATTGTTTTTTTTTTTTATTTTAGCTTTAGTTTTTTCATTAGTGGCACCTGTTTTTCGACACCCTCCCTTCTTACTTTGACCATCTCTAAACATTTTTGTTTTGTTTATTTTATGTGAACTGAGTCAACTGCCATTTTTTAGCAAATGTCGCGGGCCACTGAAAAATGGACGGCGGGCCGCAAATGGCCCCCGGGCTGTAGTTTGGAAACCACTGGGTTAAGCCAGCGGTGAAGATGGATGAATGGAATATAAAGTAAATTGTGTGTGTGTGTTTTTTATAACAACAAGAGTGAAGGTTTTTAATAATTGTTCCTCTGTATAAACATGTGTTTTGTTGTGAGGGTTATGGTTTTGGTGTATTGTTTTTTATTTTTTTGTTTTCGTTTGTTGTGATTTGTATGACATGGGACCACACAAACTTATCAACACATTTTAAATGTCAGTGTTTAAGGCATGCTGGTCTTGATACACTTTTTTTGTATACAGTTTCCCAACCTGTCTTAACCCGACATTTTACATGATAAAAATTTACAACGCACACTACTACAAAAATGGTACAAAACGTATATAAACGGACGTAATGATGATCTCGTCTAAACTCACAAATGTACTTGCTTAATATGAAGTCTGGGCCTGTTAATACCAATACTTTTCTTTGGTGACACCAGATGGCACCGATACTCAGTTACTTGTTTATTCTGCATTGCAGAAGAAGAGGCATTTAATTTTTATGTGTGGCACATGTTGCTTAAATCGATAGATGAACATCTTACTTTTTTTTTTTTTTTTTAATATAGGCTACTTAATTTTGTACAGATTAGGTGATAATTTGTAAATATTTTTTTGTACCAATTAGGTAAAATTGTATAATTTCTCAAGGGATGTGCACAGTGGTTGGGAATCGATAGATGCCAAGTCACGTGCAACGTAAATATTAATTAAATATGAAAAGTATGTATTGGACTGTTTGCCCTCCAAAATAATTACGGCTTCACTTCAACGACAGCTATTACTACCACTGCTTATTTTGACAGTGTTACAACATTACAACTTTAATGCAGACGCTGTAGTTGAGTGTGATTTTAAATTTCTAGAGCGTCACTAATGTTACTCGGGAGTCAACCAACACAAGTCAGTCAGGCGAGCTGAGCTTTGCTAACTGAGCAGGAGGAAGTAAGTAGCCTGCACAAAGGGGAATAAGGCACTGTCTATTTCCCGTTAACCTGACGAAAGACAAATATGTAACGACTTTACGTTATGTTCTGTATTTAAATAAAAGGCTGTGTACTTCAATGAGTATTTCTTTTATTGTTTTATAAGGAAAGGGTAACCTATGTGACGGTCGCGGACTTTGAACACCCCTTTGTCTTCTGTGAATGGTACGCTCCGGTGCTGCGGGTGTGTTTCAGCCTGCCTCCTTGTTATATCTCCCCGGAAGATGTCAGGCGGCGCATAGCACCTGACCGTCGCGGTAACAAGACGGCTCTGAAATGAGGGGAACGTCGATCCTTCGCTCGCCAAAACCTTCCGCGAAGTGGGAAAACAGCTACGGGCTGGCTTCGTCCGCGTTGTGTCCGCATTAAAAAGGGGTCGGCGGGACACTTCTCGGTCGGCGCTCCGGTCGTGATGAAGCCGGTGGCGGCGCAGCGGCTCGTGATTGTCCGGTGAATGAATGGCGCAGAGGAGCGAGCTGGGTTACCGAACAACGCTGGTTTGAATTGAAACGTACTCAGAGATTTGGTGTTATTTGTAACACCTGTTTCCATGGACCATAACACCTGCCGGAGAAGACGCACCTGGTTTGAGTGTTCTATTGTAATGGCTGACTAGACACTGATATTTCCTGTCAAGCCAGGGTTAACTGAAGGTACTTAGTGAAGTAAAAGGGCAAAGATGCCTGCTGGTCATAATTTACATGTTTGTGTACAACCGCTCGTAAGGAAGGGATATCTTTATCAATGCTGGGCTTGAAGTGTAAAGACTGAGTCACAAGGATATGAAAACAGATTGAACCCGATACACGTTTATGCGTACAACCGCTCATAAAGGAGAGAAGCGGCTTGTTCGATGCTGGACAACAAAATGAAGGAGACGTGTCGCATCTGTGGACGGGATCTCTATGGCAACCAGCGCCGGTGGATCTTCCACCCGGCCACCAAGCTCAACCTGCAGGTGCTGCTGTCGCACGCCCTCGGCCAGGAGCTGTCGCGAGACGGCCGCGGGGAGTTCGCCTGCTCCAAGTGCACCTTCATGCTGGACCGCATGTACCGCTTCGACACGGTGATAGCCCGCGTGGAGGCCCTCTCCATCGAGAGGCTCCAGCGGCTCCTCCAAGAGAAACATCGGCTCAGGCAGTGCATCGGCGGGTTGTACAGGAGGACCAACTCGGCGGAGAGCGCCGTGACTTCTGCGGATGAAAGTGAAGCAACGGGAGACGGGATGGTGGATATTTCAGGTCTCACCCACGCCAAGTACTGTGCGCTTCTTCAGGATGACCTGGTCTACTCTTTGTATGAGTCCTGGGCTGACGACAGCTTGGATTGCCACCATCAGCATCACCCTCAATCTTCAGCTGGGCCAGGGTCAGAGGTTGCAGGGTCTCACCGTTGTATGCCAACCACTCCGAGGAGATGTCGGGGTTGTTCCCATTGGCGTGTGGCAGACTCGGACTATGAAGCTGTTTGTAAGGTGCCCAGGAAGCTTGCGCGGAGCACTTCCTGTGGCCCTTCCACCCGATACTCGGCCAGCTTCATTGGAGGCAGTGGTGGAGGGGCGGAAGTAGAGGAAAAGGGAAATAGGGAGGAGTCAGATGAACCGCCATCCTCTCTGACACTAGTTCCTGGTTCTCAGGATGTGTCAAGGACTTCAGATAGTGACCGCACTCTGGCAGGAAGAGCTAGCAGCTCCAGCCCCTCTATAGCGTCCCTGGAGACGACTGAGGACTACATTCAGCCCGAAGGCGCGACAGATGAACTGTTGAACTCTCCCAAGGATCCATTGGACGACCAGATATCTGACACGCCCCCTCACAGAGCTCCACATGGCCAAGGCTGTCTTGGACCAAGCCTCTCTCTTGCCCTCTGTTTGTTACAGAATTATGCTGTCCACCGACCGGTCCGAAGCACCAAGGGCAGTAAACTTCCGGTGTTGCTTAGACGGAGTCCCAATCATGGAAGGTTGGACTTCCCTGATCCCATTCTGGAACCGACCTTTGGGACTCCATATGGTGAAAGATACCAGCATGTGGCAACGCCTGAGCTGGAGGCCCCCCTGATCCAACTGCATGTTGGGCCAGACCATGTTCTTAACCGGGGTAGTATGGAAGACTGTTCGGAGGACGTTTACATAGAATGTCCTCCGCCAAAGCCACACCAGGTATAACAGACTAGGAGAATTGTGAATGTAGTACATCTAGATTAGGGGTCTGCAACATTTGGCTCTGGAGCCACGTGTGGCTCTTGAGTTCCTCTCCTGCAGCTCCCTGTGTATCTAAAAAAAAATATATATAGTAGAAATTGATAACAAAAAAAAAAATATATATATATATATATATATATATATATATATATATATGAGATAACATATTTTAAAATAAATTAATTAAATTAAAAATAATTATTAAATATTTAAAAAAAAGTCAGAAAAAAAAAATGACAGGTAGATGAAAACGTGTCCAAAACTTGACCATGAAATGTCCAATAAGGAAGAGAAAAAGCAGAAAATTACCATGAAATGGCCATGAAGTTGCAAAAATTGTCAGACAACTGGTTAAAAAAAAGACAAAAGAAAAAATATTCAAAAAAGTAACCTCAAAATGTCCAAAAACAATAGAAAGGCGTAATTGTCCCAAGAAAAGTCAGAAAACTGATTTAAAAAAAGGACGGAAAAGAAAATGTTCAGAAAGCAACTATAAAATGTTCAAAATCAAAAGAAGAAATCCTGAAAATTACCATAAAATGTCCACAAAATTGATAGCAAAAAAAAGGCAGACAAAAAATAGCTGTAAAGTGTCCAAAAAAAAGAGAGGCAATTTTTTTTTACCTTATGTCCATAAAATGGCCAAAAATGTCCAGAATTTGACCGAAAGGCAGAAAATTTCTAAAAAGTGTTGCAGACCCCTCCATGTTTTCGATGATGACATTTCTGGAAAATGCACACTAACAAGCAAACCCAAGGGGAAAACCCTTCACTGGATTTTCCCCAAAACTATTTTACAAACTGTGAACCAAAAAAAAAAAAAAGTTGATTTCCAAAATTAATCGTGTTTGGTGCTCTGCAATGACTATTAATTACAGTGTTGCTAAACTAGCCACACAAATGTGTTAGTCACTATATACAGCTCACACAGCAGGCGGCCATTGTGGTTTGTGTCTAAGTGAAAGAATACGTTGAATTAGCACTCAGTAAGCTTGCAGGCATGGCATGGCCTAATTGCTAAATGTGTGTACAGTTTGCCTGTGTTGGCATGCAACAAAAAGGTCATTGTCGTTTTAAGGCACAGGATTTTCTTCACATGTGAAATTACTAGACAGGAATATCTACATTTCACTTGACGAGATGAGTTCCATTAAAAATTCAATGCGATAAATTAGTAATCTTCAGTTTTGGCTTTGTTAGGTTCTCTGTAAGTTGGCCGTCTACAATAAGTGTAAGCACTGCTGACATAAGTGGGTTATGGGATGGGAGATGGTGAAGACCGAGTGGCTCTACTATTGGCCTCATTTCCCCCACTACCCCCCGAAGGCAAAGCCATCCACCAAATGTTACAAAACCCCATCATCTCATCAATTCAGCAACTCCATTTGAAACTGTCGTACCTACCGAAATTATTTTTAAAATCTTTATGCTGCTTTATCGTTGAAATCACACGTCACTGATGCATCCGTTGGGAGTGCACATGCGGGTTATGTAAACAGAATAGCCACACACAATCGCTTTGGGTGCACTCGAGCTAACTCATGCATGTAATAATGGCAAAGTCCTATGCGGGAAGCTTTTACCAAACGATGTCATGAATAATAAGCAGACTTTTTAATGTTGAATGACTGTTACGCAATTTGCCGGCAGTGCTCTTCCATACTAAATTAGTCAATTTACTAATCATATTATATCTTAAATGCTCAAATGTTCTGTATTAGTGGGCGGATATTTCCATGGACCCTCTCTTGAAATCTGTCTTAATATTTTTTTCCTATATAATCTATTTTAGCTGCTGATTTCAGACCTGCCTGTCCTCTCTCGCTTACAGAACCTTGTCGAAGAGCAGCAAAACCAGTTGAACCAATACGAGTGTGCCGCCGGCCAGTGCGTCAGCGAGCTGCAGAAGGCCCAACTGCAGGTCCAATCCCTGCAGGCCAAAATCCACGAGAGTGATTCCAACAATATGGTGAGACGGAATTCAGAGAAATATGACTTGACTCGAACCTGAGACTAATTGCGACCTCTGCGTCCGCGTGCAGAAGCTGCAGGAGAAGCTGAACGAGATGGAGTGCGAGCTCCGTTCCCTCCGCCAGGCCGCTCAGAGTCGGGAGAGAACCATCCAGGACCTGACGGAATCCATCAGCACCAAAGACACGGAGGTTGAGCGTCTTGGAGCAAAATGGATTTGATTCACGTGTGCACTCGTAATCAATATAAATTCTGCCTCAAGGCCCAGGAGTTGTATCAGCTGATCGAGGGTCAGAACGTCACATTGTACAAGCTGCGAGAGATGGCCCACCGTAATCAGATCACACAGAGCAAGGTGAGATGTTTATCATGGTGGATGAAATATCCGAGTGGCAAACAACAAACAAGCAAAACGGCTGTACAGTTGTTGAACTCAAAGAGTGAAATTCATAGATTCCCGCCACACAGTTAAAAAAAACAAAACAAAAAACAACAACTTATTTTTGTTAGAATTTGGATGATCACAATCGCAGGAAATTAAATAATTACATCAGAAACGATCAAAATATGTTTTAATGTAGAAATGCCCGCGGGCACCAGGCCTTCCCTCAAGGACCACATGAGTAGCCTGCTGACTGGTGATGGGGCATTTTGATTTCCCAGGAATGCTGTACAAGTGTTCTTTTGAGCATGAAAACACTTCAGAGATTTATAGAAAGTGTTTCATTTTGATACGTTGTTTTCTACCTTGTTAAATCGTTGTTAATAATTGTAAGAAATCATTCACATTATCAGTGACATCACTAAAATATAATAAATTAATACTAATAATAAATTATTAAACTATTAATAATAAATTATTAATAGTAACATATAATAGAGTTAAGTCTGAAGTGTGTGTATCAAACTTGTAGTAAGTAGGCCCTTCCCTTAAAGGGATACTTATTTAGCCATTTTTGCCAGTCAAAAGTTAATATTTTGCTTATAATAAATTTGATTTCCATGTACAATTAGTACCATTTTAAAAACAGATTTCGCATCTTGCTGTCGACTGAAAATGACATCACAAGTGCTTAGCTTAGCTTGTGAATGTCACATGACCAAACCAAGAAAACAGGTGAGCTGTGATTGGTTACCTGGGATGTCATTTTAAGTCGACAGCAAGTTGCAAAATGTGTTTTTAAAGGTACTAATTGTACGTGAAAAATAATGAAAGTATTAAATTAATTATAGACAAAATATGAACTTTTTATTGCTATAATGGGCTAAATAAGTGAGGTGTCCATTTAACAACCCAAGAAGGTGTCATTTTCAAAATGTTTGGTGACCCCTGATTTAATTATATGACTTTCACTTTTTGTATTGGGCTACCAAAATATGAAAATCTTATTTTATTTTATTTATTTTATTATTTTATTTTCAGTTTATATGCTCAATAGTTATAGTCTTCACCTATTGTTGTATCTGGTACTCTTTGTGCACTCTCAACCTTTAGTCAGATGACTGTTTCATATGATGTCCACAGTTTGATGGGTATTTTTAAAATTTAGAAAGCACAACAAGAAAGTATCTCTACCTAAATGACATTTAAAATCCATGCATAAAAACAAACAAACAAAAAATTAAAAACTGTTTACAACAATCGGAATCCCAAAGAAAATAGTTTCTGGAGAAAGCACAGCAACAACTTGCTAATTGTTTATTCCCTCTTCAGGCTCCGGAGGGCGTGAGTGAGTCGGTGACGCTTGCGCAGCTGCAGGGGGAGCTGGTGGGAGTGCAGAGCTCCCTGTTCTCTTTGGGTCTGGAGCTGGAGGCCAGCCAGCGCAGTCTCCGACAGAGCCAAAGACAAGGCGAGGATCTGGCCCGCTTCAAAGACCGCCTGAATGCTGACCTCCAGGAGGCGCTGCAGCACAGGGAAGAGACTGAAAAACACAATCAGGTTTGTGGCTTGTTTCGAAGCGGAGCAGGAGCAGGATGAATGACCATCTCTCCCGTTTGCTGCAGGACCTGCATTGCGCGCTTCAGAAAAGCCGCGCTGAGCTCCAGGCTAAAGAAGAGGCTCTGAAGGAAGCCGTCGCAGAGAGACTCTCTGCGGTGCAAGAAAAAGACAGAAGCATCGCGCAGCTCAGTCACTCTTTGCAGGACAAGGAGCGACAGCTACAGGTAACACGTTGCATGATACATGCTGTATATAAACCTGCCATTTATCAAACGTCTTTTATTTGATTTTTTAGGATTACTCAGAGATGCTAGAGACACCAGGAAGCGCCAAACCAAGGGATGCACTTCTTGAGAAGTTAAGAGAGCGAATTAAAGACAGAGACAGAGCTTTGGAGGTAGTGTGCAAACATACGGGTACATTTACCAGGGAATAGAAATCTTTTTTTATTTTTGCGTTTACCATTTAGCAATATCTTTAATTGTATACCCTCATGTCCAATGAAAACTAATCTAAAAAAAAAAATGTGTACTTTACTCAGTCTTCAGGGATTCTTGAAGATGCTTGAATTTCTGATATTTTAATGTGCTTGAAATTACGCAACGATACCTTTCTGACTGATTCATTGAGTAATAAAACATAGCCTGTCAAAAATATACAAACACAGTTTCCTCATTTTAGATTTTTTTTTTTAATTCTAAAATATAATGCTATAAAATAAGTAATTTTTTTACATGTACAGATAACCCCCGTTGTTCGCTGGGGATAGGGACAGAGGCCTGCTGTAAATAGCGAAAAACCATGAATAATTGATCAAAAAAAAAAAAAAAGGCCAGACAGACAGATTAAAGTGCGTCATATATTGACAATTGCAATGTGACGTCTTCCCGCAGCGCTCCATCGACGACAAGTTCCGCTGTCTGGACGAACGTGAAGGTCAAGTGAGGACGCTGCAGCTGGCGCAGAGGGAAAAGGACCGAGACCTGGACAGGCTCCGTTGCATCCTCTCCAACAACGAGGAGACCATCACGGTGCACTTGAGCTGCCAGCTTGAGCTGACATTTATTTGTTACACTCGTGATAACCGGACTCGTGTGCTCGATTTTTTTTTTTTTTTTAAGAGTCTGGATTCTCTGGTGCGAGGGAAAGAGCTGGAGCTGGAGCAGGCGGCCGAGGCCTACAGGAACCTGCAGTGGCTGAAGCAGCAGACCGAGGAGAAGGAGAGGAGCGCTTTGAGGGAGAAGGACAACATCATCGGCCAGCTACAAGCAGCGCTGCAGGCTCGCAGCAAGGAGACGCAGGTTACACATTGTTTCTATTTTGCGGCTCTCTAAACTTTACGAGAACAAAGTTGGCCAAAGTTGTTTTGTGTGTGCTCAGGATCTGACGGCAGCCCTGGTCGCCAGAGGTCAGGGCGGTCCCACAGACGTGGTGGAGGAGCTGAAGGCTCGGCTCCAGCTGAAGGAGAAGCTCTTCAAGGAACTGCTGTCGGACCGCAGCCGCCAAACAAGTGAACACCAAACACGGATGTCGGACCTGCTCAACACCCTCAGTGCCAAAGACCAGTACCTGCAGGTAGCATATTCATTTAGCGTGGTTAGAGTTTGCTGTGTTGTAGAACAAACTATAATCAGAGTTGGATTTATTGGCCAAGTATGTAAAAACACAAACGCTATTTGTCTTCAGTCATAACCAGTCCAAGAAACACAAAAAAAATAAAAATGATGATACAGAGGGAAAGGGAAAGGGAAGCCTGGAAGTGCTCTAATTAGCGCCCCGAGTTCTTTAGATGGAAAAAAGGAAATGTGAGGAAAAAAAGAAGGCACAATCTGCACTCCTTTTAGGGCAGCAAATAATTCCTCTTATGGCAACTCATGCTGTCGACTTCACACCTCCACCTTTTGCTGTTGTTGTTAACTAGTCAGTTTGGAGTCACTTTTGATGTATTCTAACTAAACCAACCACCTGTTGCAATACACTAGGGATAGACCGATTGTCGGACAGGCCATTAATAATTAGGCATTTTGACAAATCTTCTTTTTTTTTTTTTTTTTTTTTTTTTTTTTAAATCTGAAGGCTAATAAAAAGTACATCTAAAATATTTTAATCTCAGGGAAAGATTTATTTAAATTTATAAGAGATGCTGCTGACCCTGGGAACCTTCTAAACTTTTTTTTTTTTTTTTTTTAATCTGAAGGCTAATAAAAAGTACATCTAAAATATAAAAAGTACATCTAAAATATTTTAATCTCAGGGAAAGATTTATTTAAATGTATAGGAGATGCTGCTGACCCTGGGAACCTTCTAAACTTTTTTTTTTTCTTTTTTTTTTTTGACATTAAGAAATCTGAAAGTTTAAGATTTGAGGTATTTTTCAATTTTGGGGGGAAAAAAATTATAGAAAATTATAGAGAGCTATGGTATTTACTTGATTCCATTTAACTTTTTAAGATGGACTGATGAACTTCGGAGCTCCCTGAATATTTTGTAGAAATTTAAAAGGAGGTCTTAAGATTTAAAAAAAAAAAAAAAAAAAAATCAAAATTTTGAAAAGTCAGAAAAATTGTTCAATAAACATGCTTAAAGTAAGAAATTGCAACAAAGTCAAGATTGACAATTGTATTTGAAGCATTTTTGACACCATCTTTTCTCTAAATATCGGTTATCGGCCTCCTTGACTAATAATCGGCATCGGCCCTGAAAACCAAAACGAAACATCAGTCTATCTCTACAATCCACTATTGAAGGTACAAAAACATATAGAAATCATTTATACAATATCAAATTTGAAATTTAAAAAAGTTGCAACAGACAGAGTTTAAGAGTCAAAGAAAGGCATACAAGTGGACGACAACTTCGAAATTGGAAGGGGGAAAAAGGAAACCTGTTGTGAATTTTGTTGTTAAGCTCCTTGTTAGAGAAGGTGTGCAAAAAAATAGCAAATCGAACAGTTGATCATGTGCATTCAAACATTTAGAGATCTTCACCTGTACATATGATACATTTTAGGTTCATCCTGAATATCAGTCGTTTGATGTTTTCCTTCCATATTCCCCCGTATCCATCTCAGGACAATTCCTACAGGCTGTCGTTGGTGATAAGCGAGCGCACAGGTCAGCTGCAGGAGGTGCGCAGGCAGCTGTCGCAGAGGGACCAGGAGCTGTGTGAGCTGAGGCGAGACAAGGAGAGGGAGATGGGCGGCGAGGCGCAGCACCTGCAAGGTCTTCTCCGCGAGAAAGAAGCCTTTATCAAGGTACCGCTGGCGCTTTCATCTGGTTGTTTGCTTTGTGACCCCGTGCAAACGTATTTACGGGATACCCGATTGATCAGGAGATGATGCAGAACCAAGAGGAAGTGATGATGCAGTCGTCGACAGAGAGCGAGGAAGAAATGAAGGCGCTCCAGGAAGAGATGCAGTTGATGCTCAAGAAGGAGAGGGAAGCACAGGTACACATGGGAACAGCCATTTTTCTTTTGTCTGTGTTTATACCAGGGTTATTATAGTTTTGAAATTTTCATTTTAGTCAGTTTTTATTTTGAGGTTGTTGTTTTTTTAGGTATTTAAAAAATGCTTAGTCCCCCCACTCCACCCCCCCCCCCCCAAGTTTAGTTTTAGTTAGTTTCAGTTTTGGATTTGTTTTTTTGTTTTTTGTTTTTGCTTTTTTTTTTTTTTTTTTTTTTTTAAATGCTGGTGCGCAATATTTAACTCTTTGACCGCCATAAATGTTTAAAGACGTTCAGTATAATCCTAGGATTGGCCGCCATAGACGTTAATTGACGTCTACTATGTTTTTTTATGGAAACGGGTGGAGGAAAGCCTTGGGCAGCTGTGCAGGAGACAACAGTAGAAGAAGAGAGGCGGAGCTAGAGTGTTGAGGGGGAGAGAATGGCTAACTTGGCTAAGGGAGTCAAAAAGGCTACAGATGGCAATCATCTCACGCTTGATCCTTATTTTCAAAGCTCAAAAGCATCGACCAGTGCTCAAGAGCACAGTGATGACGGAGTTAAGTCATAGTTGAAGCGGTGACGCGGCCGTTTCGACCACGTCCTAAGGCCCCACCGGCTAGCGATGCTAATAACGTCCTAAGGCCGCACCGGCTAGCGATGCTAACACCGGAGAAAAGTGGTGCACAACCCAGCACGTCTGCACAGATGACGTTTCATCGGACGATGACGACTACTATGGGTCCGATGCAAGACAGTCTTGGACAGTCTTCCAAAGAACGTGAAGGTAAGCGCTAACATGCTAAGAGATTGCTAGTAAGATTACTTTACTAACTTTTCGGGCGATCTGCTAGCAGCGTGTGTAAATGTGCTGATATACACTAGAACATCTATTACCTATACAAACGTGAATGTATATTTTATAGATCGTGCTCACAGCAACGTCCGACCGCTGGTTCTACGACAAAGAAAGGTTAAAAAAAACACAAAAAAACCCAAAACGTTTTCAATATACCGCAACAATAAAAGTTAAGTCTTTCGATAGTATTGTAATTGTATATGTTTCTTTCAGCTCCTACTCAAAGTGACCCTTCTCACAGTGAGCAGAACAAAGGTAAAAAGAAAAAAAAAAAGATTCTCCACCGCACTAATAAAATATTTGATGGTAAACATCTTCTATAATTTACAGAATGTGCATCAACCAATACATCCAAGAAAAAAAGGTAAACATGCGGACACACACACACACACACACACATTGCATCACACTGCTCTAAAATAATATGATATTGAAATGTATATTTGCAGATCCCAAAGATTCTGGCTGGCTTGAAGTTGATGAATTCGGCTGGCAGCCAACCATCTTCCCCTTTGCTGCAAAACCAGGACCAAGGGATGCTGCAGCAGAGCTGAATTCCAACCTGCCAGCTGACATCCTGGAGCTCTTCATCACGGATGAACTTCTCCAGCACATCGTTCATCATACCAACCGCTACGCAAATCAGTCCATGCAGAAGCAGACTGACAAAAACTGTTGCGCACGTGTAAATAGTTTGCAAAGAGTTTTCCAAATTGTTTGTTCGGATTGCTACTGTTGCATGTAAATAAACTGTTATTTTGCAATCAAAAAACATTTTTTATTGTTGGGGTAGTGTTTTATAGAAGTTTAGGTGTTTGTAGAATCCCTCATGCAAAAAAAAAAAAGTGCCAAATTCACTAGAGTGCATGAAATAACATCGTTTCACAAAAAGCTTGATTTCTCCGTATTTTGGAAGAAAATAGAGGATTTGTGTGAAACGAAGCTGTTTTCTATTGTTGATTACTGAAGATCTGAATAAGGTAGAAACAAACTTTTTTTTTTTTTTAGATGAAAGATGAAACTTCAATCTTTCATTTGGTAGTATCCGCGTTTCCATAGTCCTAACACAACATTTTCTGTGGAGCTTGAAAGATCGGTAAAATTCTGGAAATCAGCTGGCAGTATGGGGGTTACCTTTTACGAAAATGGCTGGCAGTCAAAGAGTTAATAAACACCCTGGTAAAATGAAAAAAGTAACGCAACCTAATGTATTCCGGCTGAGTGAAAATGCTTTGACGTCACTTCAGTGTGATACACTTTCAAATGTCCTTATTCCGGTTAAAATTGAAATAAATAGTCTTAAAGGGATCGTTCGGCTTTTTTAACATGAATCTCAATTTGATCCTCACCTCCCGTGTGTGCGATCAGCACTGACTTACCCCTGACAGCGTTCGGTGACACCAGTTCTGGTTCGGCGTTGGACGAGAGGAAAATAGTCCAGCAAGCTGGCTGGGGTCTCGGAAATACAGCGTTTTTCTTCTAAAAACTATTTGTTTTCAAAAGCGTGATACATTTCCATCACAATACTCTTTTTCCGCCAGCCACTACTTTTCTGTTCGTTCGTATCACTGCGCGGCGCCCTGTAGAGCGCTAACCGACGCACTGCAGCCAGCTAGCTGATACTTCCGCCGAAAAGGCAAACAACTTCAGGCGGAAGTATCAGCTAGCTGGCTGCAGTGCGTCGGTTAGCGTTCTACAGGGCGCCGCGCAGTGATACGAACGAACAAACAGAAAAGTAGTGGCTGGCGGTAATGGCGTCTGACTTTATTCAGAAAAGAGTATTGTGATGGAAATGTATCACGCTTTTGAAAACAAATAGTTTTTAGAAGAAAAACGCTTTATTTCCGAGACCCCAGCCAGCTTGCTGGACTATTTTCCTCTCGTCCAACGCCGAACCAGAACGCGTGTCACAGAACGCTGTCAGGGGTAAGTCAGTGCTGATCGCACACACGGGAGGTGAGGATCAAATTGAGATTCATGTTAAAAAAGCCGAACGATCCCTTTAAAGTCACATTTAAAATTATCCCCAAAGGCTCATGAATTAAATTAATAACGGTACCAAAGACAAAAAAAAACGAAGAACATTTTCACTATAATTATAGTTGGTTTTGTAAACATGAAATGTAATTTCAGTTGGTTTTCGTTTGTTAAGATGCATTTTTTGTATTTATTTTATTTTGTTAACAAGATTGTTGTTTGAGTTTTTTATCGTTAACTAATATACCCTTGCTAACCCATTTTTATCCACTCCTTGCAGAATGAACTCTCTGCTCTGCGCTCATCTTTGGCTTCCTTGCAAGCGAAGGGAGCTGCAACAGCAAGTACCGAAGTATGTTGTTGCTTCACTCACACGAACGTGACCAGAAGTTGCTCAAAATCACCTCAAGTCTCATTCATTTTTTTATTTTTTTTGTAATCCGTAACGAATCAGCATGTGCTGGAGCAGCTTGTCTCCGAGTACCGTCAGCTGAATGGCGCCCTGAGGGCCGAGAAGCGATTATACCAGAATCTCATTCACACCAACAGCGACAGGTAGGCACGAAGCAGTCACAACATTAGGCACATGAAAACAAGAAATCTGTCTTACAATGCTCAGTTTTGTCCTGGACCGCTCACTTTCCTTCCCTCAAATTAGTAGCATGTTTTCTTCATTGTACATTATTTATTTACATTTTTTTAATATATAATGTATATTTTTATTCATTTTATTTTTATATATTATTTTATTAATATATTATTTATTTTATTTATATATTTTTATTATATATTTAATTCATATTTATTTTTATTTATTTATTTATTGTCAAGCGAAAGTAAGCATTATATATTATTTAATTTATTTATATATTTATTATCTAATATTTAATTCATATTTATTTTTATTTATTTTTATTTTACTTTTTTTTTTTTTTTTTTTTTTTCTTCAAGCAAAAGTGAGCATTATAGTCTCCACAAAGGCAGGATTTATGATTGAAGCTCTCCGGACGTACTCGGATTGTTGTCGATTTTCTGCAGTGTCCAACTCTGCTCTCCGCTCAGCAGCTCAGAAAAGGTTCTGGCCCTCCACACCCAACTGGACTCGGTTCAGGCACTCCGCGGACAGCTCGAGGAGGTCCTGGCCCGGATTCAGAACTTGGCCCTGGACCTGGAAAGAGCCGGCAAAAGGCAGCCGCCCGACTCAGGAGGTGGGAACGGTGGGAATCGAGCCTCTGAGCCTGCAGGGGGCGCTGTCGCAAATGCTGTGTGATGTTTGGTGTGGCCTCAACACTTGATTCCAAAAAAAAAGTTAGCTTAACCTCATCCAGATGCAACATGATCAAAGAAGACTAATCGCAATGGAGTCGTGTTTATTAATATACTTTATTGTGTTTGTGATTATGTTCCAAAAACTGCCTGCGGGTTTTGCTTGTCAGTGCTAACTGTTCCGTTTTTTTGTTTTTTTTTGCCATTTCTGTGTGCCGTCTCTCACCGAAGTCACTCTTCCCGCCTTTAGAGCCGCAGTCACGTTTTCTTCCAGTCTTGTGGAGAAACTCAAGACTCTGCCTTACACATACAGTGCAACATACTGACATCCATTATTTGTTGGACGCCATTTTGTCTGCAAGGACATGTGCAGTAGTACGAATCCGCCCCCCCCCCGCCCCAAAAAAAGGAGTAGATTTCCCCCGTGGTTCTGTAGTCTGCTTCGGGTTCACCACACACCGGGTCGTAACTAGTTTCCAAAAGTGGCCGACTGTCAGCAACTAGTTGTGCTGCGATTGGAAATTTGAATCGCAATGTCGTCAATGGAACGACCAATGGAGGGATCAAGCAGTGCCAATTGGGTAAGTATGCAGTATATTGTTAACACAAGTAGTACTTAACTGAAATTGTACTTTCAAACGTACGTGTGGTACTAAGCGAAGTGTGAGGAGTCTGTGTCACCAAAAACGAGTATAATTATTAACTCCATATGGTCTCGCAAATACCCGTATTTATTCTTGACCGCTTCCTCTTTTTATTATTATACTACAGCTACATTGGTCAGGCCAATCCACTTCATTCTTTACAATATTGTCACAATAAAATAAATAAACAAACACTAGAACATCTGCGGTTGTTCAGTTGTGCGTCTCGGTGTGTGGCGACCCTTAGATTTCAAGGCAACTTTGCATTTGCTACGTTATAATCTAGCTAGACGTGAGCTCTGCTATATTAGATGAGATAGAAGTAAACTTGTATAGTGCTATTGGTTAGCTTTTGCTATATATTACATCTTTCCTGTTCAATCCGTCCTGGAAGCTCTCAGACATTCTTTGTCAAGACGTTTGTACTTCAAATGCAACTAAATAAACATCTGCTGTTTTTCCTCTGTTGAAGAGAAGTTCTTCTCTTTATGGATTTCTCTTTATTGTGTGTATTGGGGAAAATATCCCGACTCAGAAATTCACGTTTTCACCTAGTTATGGACCCACAATCTCTAACCCCCGGAAGTACCCTCAACAGTTGATAGATAAACATAAACACGACATTATCACATCAAATGTTTCTTCATGTCCCCGCCCTGCGTGAGTGTGGCATGCGTTCCATGTCTGCATGACTGTTCCCGGTATGAAACACATGAGCAAAGTCGCCACGACGACCATCACTGGTTAAGTGCCTAAGTTTTAGAAAAAAAAAAAAAAAAGTCAAATACATTTCTACAAGTTCCTAGTGCAAGTGGAGGAACTGTGTAGACGACAGTGCACAAAATCACAGAACAATATAATAAAAATAAAAACCCCATACATCCATTTCCTACTGATACAATTTAAACATATACCAACTACATGAGTCATAACATGTATCCATTTAGCAATTGTAAATTTCCCAGAGGGAGCCAACCCAAAGGGATCAATAAAGTCAAGTCTAAGTCTACTACATTTTGTGGTGTAGAACTGTCCTGCATTATTGTATTTAGCCATGATAATGCTGTACAGTTCTGTGCCTCCAACTAGAATCAATAAAAACGGAACATTACTAACTTTGGAAAGGCATCAATTTTGAAAAGGATCTCATTGGATTGCTAACGTGGCATTCTATCATGTTAAATGGCAGTAACCAACTCAAAATGTCCGCCATTGTCCCATAACAGACTGCATTTTACTGCCAACTTACATAATACCGCGTCTACATTTTCCTTCAAAGCGCTCGAGAAACCTCCCTGGTTCGTCAGTAACGCTGCTTGGTTTGCTCCACCCTGTTGTGTGTTTTTTGGCCAGCTGGAAAGAGATGACGTAACATTTCCCCTCAGCCCTGTGACTCCACGTCAGAGTGGAGCTCTTAGTGGAGACAATAGAACATGAGGAGGAAAGATGTACAAATTGCAGAATTATGAGGAGACTTCGGATATAAACGAATACTAGTAGGAAATATACACTTTTTTTTTTTTTTTTTTTTTTCTAAACGCGACTGTGTTTCCAGATGTCAGCACTGAGGAGGAGGAGGGAGATGATGAAGAAGACGGCAGCAGCGACGAGTTCACAGACAGCATAGAGGAGGACGAGAAAGTGACTTCTGCAAGTTTGCCTTCCGATCAGGTTCGATTTTCTTTTTCATATTCATCTACAGTAAATATAATTGTAACAAATTCTGTTTATATAGACTCAAAGGTCCTGTGGACATGAAGCAGAGTGTGGACTCCTGAGGACGAGCACGCAGACACTTGAACTGGACTTAAAAGAAATCCAGTCGGCGCTGGAGCGGGAGGGTTTCGCCTCGGTGACCCAGATGAGGTGCGTGTTTTGTCCCGGTGACGATTGCCATTGTTTTCAACCACATTTTTTTTTTGTCTCTTATTTTATGGCAACGTTGTGGTCTTGTTTGTTCAAAGGAGCACACTGCAGCGGCTTCGGAAGGAGAACCAGTTCCTAAAAGAACATCGCGGAGTTGGGACAAACCACAGGAGTCTTCGGGAGGATGATGATGATGATGATGATACTGAGGAAGAGGAGGACTACATGGACGATGATGAAGAGGGGGTTGCGCCTTCAGTCCCTGTCAAGGTCAAATAAAGTCCTACCTTTTTCTTCTTGACATCATGTGACAGTGTTAAAAGGTCACTATTGAAGGCCTGTTTTTTTTTTTTTTTGTATTGTATCGAAACTTATTGGTATTAGTTGGGAACGATTCTCATTTGAGTACAATTCAGATTCGATTCTAAATGTCATAAAATCGATTCTATTTAAATTATTTGATCCTTCCTTGCCCTTGTTTATGTACTGGGAAAGCTGTTCATGTTGTACTCAATTTGGCCACGTAGGGGCAGTGTGGTTCCGTCTGTTCTGATACACAGTTAAGTTTTAGCCATATGAGAGAGTAGAAGGAAAAAGTCACGATAAAATAAACAATAAATTAGATTTTCTTTGCGTCGGAAGAGCATCTTCCGGTGAGTAATGTTAAGATGCGTCTCCGTATACATTCCTGAAGCATTTTGTATGAATGTTTTGTATGTTCTTTTGTGGGATAAAAGTGCCGCGAGTAGCGCGCTAATTAGCATTAGCATGGGCTCTGGATGGAGGAACCGTCACTTTCATTCAGTGCCAGTGTTCATTCAGTGCCGTGGGTTCGCTTCCGCACCTGGGAGACCATGTTGGTTTGTGTGAGTCAGTGAGTGAGTGAGTGAGGAAAAAAAAGAAAAGAAAAAGAAAAAATTAGCATTAGCGAGTCAGGTTGGAGTAGATAATGACGATTATTTGCTCATCTATAAAATGAAGCAGAAATTGTCAATGAAATCATTTTGAATGAAAAATCGATTCTGAATCAAATCACAGACCCAAAAATCAGATTCCCACCCCTAGTCCCTCGTGGTTTATGAAGTTCCGGGTTTGAATCTTGGCTTCGGACTTCCTGTGTGGAATTTGTGCTTGTTTTAGTTGTCCTCAGGTACTCCAGCTTCCTCCCATGTTCCAAAAATAGGAAGCCTTTTACCCAAGCATTTGGGACTTGAAATAGTTTTTGTTGTAGTAGTCTTTTTGCAACACTAATAAAAATAAAAGTGTTTTTTTTTTTCGTATTTTTTTTTTAATTTATTTATTTATTTTTTTTGCTCAGAGATGTAAAATGTTCGCGTGACATTCCCGCCACAGGGCTTCCAGCCTGCAGGGGGCGTTAGCAAGGCCGAGCAGGTTGTCAGCGAGCAATCAGCCCGGCTTTGTTCGGAGAACCGAGAGCTGCAGGAGAGGCTGATGGTGTCTGAAGCCACCGTTCATGCTCAGGCCGAGCAACTGAAGGACTACAGAGACCTCCTAAGTGAGTGTGGCCGTCACAGGAGAAAGAAAGAGAAGAAAAAAAGAAAGAAATTTGTTAGTTTAACGATGTTGATGTCTGTGCAGCTGAGACGTCCGTGCAGCAGGCCAGTAAGCAAGTGCAAGTGGATTTGCAGGATTTGGGCTACGAGACGTGCGGACGCAGCGAAAATGAGGCTGAGAGGGAGGACGCCAGCAGCCCAGGTGTTTGCTCTCACACACACTCACACACACTAGTGAAACACACTCACATATTTTACAAACACAATCGCACTACAGAAATGCTCCCTTGAACACTACTGAAAAGCTCTCATATATTATTAAAACGTGCTCACGTTAGACAGTACTGAAATGCTCATACAAACTACTGACTTTTTTTATTCAAACACAATTGAAATGCTCTCTCATACGCACATGCACACACACTACTGAAACTCATTCACTTCTCAGTAATGTTTTTACTTATATGCACAACTGAAATGCTCCTATTCACTACTGAAACACTCTCACTACTACTGAAGCACTCTCACACTAGTACTGAAACTGTCTCATCTGAAACTGAAATGATCCCACACACACTACTGAAAAGCTCTCACACTTCACTATAACATGCTCACATTACACACTCCTTAAATGCTCATACACACTACTGAAACATTCTCACATACACTACTCAATAATATTTTGCTCATATACAACATTGAAATGCTTTCCTGACAAAATTGAAACACACCACTGAAAATCTCTCACACATTATTAAACTTGTCGATATTACACTGTACTAAAATGCTCATACATAGTGAAACGCTCTCACACACCACACTCACACAAACCTGAAATGATCCTGCACAAACTACTGAAAGCAGGTTATTGAAACACTCTCACATTACACTACTGAAACACTCATACACACTAATGAAATGTTGTCACGCATACTGCTGAAACACTAGCACAAACAATACTTAAAACATTAATAGACACTACTGAAATGCTCTCACACAAAATGCTGAAATGCTGTCACACATGCACAGCAGAACTCTCATGATCACTACTGAATTGCTCTACACTACCTGCTGAAATGCTCTCACGTCCACGACCGAAACTCGCACACACTACTGAGTTTTTCACGCACACAAAACAGAAATGATCCCCCACCCACTACTGAAAGCTCTCGTAGTAATTGGAACACTCTCACCGTACTCCTGAAATGTTGTCACGCATACTGCTGAAACGCTATCACAAACAACTTAAAACACTAAGACACTACTGAAATGTTCTCACATAATGCTGAAATGCTGTCACACATTATTGAAATGCACACATGCACTGCTGAAACGCTCTCACATTCACAGCAGAAACTAGGGCTGCACGATATTGGAAAAACATGTGATATGCGATTATATTTGCTGAACATAGCGATATCGATATTATTGCGATATTTAACATGTACCTAAAGACATTAATTTTTTAGTACCTAATGAAAGAAAAAACATTTTTCATGGGGCAAAATAAGCAACCTTCATGTAACCTCAGTTAATTAATTGTAATTATGTCTTGATAATTTTCAACTATTGAATGGCGATGCACATTTTAGTTAGCATCTGACTGATCAAATTCATATAAAAAGCATAAAATTCCATATAAAACTTATTGCATGCCTTTGAAATATGCATATTGCAAGGGCCAATATCGCGATATCGATATTTTTTCGATATATTGTGCAGCCCTAGCAGAAACCCTCATGAACACTACCAAAATGCTCTACACTCCTTGCTGAAATGCTCTCACGTGCACTACTGAAACTTGCACACACTACTGAGTTTTTTCCCCCCACACAAAATTAAAGCACTCACATCCTTGATTTTTGTTCACTCTCACATTGAACTCAACTTTTCCTGCTTTTGTGTTAGATTAAAAACAATTAACAGCACTTTTTTTTTTTTTTTGATTGCCCATTTGAAATTGGAAGCAAATAATTTGTGTTTTTTTTTCTTCCTCAGAGTTCGACGACCTGGAGATGTGCACGTCATTGTCTCATCAGCAGGAGGAGAGCGTGGGCGGAGACTGGTACAAGGCCGACAGCGGAAGCCGACGGAATGTCGGCGATGACGTTCGGGGCGAGTCGGCTCTGCATCACCTGGTGGAGGATCTTCGCTCCCAGCTGACCCGCTGCCACAAAGTGATCCGCGGGCTTCAGATGCGCGTGCGCTCCCTGTCGGCCACCAGCGACTACGCCTCCAGCCTGGAGCGGACGCCGCGCAAAGTACCGTCCAATCAATCAGCTTCCTCTCATTTGCTCACCAAAAAGACAATTAGTCACTTTTTTTTTTTCTTTACGTCGTGTTTTGCAGGTCAACTGGGCCTTCGAGATGTCGCCCGCCCGAGAGGGCGTGGAGGAGGACGAAGGCTGGATGTCCGACACCCAGGCGACCTCACCTGCGTCCAAACCCGGTCACGAGCTGCGGGAGCTGATGGCGCGCGTGGCCACGTTGGAGGCCCAATTGAAGAGCTCCAAGCTGGAGGGGACGAGCCAATCCGAGGAGGGGAAATGTGCCACCTGGCCTGGGTGGGTTGAAAAGCAGACACACACATTTCCAAACATTTCTTGAACAGGGATAAGCTGTGTTCTTAAATGTTTTTGATGTTGACGCAAGATTAATGATAGACCAATATATATATTTTTTTTTTCGGGCCGATACCAATTATTAGTTAGTATCGGCAAGGAGGCCGATAACCGATATATGGAGCCGATAATTTTTGTAGTTAAAGAAAAAATATTAGCATAAAAAAAAAGTTTGTTGAAATGCCATTAAGCATCTTTGTTAAAACTTTTCAAATTTCCAACATTAATTAATTTAAAAATACATAAAACACACAGCTTTGTTTTAAAATTTGAACAAAAAAGTAATTGTTTCTACAGTAAAAAAATAAAATATAAAAGTTTTCCAAAATTTTTATTTTTACATAATTGAAATGTTGAACTTTTACTTATTTTAATTTTAATTTTAATAAAAGCAAAAAGTGCATGGAATTCGTGTCAGCAGCATATCTTATAAAGTTAAGTGAAATTTTTAAATTGACCTCTCAATTTACTCAAATTTGGGGTTTTCGTCAGAGTTTGTAAAAGGTTGGAAAAGATATTCGCAAACGGTGAAAATTGAACATATTAAAAATTTCTAACATTTTTTTTGTCTGTGAACATCTTTGTAAAGTTTTGCAACATTTTACGAACCCTGATGAAATACCCAAATTATTTTAAGCTCCCAAACATTCACCGCTCAAAGAGGTACCCGCTTTAGCAGCTTTCAGATTTATTAAAACAAAAACAAAAAAACAACAAAAAAAAACCTGCCGTTAATCTTCGTAAAATGCCAAACAAATATCGGCACTGATTTTCGACCTGACCCAATTGGTCTTTCCCGCCACAAGATGGCGCCAAAGCTCTGTGTCAATAATTACCTGCAGTTTTTTTTTTGTATTAAACAAGCAATATTTTCTCTCCCTGTATCACTGTATGCAATACTGCAATATGTGTTTGACAATGAAATGGACTCAACTGTACTGCTTAGTGGACTATAACATTATCAACAGAAAGCATGTGTAATATTCTGCTCTCCTGCGTCCTTCTGGCCTCGTCTCCGCCTCCCCCTTTCCTTTTGGCAGGAAGTACAACTCTCTCATCCAGGCACAAGCTCGTGAGCTGTCCCACCTGCGGCAGCGTATGAGAGAGGGCGAAGGAGTCTCCCATATCCTCAGCCAGCATCTGGGCGACACCACCAAGGTGCCTCGAAAGTCATTTTGCGGCAACACGGATCCCTTGTCAGAATTCCCGTTACGACTTTTTCACTTTCCAGGCCTTTGAGGAGCTGCTGCGGGCCAACGATGTGGACTACTACATGGGGCAGAGTTTCCGAGATCAGCTTTCGCAAAGCAGCGCCCTGGCCCAGAGGCTGCTCGCCAAGATCACCGGACGTGAGGGCGCACGCACTCTCACGGCTACGCCAGCTGCAGCTGCAGCTTTGTTGTCCTTCGTTTTTGCCAACGCTCATCCCTTTTTCCATTTCCTGATTTAGGAGCGGAGAGTCCTGTTGACAAGACCGGCCACGAGTTGCTCGCCATGCAGTGAGTCAGCTTCATCCTGTCTGTGCTTGTGTACGACTGAGAAGGATTTTTACTCACACATTTAAATATGGCAGGGGTCAAGCAACCTTTGCTGTCAAAAGAGTCGTTTTAGGCCAAATGAATGACCAAAAATGTGTGGAGCCGCAAAACATTTCTACATTGGGATGAAGGAAACAGTGTGTTAGTGTTAGTCTAATGTAATGCTTTTTAATTTTATCCTTTTTTTTTTATATTTATTTTTAATACATGTTTAGACTTTTCTGCATTTCTGTCAAATTTCTGACATTTTGCGCAATTTTATTGGCATATTATAGTAATTTAAATTAATTTTAACTGAATAAATTAATTTTAATTTAATTAATTTTAATAGTAATTTTATTCCTCTCGTCCTTTTTGGACATTGTGGGTATTTTTTTTCCCATTTATTTCTATGTTTTTTGTTATCAATTTTCTGACCTTTTGAGAAATTTTGTGGACATTTAATGCTAATTTTCGGGATTTCTTTTTTTGTTTTTGGATGCTTTTTGGCAATTTTAATTTACTTAATTAATTTTAATTTAATTAATTTTAATAGTCATTTCTCTCTTCCTTTTTGGACATTGTGGTTATTTTTCATTTTTATTTTTTTATTTATTTCTACGTTTTTTGTTATCAATTTTCTGACCTTTTTAGAAATTTTGTGGACATTTAATGATAATTTTCGGGATTTCTTCTTTTGTTTTTGGATGTTTTATGGTTGCTTTTTGAACATTTTCTTTCCTGCCTTTTCTTAAATCTTTTTTTCTTGCTTTTTGGCAATTTTGTGTACATTTTATGGTAATTTTTGGGGATTTCCTCTTTTGTTTTTGGACATTTTTTACACCTACCTTTTGTCTCTTTTTTTTTTTTTTTTTTTTTTCTGACAACTTAAACATTGACTGATGTTTTTTGGATATTTCATTTTTAATTGAATATACATTATAATGATATATAATTTACATTTACATAATTCGTTAATTCCTTTGAGGAATATTTTTATTTAAAAATACAAATACGTATAAAAAAAAAATTATACTAATTTTTTTTTTTTTAGAGATCCACAGGGAGACACAGGAGAGGGACTAAAGAGCCACAGGTTGCAGATCCCTGAAATATGGCATTTCCAACAATATTATCATAATAATAATAATAATAATAATTTCAGAGTACTCTGAGTGATGTTTGAGAAAGTTGTGTGACCTGCTAAAAAATACATTACAAAGCCGATGGGGCAGCATGCTTTTTTTTTGTATGATTTTGTAACTTGTAAACATTTTGTAAATATCACATTGGCACAGATAGGCCAATACAGTAATTATTATAGTCGCCTCGAATTCTCTGATTCAGGTCTTTTTTTTTTTCTTTTTTTTTTCTTTTTTTTTTCCTTTTTTTTTAAACCTACCTTTTGGAAAAACTCCGTTTTGGGGGATTTTTAGTGCGCTTTCTTGCCACAAGATGGCGCCAAAGCTCTGTCTAAAGATGAACGTAGGAAGTACAGTATGTTGACGTGCCACATCTCCACTTCATCAAATCATCTGTGAGCCATTTATTTTTAAGACTATTGATGAACATGAGTTTGAAATGATAGTCAAGTGTTTTGGCATCATAGTTGAAAACTTTTAATATAGGACATTTTCAACGTTTTTGGGGTGTCGATTACAGATAGCGACAGATAGTTAGATGACGTAACGTGCCAATGGGTTGAGAAGTGACAGATGGTTGCTGTTAATCCACAACAAGTAGGTAGCGTGGATCCTTTACTGTTAAGACGATTTAGCAGCAAAGACATCCCACCAGCTGCCGTTAAGCAGCTCAGTGCTGCTGATGAGAGGAAGCGCTCCCGTCTCGGAAGGAATATTTGTTTGTTTTCGCCCCAAAAAATTATTTTTGCGTTACATTCTTTCGTATCATTAATGTGAAGAAAGAAAAAGAAGTGGCGGACACTCTCAACATATTTATTTATTTTTCCGTCTGGGATTCGAATGAGGCTCAAATGGCTCCGCTGTGGAAATCGTTGATTTCTAAGAGCTGTCCAATGTACAGAGACTCTCTGTGGTCTTTTTCTGTCAACAACGCCCGAGGTCGATCCAAAGAGATTTGCTTACTCAGGATGCTGCATCAACAACTCAAACAGTAAGAAAGGAAATACGACTTGGATGTGTTGCTAGGCGACTTTTGAAGTTGGCTGTGTAAGGAATTGGAAGACGTTAGTGGTTTGTTGCTATTCTTTTTGTTCATTTAGCTTCCAAAATTGGCGGCCATCTTGTTTCATAACAAAAGTGGTAGAATAAAACATTATCAGGGATAGGGCTGGGTATTGCCGCCAACCTCACGATACGATACGTATCACGATACAGGGGTCATGATACGATACGTATCGCGATACATATGTATCCCAATATATGATCTTCAAGGCGATACCTATCGCGATATTTTACATTAATTTACTTGCATTTTACAATAACAGTCATATGCAAACCTAAAGGATATGTTTATTATGCTGGATGACAAAAATGTTTTTGTTATAGTAGGTCTTCTGGTTTACCACCAAGCGTGCCTGCTCTAAATGTGTACACGCTGCAGAGCAGCGAGCAGTTTTCACAGACACACCGGGAAAATTTATTAATAGGCATGAGCCAATATGACCAAAAATATCAAAGTATTAAAATTACAGCTCTAAAATGTGCCTATTTTGAAATAATTGGGGAAATAAAAACAGCATTTTTTTTTCATGTAACACATTTTATTTTATTTTATTTTTAAACACAATATAGGAAAATTGGTACATTAAATTTATAAGTAAATAAATGTTGATATTCTTCCTCTGCTTTCATTTTTCTTAGCAAGACACAGTGTCCAATCACTGGTGAGCTATTTTTGCATTAATTGAACGCAATTAACTTCAAAGACGCTGCTGGTTTTTATTTTTTTGGTACAATGCAAGCTGCAAAGGCAAACGTGAACTGCCTATTTAAAGTCAACGAGCAATATCGATTGTGACGCCTGCGTATCGATACGTGTATTGTAATGAGGCCCGCAACAATATATTGCCCTATCGATTTTTTTAAGCACACCCCTAATCAGGGAGAGATGTCTCCTTTGTGGTCCTTACACTAAAACAAGATGATATGAGGTGATCATAAAAAAAGAAATATAGTTGCAAGAGTTGCCTTTCTAACGTTATTCCCAACGTTTTGCCTTGCAGGCTGAGCAAGGAGCTTCAGCAGAAAGACAAAATCATCGAGTCCCTGCACAGCAAGCTGCAGCAGCGCCCCGAGACGCCGTCCAGCTGCCAAGCCCTGTCGGAGACCACCGACCCGTCGGACAGGACTTCCTTGGTGTCCGACGAGTGTCACACCAACGAGGATCTGGATCTGTGCTCCGATTTGGACCCCCGAGATTATCAGGACCGGGAAGAGCGTCGACAATCCGATCAAGATGGTAACTGCAACTTTTTTTTTTTTCATTCAGTTCTTTTTTTTCTTTGTGTCTTCATCTTCCATCGCCATCTTTTAGCCGCCCATCCGTCTATCCCTCCTCTTCCACCTCGTGGACCTCTCGAATCATCCCTCAGCTGTCCTGGCACGCTTTTCTCAGCTTCTGAGGCTTTAAGCAGTCCGTCCTTGAGAGGTAGACCATTCATGTCTCAAGGCTTTCTTTTCCTGTCTCTTTACTTCCTGTCATTCTCCACCAGCCCCTGTCGGTATCCCCTTCTCCTCGTCCTTCCCTCCCCCTCGTGACCCTGACGAGGTCGCGTATGACCCCCACCCTCGAGCCCTGTCCGCGATGGCGCTTCGCCCAGAAACGGATGCGCTGTTCAAACAGATGCATGAGCAGCAGATAAGGGGTGAGGGGGTTGCTGGGAGATTTTTGTGTGGCACCTTCTTTTGCTCACACTTGAATTCATTCACACGGTTGCGTGTGTTTGCAGGCTTCCCGGATCCTCACGGCAAGCGTCTGTTCGCGCTCTCGCCCGGTGCGCACGGCCAGTGCGACCTCTCGGGCTACGGTCAGCTACCCCATCATGCCTTGCAGCAGTACCAACCGGGCGGCTTTGCCGAAGGTCACTCATTTAAGGCGGACTCGGGATTGCTGACAGGAGGAGGGGCTTTTTGGGACTTGAGCAACATGACACAGCCCATGCGGAACTATTCTGCAATTGCAGGAGCTGTCCAAGAAAAGAGCCAGACAGGTAAACCTGGAAGCTTCCTTCATGAGACAAATGACTTGCTTTGGAAATACCTCATATTCAATATACTGGTAACTGTTTTTGGTTAAAAAAAAAACAAAAAACGTTTTTTAAGTAATTCCTGCAAGAAATATAACTGCCTGGCTACGTTTTGAGTTTGTTGAATGAGTATATTTATCTGAAAATAACTTAGGAAAGTCTATGTTTCATGTAGTTCATATTGTTTCGTAAACAATGATTGAGATAATTAGATACTCAATGGATGGATGGATGGATGGATGGATGGATGGATGGATGGATATTTAGCTATGCATATAGCTATACAGATAGATGATAGATGGATGGATAGATGACTAACGAGCAAGCTAGGTATTCTGATTCAGCTAGATATTTAGCTATGTAGCTAGCTATTCGGATGGATGGATGGATGGATGGGTAGGTGAATATATTGGATGGATGGATTGATTGATTGATTGATTGATTGATTGATTGATTAGATGGATAGATATGGATAAAAAATGGATGGATGGCTGCTATATGATAGATGGATAAATTGATGGATGAATAGAAAAATGGATGGATGGAGGGAGGGATGGGAGAAAGGAATATGATGGATGGATGGATGGATGGATGGATGGATAATGAATGCATGGATGGTATATGATAGCTGGATAAATGCATGGATGAATGGATAGAAAAAACGGATGGATGGAAGAAAGGAATATGATGGATGGATGGATGGATGGAATATGATAGATGGATAAATGGATGGATGATCGATAGTAGGGGTGCTAAAAAAAAATCGATTCGGCGATATATCGCGATACTACATCGCGCGATTCTCGAATCGATTCAATAATCGGTAGAAGCGATTTTTTTTTAATTTTTTATTTTTTATTTTTTTTTTTTTAGGATTCACACCTTGAGCATGGAAGAATGTTATATGAACGGAACATTAAGCCTTAATATTTTATTTTAATGCTGTTCAAACATGAAACAGATTACAACCTCTATAAGACTGAAATTTCAGATAAATAAATAATACATTTTCATATAAATCTTACACTCTACAAGCTTACTGATTAGTATTTTCTAAATTTGAATGAAAAAAAATCGCAACAATCGACTAACAAATTCGTATCGGGATTAATCGGTATCGAATCGAATCGTGACCTGTGAATCGTGATACGAATCGAATCGTCAGGTACTAGGCAATTCACACCCCTAATCGATAATTGACAAATGGGTGGATGAATGAATAGAAAAATGGATGGATGGATGAATGAATGCATGGATGAATGGATAAAAAAATGGATGGATGCATGGATGGTATATGATAGATGGATCAATGCATGGATGAATGGATAGAAAAAACGGATGGATGGAAGAAAGGAATATGGATGGATGGATGGATGGATGGATGGATGGAATATGATAGATGGATAAATGGATGCATGATCGATAGTTGACAAATGGGTGGATGAATGAATAGAAAAATGGATGGATGGATGAATGAATGCATGGATGGTATACGATAGATGGATAAATGCATGGATGAATTGATAGAAAAAAAATGGGTGGCTAGAAGAAAGGAAATGGATGGATGGATGAATAAATAGTATATGGGACTATATTTATCTATATGATGTCAAACCTTACGTTAGATGAGTGTTAGTTAACCTTGAGAGCAACTGTCCGGGCGGTTTCCCATGTCTCCCTCTTTCATCACATCTGACTCAAATGATCAGCAAGCTCTGTAGAAGCCTGAAAGTTACAATCCTCTTGATTGAATCAGGTGTGTTAGTCGAGGGAGACATCGAAAACAGGCAGACAGGACAGAGGCACTCAAGTACGGGTTCCCTGCCTTCGATGATGTCACAATATCTTTAACTACAATATAGTAAAACAAATTGTTAGACGGTGAACGTTTCGTTGTCAGGGCCGAATTTAATCGAGGAACATCTACATGAGGTGCGAAGTCTGCACCAACGTCTGGAAGAGTCCATTCGGACCAACGAGAGGCTCCGACAGCAGCTGGAAGAAAAATTGGCTAGCCCCGGGCGCGACACAGGTAACTATTGTTACTATGTTCGGTTAAATAGGAATTTATTAATTTTTTTTCTCGTGTTCCTTAATGTGGTCCCGTTGTATTTTGCAGGAGCGGCGACAAACATCTACATCCAGGGGCTGGACACGGTCACACATCTGTCGAATGAAATCCGAGTCCTGACAGACGAGAACTTGAACCTGCAGTCCCGTCTGCAGGCCAGCACAGGTAGTAACACACCTGGATGACGTTTTTTTTTTTTTTTTTTGCTCACACCTATCGTCAACGCATTTGTCGTGGTCGTCGCGATTCAGACTCGAGCGAGGAGCTGATCTCCGCCCGCGCCCGCCTCAAGCAAGCCGAGCTGGAGGCGGAGCAGTGGAAGGAGGAGTTGAGACGACTTCAGGCGCACAGCGAGGAGCAGGGACAGCAGATCCTCGCCTTGAGGCAGGAGCGGCAGGCCGGCCAGGAGAGGAGCAACAGGTCTGTGCGGCCACAAAAATTTTTGCATTTCTTTTTTTTAGCTTAACTGTGACGTGTGCGTCCTCAGAGCGCAGCACGAGGCGTCTCTGCTGCAGCAGCAGCTGTGCGAGAGCAGAGAGCTCATCCACTCGCTGCAGACCGAACTGCACGTGTACGATCGCGTGTGCGCCGGCTTCAAGTCCAACAAAGGTTTGTCCCGTTACGCGCTTCAAAATAACGTTTTCAAATGTCACCTAACATCATGTCAACTTAGTACCAGCACAGGGACTACTTGTCACCCGTTAAATAGCCCGACTGAACACTTAACAAGTTTAGAGACACCTGAGATGCTAATTAGAGGACACACCTTGGTTGAACATTTTCACTCTAGTACTATCATTTTTCAGTTTTGAGTTTTTAAAAAATGATGTTGTTGAGCCACAATTTAGAAGTAATATCTGACTTTCATAGGTTAATTTTTATAAAATTGTCATTTATTACTATTTATCATTATTTTTTGTATTTTATTTTTTTTCTTTTATTATTGTTTTTTCTTCATTAACAGAAGCAACTTTGTCCATGTCTTTATTGCTTATTACACTGTTATGTCCTTACAACCTGCAAATTAAAATTAAAATTGACAATTCTACTTATAATGATATACAATAATAACCATTTTATTCATTTAAAGTTGATCATATATACACAACCTGCAATTTGAATTAAAATCTTGCAATAATAATAATGCTGAAATTAATGATAATAATTATAGTAACAGTAATCAGTATTATTATTGATAGATCTGATCATTTGAACCTGCAAATTCAAAACTGACAATAATAATTGTTTTTAATAATAAGAATTCTTATTGTTCTTATAAATATGAGATATATATTTTTAATAATTATTTAATGACACATTTTTACTTTTCACGCATCAATGTTTTAGTAAATTTACGATACATATAAGTTATTACTACAATTTTTTTAATGATGATTTGCTCCCTTGCTATAACGCAGCCTCGCTGTTTCATAGATTTCTTTAATGCAATTATGCATGTTTTTTTTATTTATTTTCTTTTTTGTTTGTTTTTTTAACAGTAATGTACCTTTTATTCTTTTGTTTATGAAGGTTTTGGATATTGAGAGTGATTAAACGAGAAAAATGTGAGAAAATCTAAATGCCTCTATAAGAAAAGTGTATAAAGTGTGTGGTGAGAGGTTTTACAGCCTTAAAACATTTATAATAACTATTTTTATTTTCCTTGCCTTGTGTATGAAATGTGCTATATAATTAAACTTGCCTTGTAGACAGTAACATACACAATTATTAATTAAAACAAACCTCATGCTGATGAAAACTCCTGAATCTGAAGCCTGAACCTTGTTTTGTGGCTTCAGGCTTCCTGCGCGAGAGCTCGGGCCTTCCCGTGGAGTTGGGGGAGCTGCTGAGCGAGGTGAGGAGTCTGCGGGCCCAGCTGCAGAGCAGCGTCCAGGAGAGCAGCGCCCTCAAGCAGCTGGAGCTCCACAAGCAGCTGGAGCAGAAGCTGGGCGGCGGCTCCCCTCGCACGCCGTCCCTGTCGGCCTTCAGCGCCAGCCCTCAGAGGGAGAACTTCTACAAGCGGCAGCTGCTCCACGGTAACGTCGCCACTGCGTGGACAGTGAATCCGGTCGCAAATAGCAAAATTAACACGACTAATAAAAAGTAATAGTCTGAAAAATCACTTTATAGACGCTTCAACACATTATTGTGTGAGTAAAAAGGGTATTAGCCTATGCTAAACGGTTAGCACTTGCGAGTAAAAAGGGTATTAGCCTATGCTAAATGGTTAGCACTTGCGAGTAAAAAGGATATTAGCCTATGCTAAACGGTTAGCACTTGCGAGTAAAAAGGATATTAGCCTATGCTAAATGGTTAGCACTTGCGAGTAAAAAGGGTATTAGCCTATGCTAAACGGTTAGCACTTGTGAGTAAAAAGGGTATTAGCCTATGCTAAACGGTTAGCACTTGCGAGTCAAAAGGGTATTAACCTATGCTAAACGGTTAGCACTTGCGGGTAAAAAGGGTATTAGCCTATGCTAAACGGTTAGCACTTGCGAGTAAAAAGGGTATTAGCCTATGCTAAACGGTTAGCACTTGCGAGTAAAACGTTTAGCACTTGCGAGTAAAAAGGGTTATTAGCCTATGCTAAACGGTTAGCACTTGCGAGTAAAAAGGGTATTAGCCTATGCTAAACGGTTAGCACTTGCGAGTAAAAAGGGTATTAGCCTATGCTAAACGGTTAGCACTTGCGAGTAAAACGTTTAGCACTTGCGAGTAAAAAGGGTTATTATCCTATGCTAAACGGTTAGCACTTGCGAGTAAAAAGGGTATTAGCCCATGCTAAACGGTTAGCACTTGCGAGTAAAAAGGATATTAGCATATACTAAACGGTTAGCACTTGCGATTAGCATTACCACTTAATATCTTCTAAACAAACACTAACTACCATTTAGTTCACATATACATCATTAAATATACATTACACATGTAAAAGTGTCTTAAAAGTCACTTACAGACGACGCTTTGACATTATTTCATGAGTAAACAAGGGTAGGGTTAGCTGTTAGCTACATGAGGTCAATAACTTCCTGTTCCTGTCTTCTTCTGGGCACGTTTAGTGCATGACTGCCCTCTACTGGTTAAGTGATGAACACTTAAAACCGATTGGCAGGTTATATTTTAGAATAATTACAGCCCACATGCTTTTTAGGATGTTCAGAACTTCCTTTCATGTGTTTTGGGGAAGCTCAACATATTGTATTGGCTTTAATAAAAATAAAAAATAAAAAAAAAAGTCAGTGAGCATTTTGCAGACTAATAACATCCGCCTTTTGGCCACTAGATGGTGCACTAACAGAGTAAATAAAGATCAGTTCCAATATTGTATTGCATGCGTCCAGCCAGGGGAGGGAAAAAAATAAAAATAAAAATCTTAAAATGACTTATCGTTAGTACTGCACTGCCCCTGGTGGCCAAGTCGCATAGACAAGAGGGGGTTGCAAAGAATTAACCATTTACGCACACATTTAATTATTCTTTACTGTTATGGAGGACCAAAACTGCTAAAATTCAAAATAAATAAATGACTAAATAAACAAATGACCAAAAGTGAAAACAAAAACGGATATAAAAAACATTTTTAGAAAATTATATATATAAAAAAATAAATAGAAATGGAAATAAAAAAAATATATATACATTTGTATTTAAGTTTTTAATTATATTTTTTATATCCGTTTTTATTTTCACTTTTAGTCATTTATTTATTCTTAAATTTTTGCAGTTTTGGTCCATACTGCCAGGACGAAATGTTATTCAAATGAGGGGGCGGTCCTAAACGTGTCTTGATGTAAAATATACCACAAACTGTCCTGATCTAAAAACGTTTGAATAGAATTTCAAACATAAGCCATCCAAATAAACGGCTTATCGATGATTTGATTTTGATTAAATTCACCAAAAGCTTCCGTGCAGAAAAAGCAAGACAAACGAATGCGGGGAGTTTCGCCGTGTGTGATGTGTTGTCCACGCCTGGTTTTGTGTATGTGTGCTCCGCAGACCCGGCCCCTTCACCGCCCGTCAGGGACATTGGTCTCTTTAACTGCGGCTCTCCCTGCCCCCCCTACTCGGACCTGGATGACAGCCATAGCACGGCCAACGGTGTGACTTTAACCGCACTCACTGCATGACTGTGGCTTCACGTGTGCACAAGTTTGGTTCGAATGCGCTTTAATCACGACTAACCTCCACAAGCGTGAAGCAAATATCCTTCTCCCGTCTTTTTTGCTTCTCAACCGCCGCAGACCCTCTTGACCCTCACTCGGAGCTGGAAGGCGACGCTCCGGACGGCTCGTTCGCCAGCCGTTACGGCCGCCACGCCGTCGGTCACGTGGACGACTTCAACGCCCTGCAGCAGCAAGTCCTCGAAGGCCGCAGCGTCGTGCAGCGCATGGAGGCGGCGTTGCAACCGTGCCCGAGTTCCCCGTCGCCGCTAGCAGCCAGCCAGAAACACAACAGTGAGATGGTGAGGGCTTTCATGCAATATTTTACTAACTTTTTTGAGAGCCAAAGCACACATTTGAGACAATTCTCCTGGCACAACTTCAAACTCAAATGTCACCAAAATGTAAATATCCTGAAATTAGGATTATGGCTGGGCCATTTTGATAATAATAAATAAATAAATAAATAAATAAATAATAATAATAATAATAATAATAATAATTATTATTATTATTATTATTATTATTATTATTATTATTATTATTATTATTATTATTTTTACCATTATTTTGATTAATATTGAAATCATAATTTGTGAAGTAACTCAACTTCAACTTAAAAGAACAACTAGAAATCAATTAGTAACAAGCAAAATAAGAAATAAGTAAAAAAAATAAATAATAATAATCCATTCCTGCTGTGTGCTCTTTGGCCTCTTGGGGGCAGTGTGGTGCACAAATATAGGTACACATACATGAAGATAAAGAGAAGGGTAGAAGAATGAAGCGGTGAATTATATGAAGTAACTTTCCCCCCCCCCCACATTAGGAAGAATACATGACCGTGAGTTTTCTTATATTACTTGTCTGTATGTGTTCTTACAGCATTTGTGTGAGAATATTTGTTATTTGAAGGTAAATCCCTCCCATGACGACAAATGCTAATTTTTGCTAGCCAGTCAATAGGGGTTTCTAGTGCTAGCATTAAGCTGGCAAAGTACATTGAGCGAATCATTAAATATACAATTATTTAATTTGTATGTGTTTATTTATTTTTGAATGTTGAATTCTCCAACTGGCGTGTATGCAAAGTATGCTCAGTCAAATGCAAATCATCAGTCGACTGCAAGTAGAAAAATTACTTTTTAAAGGTACTAATTGTACATGAAGTATAATACGAAGTTATCAAATTAATTCTGGACAAAATATGAACTTTTCCCTGCTGAAAATTGTTCAAAGAGTCAAGTATCCCCTTAAGTAATTCTTTGTATTTGGATCAATAAGTAAAATAGTTGGATGGATTCATCAAAATTATAGATATAAAAAAATTTTTTTTTAAATCATGAAATATTTCAGTCTGTATAGTGTAGTAAATTTAATCTATATAATGTATGATTTTCAGTTTTTGAATTGTTTCCAATGCGGTTCCTAAAATTCTCTTTAGGTACATCGGCCGGGTGTTGAAATATTTTTTTTCAATAAATAAAGCTGTTTTTTTTTTTTTTTTTTTTTTTGTCTATGCAGTTCTTGGATTCGAGCAACGTAAAAAGCGTCCTGTCCAACACCAAAACCCTGCGGCAGATTTTGGAGGAGGCGTCGTCTCTGCTGAAGATGTTTTGGAGGGCGGCGCTGCCCAGTACTGACGTCTCCGCCTCCAACCTGAAGAAGGTTTGCAAAAATGTGATGATGGAAATTCTTCACTTCGCCAATCAATCAAACGTTTTCACGTGCTGTATTTTTGTTTGGTTTTTTTTCGCGCGGTTTTGGAACACGCAGGAGCAGTCGATGCAAGAGGAGATCTTGTCGCTGAGGCTGCGCGTGTCCGAGCAGGACGAGCTTCTGAAGGGGACGGTTCGAAAACTGAGGAGCGCCAGCCGCACCAAGGAGAGCATGGAGCATTTCATCGTCAACCAGCGTAAGTCGCGCGTCAAGATGGTGGAACACATGACCAAATTGAGCACGAGTGGGAGCGGATGAATTTCAAACACTTCCAAATATGGATTGAAAAACAACACAGTAGGCCATTGGTTATATAAATATATATAAAAAAATATGACCATCATAAACAAGGCAGAGGCTTTATTCCTAAAAAGCACATTCAATAAAATTGGAAGCAATTGTAACATAAACATTAACACTGCGCTTAAATATACTGTAGGCCAAAAAGAAAAAGAAAAGAAAAAATGCCTTTTATTGATTCTCTGCATTCTCTGAAAACTTCAATGTTGCATATTTAACTCATTCATTCCCAGGACAAGAAAGATTAGAGTCTCTTCTTTCATCAGCATTAGCATTAGCATATGGCAAAAGAGCTTTTGATCTCTTATACTCTGCTGCCATCTGCTGGCCGTTTTTCTAATAACTACCATTGCTTCAAGCATTCTCTTCAGTTCAGAGGCTGCATCAAAGCCAAAACGTATAAATATATCTTTGAGAGCATGGTAATATTTAAAATAGAACGTATTTATACGTTTTTGGGAGTGAGTTAAATTCCTACCTTGTTAAATTGTTATAAATATCAATAATTATACATATGAAAATAATTAAATAGAATTTGAGTAAATTTATTTTTTTGGTTTTTTTTAGAAGTGCATCAAACTGGTAGGTCCTGTACATTCATTAGTATTTTTTTTTTTTTTTTTTTATTCAAATTGCAATTTTTTGTTTTCTCAATATTGATTTAAAATGTGATTATTTTTTCAAGGTCCTCTTAATTTGTTATTATTATTATTATTATTATTATTATTATTATTTTAATTTTTTTTATTTTTTATTTTTTACAGACAATAAATTAATCTCCGTTAGAACGGACAATATATTTAATATACTGAAATATGTCGTTCTTATACAGATGTATCTTAAAAATACAGCACAATGAACAATAAATGATAAATTAATACAAAAGAGAGTTTTATTATGTACATCACCCGGTTTAAAAAAAAACAAACAAAAAAAAACGTCTGAGGATTTATCACTACAACTTGTCATATTTCATCAAGCAATAAAATGTAAGCATGTGGACTGCACTTCCTAAACGCTGTCGGCAGGCACTATATGAATGAATGAATGAATGAATGAATGAATAACAATACACATTTAAACAAATTTAGCCTGATACCAGTGGTACCAGCAATGTAAAACCTGCAGAAAAATAATAATAAAATAAGGTTTTGCTCTTAAAAGCTTTACTGAAAACTGTTTATAGTTATGGAGCGAGTCTGTTAATAATGAAAAAGAAATGAAACATGGTTTCCTTCCTTGGTGGAGGTAATAATGAACTCCTCTTTTCACCTTGTTGTCACAGTGTCAAGGACTCGTGATGTTTTGAAGAAAGCAAGGACAAACTTGGAGGTAAAAAAAGTCAATATGTAAACACGTTTTTTTTTTTTTTTTTTTTTTTTTTATAGTGTGAGTCACCCCCAGGTGAATGAAATCATTATTTGTATCCGTATTTTCTCCTCTTCTCATGACTCTTGATGTGTGATTCCGTCACTTGTCGTCTGTTTATCTGTCTCGGCGTGTGAACACCTCCAGAAGAACGAGCGGAGACTTTCCTCTCTAAGCTCCTCCTCTTCCTCTCCCCGTGCCGGTAATTGTCTTGCCAGAAATAGACAGAGGCTGTCCCACCAGATGCCTGATTTGTTTTTGTTGATTTTTTTTGGATGGGCAGCTTTCACCATCTTGTGCGTTTGTTGTCTGCAATCACATCGACTTCACCCTCCTTCTAACAGCAGCAACTGACAGTATTTTGTATGTAAATATTCATCCGATTTTCTTTCGAGCTTGTCGAGCTGGGCGTGTGAAGACCTTTGACGTACTTTCGTGATTCAATCAACTTGACTTGACGCTCACAATACGCACTCATAAATTCCCAACTGCATGGACAAGCACAGAAAATGTTGTTGTGAAGTAGCATGGCACTATACTAATCTTCTGCATCCTCGTACAATTAACACAAACAGCAGAATTATTTTTCCAGAATCATCTTATTGACGCGGAGCCCCAATCATGACACGGGAGGAAGAAGTTCAGTTGTGGCCGCAACACGGATGCTAACCACGCACAACGTGCTCACTTGTGACCACCAGATAGGGGCGGGATAACGAGCGTTTTAAGTACTTTTTTGTGCGTATAAAGTTTTTATATTTTATACTTTACTAATTTAGCCATTTTTGGCAGTGAAATATTAATATTTTGCCTATAATAAATTGATATTTTCATTATTTTTCATGTACAATTAGTACCTTTAAAAACACATTTTGCAACTTGCTGTCGATTGGAAATGACATCACAAGGGCTCAGCAACCAATCACAGCTCAGCTTGTGAATGTCACATGACCAAACCTAAAAAACATGTAACCAATCACAGCTCAGCTTGTGGATGTCACATGACCAAACCTAAAAAAACAGGTGAGCTGTGATTGGTTACCTGAGCCCTTGTGATGTCATTTTCAGTCGACAGCCAGTTGCAAAATGTGTTTTTAAAGGTACTAATTGTACGTGAAAAATAATAAAAGTATCAAATTAATTATAGACAAAATATTAAATGTTGTATTGCTATAATGGGCTAAATAAGTGAAGTATCCCTTTAACTACTTAGGCGGCCGCACCAGCTAGCTAGCTAGCAGCAAGCTTCAAGCTAGCTACTAGTGTGACTAAACACATTGTGAAGTTTCTCTCCTAAGTCAGTAATCATCACCATGATGGCAGAAAAACAAACAAAAAAAAGACACGTTTCTTACAAGTATCGTCATGAACATGGAGGCCCAAGAATGCCAAGATAAAAAATAAAAATATTTAAAAAAAATATTTAAAAATATATATACATAAATAAATAAAAATACAACTATTATATTATTTATTTCCATTTATATTATTATTATTTGTATTTAATTTTTAAATTACATTTTTTATATTCATTTTTATTTTCACTTTTATTTATTTATTGTTTAGGCATTTCTGGTCCTCCATACACGAGGGGATGACAAGGAAAGATGTAAAAGTGTTGCTAATTGCTAAGCTAACCTAAGATTCACGTCATCATGAAACGATTGAGTTTTACTCTCTACACTACACAGCTAAAGAAGAACCGAAACCGAAAATGAATTACATTTACGCCATACGTCAGCTGGAAGAAGTGGCCTATAAGTTTAAAAGTATTAATACAGTATAAAATATTTAGTAATATTGTTTGTCTGTCTTTTGAGTTTTTCGGTCTGCGCAACAAATGTTAAAAGATCAAAATAAAAGATCATACAACACATTCAGAACCAACATGATGCAGACCAGTCTTTGATTTATACCTTGAAAGAGCAAATTAATAACCATATTTTTTAGCAATGAAATGCACGGAGACGGTGAAGAAATCAATGTATTCGGTTAGCGAATGGCAACCTAAGATGGCCGCCGGTGGCTTCACTTCTCCCGACGACATTGTTAGTCCATATCTATGAATCTGTGTGCTTTATGTTGTCCAATTTGATTGACCACTTTTCTCTTCTGTCCCGCGTGCAGCTGAGGAGCCAAGAGGTGGCGCCAGAGAGCAACCTGCTAATGTCCCTCGCATGAGGACGGCCGCCAATCAGCATCCTGCGGCCAGGAAGCGCACCAGCCAATGCTTGCATCCATCCAACAACAACAACCAGCCTCAATGCTACCACCTGTGACCTCGAGATTGAAATTTGACAACAACCCCCCCCACTTTAACCCAAAAGTTCTTTGAGTGTAACTGTCAGCAGCGTGTATGAGCGAAGGTGTGTGAAACGTGTCCCTGGTGGGATCAGCGACAAGCCGGATGGAGCGGCTCGAAGACGCCCCGCCCACCATAACTGGGCGGAGCGTCTTCTCCCGAGAGCCTGTGGAGGGAAAAAGATGTTCTGTGCACGTCAAAAAAACAAACAAACAAACAAAAAAAAAGAGGCTTGTGAGAGGAACTCTGCACACATATACAAACGCTGTTACAAAAGTTTTGGGTCACTTAGAAAAATGTCTTCGTTTATGGACAAACATGGACTACATTTTTTTTTTTGTTACGCTCCCCCCCCGAGGAAGAAGAAAATATTTTGCACCTCCCCAACTCTCCACTGCAACTATAAATAGTATCATTTGTCCCGCTGCAGATGAGCTAATACTGCGACCGCACTTTATGACAATGGGAGTGCCGCTGCCACCTACTGTAGTGGATGTGCAATTACCGGCATCGCGAAGCACTTCGATAAGCGACAGGTTTTAAGAATTGTTTGTAAAGCGGAGTCAACGGGTCGGAGGTTTTACGCATGTAAAATATCTGTTACAAGAGTCGTAGAAAATAGTATAAGTTTAATTACGGAAAAATGTGTAAATTAATTTCTTGACAGCACTAACGTGTTGTCGGGCGATTACATTTTTTTTAATCATAATAAATCGCATGACTTAAAAGAGTTAACTCACGATTAATCGCTAATTTTATACCCATTCTAAATGTACGATAACATTTATTTTCTAGGTTTTCAAACTTGCTAACATAAAAGTGGACAAAAAATGGCTGCAACTTTTAGTCATTGATACAGTAATATAATACTTCATAAAATTGAGTTCAAATTAAAAAGATGTACTGTACTGTAAAAAAAACGAGTGTGATATTGATTTGTGTTGAGGTCATTTTTCTGCCACTAGATGGCATAATTGCAATTGGAAGATGCGTTTTTCTTTTCATATTAATATCTAAAGTAACTTGTGAAATTCTGCACGTTTTTTAAATTGTAAGATGCAACTTGACCCCAGTCTCCACCAAGGTTATTTTTAGTTAACTAAAACTAACGGGAAAAAAAAAATTTCATTAATTAAATAAAATAAAAACGAAAATGCTTTTTAAAAAAAACAAAACAAAACAACTAACTGAAAGCTAACTATAATTATAGCAAAAAACATCCTTTGGTTTATTCTTTGGTAATTTAATGCATGAGCCTTTGGGGATAATTTTAAATGTGATTTTAAATCGATTTATTTTGATATCATTTAGCAACAGCCAATAGAAAAGTATCTTTAGATGACGTCGCTACCAAAAAAAAAAAAACTAAAACTAATACTGAAACTAACTACGACTACACTAAAAATATTAATAATTATAAATTTATTAACTAAACTTAACTAAAACTAATAAAACAAAAATTAACAGAACCACCCTGAAAACTAATTAAAACTAACTAAATAAAAAATAATAATAATAATAAAAAACATAACTAAAATGAAAAATTCCAAAACTATAATAACGCTGATCTCCACAAATATATAGATTATTAAATTTGATTACTGCTAAATTTTGACGTGGACGTGTCTGCCGCGTTGCCATTGGAATTCCCCCAGTGCAGACTTTCCAAGTAAGTAAATCGCAAACTCCTCCCCCTTTTGTAAAAACAATAATATTGCTCTTCATGAATAATTTCAAAAGCTATTTCTAAGGCGACCCACAAACGTTTGAGCGGTTATGTGTATGCGTGTGCGTGCTGTGCGTGGTCAAGGAACGTTCACTCAAAGAAAAACAGTCCCTTAATTCCATCAATCAACAAATTTGTTTCAATCTTGTAATTCAAAAAACAAACTCACTGACATTGAAAATGTATTTCATAGTCGAGCGAACGCTGGAATGTTTTGTGTCTTTTCTGCACCAGCAAGTGGCTCAACGTTTTCGTCACCAGCTTCCTTTTTTTTTTTTTTTGGTTCTTGGAGTGCTAAAAAGTGTCTCGAGATTTGGCGCTTGGGAACGTGCATGTTTGCTGAATTGTGACGTACGAGCATGTGCAATAATGCGGTGACTTGAATCGACCACTGGAGTGTCATGATTGTTCAAAAAAAAAGTTATAGGACGAGATTGCCATAACTTGCCAAAGTTTGTACTTTTTAACTTGCCTTAACCATGTGAATGAGGAATTAGCCAATCAGGATGCAGAAGACTTCCAGAACCGTGTGGAGCTGGTTTGCTTTTTTTTGTTCTTGGTTGTGCAGTTTTGGACCAAAACAAAAAACAAAAAGTGGATTTTCTCGAAAAAAGGCCTCATGCCGATTATGTTGTGTTTTCTCTGTTTTGACATTCTCATGGCTTAGTGGTCATGTTGGAGACGAACGCAAACTTTGGCAGGCTACTGGTGGGATCATTGTTCTTGTACATTTTGCTTTCGTTGACGCTTGTACATGTGCCATCCGTGCTGTAAAATAAGCCGCTTTATTTTTTATTTTATTTTTATTTTTTTTTAATGTGCGTGTGAGCGTTTGTGGGGTAGTTGTGCAATAAGTTGCTATTTTTTTCAACAGATGTTAAACATCATGTTTCAAAGTGTTATTTATATGCAGCCACTTTGTGCGCGCGATAAAGAATCACTTTGCCTTTTCGCTTGACTTTAAATTGAAAGCTTCATTTAGTCTCATTTTTTGAATATTTTCCTTGCAAAGCCTCATTCTTGTTCAAGGGAGGGAATCCTGTCACGTTCTGGATGTATGTATATACTAACTGTAGCGCTATTGGACGGGTGCAAGGCTTTTGACGTGGCTGGGAAAAGAAGCTTCGATTTTAGACGTGCATAAGCAACAACGAAAAAAAAAAGCCGATGCAGGAACTCGTTATGGATCCTGTCTCTGATGACAGTTCAAGTGTGTTGTGTTGCCAAAAAGTATTTATTGAACGGTTTTGGGAAAGAAACAATAAAACATAAAAAAAAAAAAAAAAAAAAAAGTCTCTTTGGTTTTTAACTCATTCAAACCCCAAAACGTGTAAATACGTTTTTCAATATTTTGTCCTTCCCTACCAAAAACGTATTTATACATTTTATTTTTTTTATTTTTTTTATGCTAGCGCACACAGAAGGCTTTGATGCATCTTCTGACCTGAAGAGGTTGCTTAAAGCAATGGTAGTTATTACCAAAAAAAGGGCAGCAGGTGGCAGCAGAGTATAAGAGACCAGCCAGGGCCATGTTACAACCATCAGGTTTTTTTTTGCCAGTGTTTTCAACAGGTTTGCGAATAATAATGAGGCTTCAGAGAACGGGTGAAGCAGTTGTTGTAATTACAAAAATGGGCAACAGATGGCAACAGCGTATACGAGATCAACCAGGGTCATGTTGAAAACAAGCTCTTTCCCCACAATTCTAAGCAGATAACTTTTTAACTAATTGCTGCAAAACGGAAACATATAAATATACCTTCTTTTTTTTTCCCCCGATGAAAGAAGAGACTCAAATCTTTCTTTTGAATGTATCCATCCATATATACACAAGTGGTGTCCCAACTAAGGCACGGGGACCATTTGTGGACCGCCAACCATTTTCTAGTGGCCCACATGACTACACAACTACTACTCATGGATATTATAGTTTTGGAATTTTCATTTTAGTTAGTTTTTATTTCGTTTTGACTTTTTTATTTTTTTATTTTTTTTATTTAGTTAGTTTTCAGGGTGGTTCTGTTAGTTTTTTATTAGTTTTAGTTATTTAATAAATGTTTCGTTTTAGTTAGCTTCAGTATTAGTTTTAGTTTTTTTTTAAAGTGTATTACTTGTGTGCAATAATTAAAAAGAAAAACAGCATGGGAGCGACGTTATCTGAAGGTGCTTTTCTATTGGCTGCTGCTTGATGACGTCACTTCTGTGTGACACACTTTCAAACGTCATTATTCCGGTTCATATCAAAATAAATTACTTAAAATCACATTTAAAATCACCCCCAAAGGCTCATGCATTAAATTAATTACCAAAGACTAAAACAAAGGACATTTTTTTGCTATAGTTTTAGTTAGTTTTGTAAACATAATATTTAGTATGTTAGTTTTCAGTTTTTTTGTTTTTTTTTAATTTTCGTTTTTATTTTATTTCGTTAACAAAATAGTTTTTTATTTTTTATTTTTTCCTTTCCTTTAACCTTGCTACTACTATAAATATGTTTTATAGATTTTCTTTTATATTATACATATATATATATATTTCTTTTTTCTTTTATGCAAATAAACGACTCCAATTAGAATAGAAACATTTCTCCTTATAATGCCTGATCAAAATCATTTTCCTCCACTTTCTGCCATCTGGTCTGATTTGTGATCATATCACATTAATTATGTTTTTTTTTTTTTTTTTTCGTTTTTATGTTATTTCGTTAACAAAATTGTTTTTTGAATTTTATTTTTTCCTTTCCTTTAACCTTGCTACTACTAGTTTCCCAGATCAGTTGGTAATAATGGCGGAACAAAGACTTGATCTTTTACAAAACCCCAGAGAGAAAAAAAAAATCATAAACTGTGAGCTCAGGAGATCTAGGAGCACAAAGAGCTTTTTTTTTTTTTTTTTTTGCTGTGCACGTTTTCATTCTCCCAACCCACAATGCTTGCCCGAAAAGAAAATATCCCAGAAAGAGCCGAGTTAATAAAAGTTCATCGTATTTATTTGACAAGTACAACTTCGTGCAAACAACTTGAATTTCAAGGCGTTTCAAGGTATCCGTAAAATGGCTGTAAAATTCCAAGTTTTGCCGTTATCAACTTGTCGGTGAATGCGCACGTAAACAGTCCCGTCTGTTTGAATAAATACAATAAACGCACACCGAATGCATAGATCAAAGATCATGATCGAGATCACCCCAGCGCACAAAAAAAAACATCTTACAGTTTCATCAAAGGGACAAAAACATTCCATGTAAATCTGAACGGTGCAGAAAAAAAACAACACAACAGACTTCTTATTGCACTTGATGTTCCATTTCAGTTCTTTATCCACCGAATGCACGTTTGAGCACTTTTTCTCAGCCCGACTGATTACATAACATCGGCCAACATGAGGCCTTTTCAAAATAATAACCGACTGGAGTTTTGACAATGACATGCCAATATAATTTGACATTTTGTCATGAAACGGTAAATGCTGTCGAGCAGGAAGTAGAACGACCATCCTCTCATATCCTACTGAGTACCAGGGAAAAAATATATATATATTGTCCAATCATGTTTATTTTGATCTTCCACAATCTTTGTGAAGTAACTGGAATACTCCAAAAGAAATGTTTTGGGAAAAAAAAGAAAAAAAAAAGTTTTTATTTTTAAGCTATGATGTGTCCACTACAGAGGACATTTTTTAAAACTGAAATGCTCGGCTCAAATACAGTTAAAATAATTCAAACAATATTTTTAATGTTAACATTTAAAGCCTAAATTTGTTCAATAAAAAGTGTTGTTCACTTTTCCTCTTCCCTAAAAAGTGCTTGTGCTGAGGGAAGCCATTTTCTTTTATGATGCAATCAAAGATAGCGAAGCCCCACCCCTACACATTTGGTATCATTAGAAAACTCCGAATGTCCTCTATAGAGCACAAAAGGAGTTAATTCAATCGTATGCACTGGCTGGGAGATATTCAGGTTTAAAAAAAGGTCCACTAGAGAGGACAAATTTGAATTGCTGGTAGTCAGGAGGATAATGACCATTACAGTACTTCAAAGTGCAACTCTGTCAAAGATGACGTCTGTTCTTTTATTTTGAAGGCATGGTTTCACAGCAAACAAAAAAATGGAGTCATGTGATTTAATGTTAAAGGTCTTTATGAATAAATCATATTTTGCCAGTAACTTTACTCCTTACGTACTGAATACATTCATTTACTCTTTTTTTTTTTTTTTTTTTTTTTTTTTTTGCACTTGAAAATTCCTTCAGTGTTAAACAACGAACAAACAATCAAAAATATTTTTTTTCTGTTAAACTCAGAACCGGCCTAAAAAAAACAAAACAAAAAAAACAAAAAAAAAAACAAAACCCTATCGGTCGAGCCCTAATTTATTCAAATGCGACTTAACCACACTAACATGCATATGATACAACGTGCAGCAAAACATTCAAGACACACACACACACACACACACACACACACACACACACACACACACAGTGATTGAGTCAAAAGCCACAGTGTTGTCGTCGTCAAACTGCGGCTGCGCTTCGCTACATTCTGCGTTTGATAGCCCTCTCAATGCAGACATGAGGCCACGCCCACTGCCTTTGAAGCCGTAAACGTGTTTCAAGTGTTTGCCGCCGAAACGTCACGAGGCGCTCTCGCTTAGATGGGCTTGTAGAGCAGCGAGGTGACGTATTTCTTCTTGTAGCGGTGGGTGGCGCTCAGCACCATCACGCCGTCCTGAAAATAGAACAGCGAGAGCTCAGCCGACGTGCACGTTTGCGGACAAAAACAGACAGAAACAGACTGCTGGGGCTGCTGAACAAAATCATTTGGGGGGGTTGCACGATGCAAGAGGCGAGACAAGGGCGGGAAAAATTCTCTCAGACCCTCCGCATCCTGGTCACCACCTCTTCCAGCATCTTCCCTCAGGTTGCCGTTATTTATCTGTTACTCGCGAATATTTTTAAATCGATTATTCCATCAAATAATCGCGCCTGCCGACCTGCCCCCAATATTATTTATGTATTTATTGTCATCCACTAAGGTTAAACCAAATATGAGATGAATTGAGTGGCTATAACTACTCATTATTAATTATCTTCTGTACATGAGAATTATTAAACCCGTGTCAAACAGTTAGCGATTGTGACTAGCATAAGCGCGCTATCGATGACCATTTAAGGTAAACAAATGCTAACTAACATTTTGTTCACATTCATATCATTACATCTGAGTTGAATTGCGTGTATATAACGACTAATTATTTATTATCTTGTGTGCATGAGCGTCATTAAAAAACAACTAAGTGATGTCAGTGTTGTATATTTTTGGCATCAATTAATCTATCGATTATTTGATTAATCAACTAATTGGATTAATTTTAATTTTGAATAAAAGTGTATTACAAAATTATTATTTTTTTACTTGATTACTGTTTATTAACCAGTGATTGGTGTTTATTTCATACTTCGTATTCTTATGACGATTCAAAAAAATAAATAAATAAAAAAATAAAAAATAAATTAAAAAATACTAGTACTATGTTGCCAGTTCGGTCATTGTTCTCCAAAGTAAAAACCGATATTTACAAATGTCTTATTTTGATTAAACACAGAAGATAGTGAGTCTTCTTTCATGAAGGACTACAGAAATCAGTGAACAATTACTGCTGAAATCAGATTATTTGGACAATTTTAAATAAAAAAGTAGACTACTCAATTATTAACTCATCCACTTGCAGCCATTTTCAGTGAAGCAACCCCTGCGTTCCTGTTTTACTGGATTTTGACTGATTTTGCAAGGCCCACAGAATATTGTGTTCTTTTGCTATAAAATTATGGAACCTACCAAAAGAAAGATTTGAGTGTCTTCTTTCATCAGGAATAAAAAAGTATATTATTCCCTGTTTCCATTTGGCAGCAGTAGAATACAGCTAAGTTTCATTATTATCCACAAATTTGTTTAGAATTGTGGGGAAACGGCTTGTTTTCAACATGGCCCTGGTTGATCTCTTATACTCTGCTGCCACCTGCTGGCCGTTTTTGTAATTACTACCATTGTTTCACCCGTTCTTGACAGTTGAGAGGCTGCATCAGACTTCTGTATGCCCTATCCTAAAAAAAAACATGTAAATACGTCTTTGGGACACAAAACATTTAAAATTGAACGTTTGTTATACGTTTTTAGGAGCAAATGAGTTAAAATAGTTCCCAATTAATTTGATTATCAATTACTTGTCGACAGGTCTAAACCAACAAAAATTAGCCTATGCTAAATGAAATGGTTAGCAATGGTAATTAGCATTAGCGAGCTAGAGACGACCATTTAAGGTAAACAAACACTAACTACTGTTTAGTTCACATTTACGTCAATATCTACATGACACATGTAATAGTGTCTTAAAAGTCACTTAGAGTTTCAACAACAGTCCAGGAGTAATCGAGAGGATCCGCTCGTTAGCTACAATGAGCTCAATAACTTCCTGCCCACTGTGCGCGTCTGCAAAAAAGGTCCATGTGTCGAAACACGGGTGGCGGCTTCGAGGTAGACATTTTTCTTCAAACTATTTTTATTTTTTTGGTTAACAGTTTTTTCCCCCAGTCGTGGCGCTACTGAACTTTTCTATTTTTGATTTTATTTTTTATTTTTTTATGAAAATGGCCGCCATCACTGGCAGTAAAAGTTCAGACTCACCTTTATGGAGAGCGCGTAGAGATGGTTGAGCATAACGTGGTTGGGTTCAGGCAGCAGGGCGGGGTCACACTACCAAGACGGACGGGGGCACGCGTTATCACACACAGCCGACACAAAAAAAACTCATAAGCAGATAAGTCGTCGCTGAGCACTTACTGAAATATTGGTGTCCTTGTTGAGGATAACCTGAAGAAGGTGAGGGGGGAGGATGGGCGGAGCTTTGAAATGCCCCTCGGGTCGGAACACGTATTGACTCTGCCCGTACGGACCCGGAGGGGAGCTGGACAGATCTGCAAGCGGAACAGACAGTTTCATAGACGCCAATACTAGTTTCAACACAGTATTCTGTATGATTGAAAATGAAATGTTTGACTTCAGTTCCTCTTGAAATAAATTAAAAACAAAACAAAACAAAACACCAGACCCGATGTGTCAGAGCACTCCAGCGAGTCGACCTGCAGGGCATCAAACACCTCAAAGTCGGACTTCTTCACCTGAATCAAGTTGTTGATGGTGCCGAGCTGGCTCGTCACTACTGGCTGCGAAAAGACAAACGTCACCGTTTCAAAACAGTTGAAAATAATCAAGGAAATGTAAATAATGAAGCATCTCTCAGTAAACTCAACTCAACTTTATTTATAAAGCACTTTAAAACAAGCATTGTTGTATACAAAGTAGGGCCCGACCGATTAATCGGCCACCGATTTTAATCGGCCGATTATTGGCCTTTAAACATTATTTCCCCCTTAAAACATTATCGAAGAAAAACAAAAGTTTCCAACGTTGTGAATGTACCCGGAATGCACCATTTTGCTTTCGTAGCATTAGCAACTAGCAAGTGTGTAGCGTATGTTATTCTGGTTATTTTGTCGTCCCTACGTTTTTTAAGCTTTAAGTTTTTTTAATGACACTGCAGTTGGACTTAAGTGTAAAACTAAACACACAACGTTAAGAATTACATCCACTGTATATTTAAATACAAAACATGCTTCGTTTTTAAAACATCGCTAGCCTAGCGCTAACAGGAAGTTAGCATATGCTAACCTGCAAGTTAGTATCGACTTCGGCAGTGTTTTTTTTTCTTCATATAACGAATATTCACACACAAATCTTATGGGAACACATACCCACTGATGAGATTACAATACACAAAGGCACAAATTCTTCCCAATGTGTGAAAAAAATAGTTATTTTAATAGAATTCAATCGCAACTTTCTTCTGTACTCACTTTCAGTGTGTACGCCATGGATGTATGGCACCACACTGCCCCCAAGAGGCCAAAATGCAAGGAAACAGTCAAGTCAAGTCATCTTTATTTATATATCGCTTTCAAACAGCCTTAGTTGTCAGTATTTGTATTATATATATTTTTTTAATAAATAATTGGCAGATTAATCGGTAATTGGTTTTTTTTTTCCTTCCTAAAATCTGTATCGGCCTTGAAAAATGCATATCGGTCGGGCCCTAATACAAAGTGCTGTACATGAAACAGAAATCGGTCATGCAGTAAAGAGTAAGGTAAAATACGAGCAAAACAAAACATTGTAACTAAGTATACAAGTGAATAAAATTTACAGTGAAATTCGGAGCAAAACGGACATTTCTGGGTGCCAAAAAAACTCAAACATACCTCAGAGGGATCGTGCACCCACTGCCCGTCCACGAAAAACTTGTACTGGTGCTCGCCTTCAGGCAAGTCCAGGATTGCTACAAAATCATTGTGGCTTCGTAAACAAAACAAGACAAATCGCGTTATGGTGACGAATCAGCAGATGATGGAAAGTGAAGCCCCATTTGCCAACAGAGGAAAGTATAGCAAAAAACTTTTTTTGTTTTGTTTAACATTCTCAACATACTTTAAACACGGATTCAAGTCCCCTTATGGACAAAAATCATAGTACTATGCTACTATAATATCAAAACTAACAATGATGTACACGGTATGTATATTTAAAAAAAACAATTAATTGGAATACTTCAATAAGTCATAACAGCCTTTTTTTTTTGCAAGCCTTTTTTTTTTTTTTAATAAATAACGGTTTTAACAGTTTTGCTGAATAAAAAAACTACACTTGTGGGTTTTGGAACCAAAAAATGGCTCTGCTTTTGAGGTGTGATAACTAAATCATTAATTTTTAAGTTTATGATTTTTTTTTTATTTTTTTTTAATTGATTCGCAGTACATGAGAGGGCGCCCACATGCGAAGGCATACAGCAGACATAAAGTATACCGTAAAAACTCATAAAAAGAGAAAAAAAAAATATATGGTGGTGGCGTGAACAATGAACTAACATCCAAATATGGGCAATTTCATATTAAAAAAAATAAAAGAATAAATCAATTAAATTGGTCTTCCCCCATGTCAACACAGTATTAACCTAAATACAGTGTTGAAAATAGCTTGAGAACAAATAATGGTCTTGGACACGCCTCTTCCTCATACTGCAGGAGCCGTGCGGCATTATGTCGCCTCAAGATTGGAAGTTTGGATATTCTTTTTACACAATACATTAATATAGTTAGGTTAGAGCTAATCTTTTAACTGTCTTGGATTCTTCGATTGTCTGGAAAATGTTTTAAAACTCTGCGGGGGCCGTGCATCATTAAGTTGCCTCAAGATTGAGAGTCTGGATAGTTATCTTAGATAAATAATGAGTGAAACTAGGTACTTTAGATACAATTAAGTAAGCCTGTTTTGAGAAAAACGGATTGCTGTAAAGCTTCAACGCAAAGGAAATGTATCAGCCATGAAGGTGAAGTCATACTGATTCATTCATCAGCTGATCATTTTGTTTATTGCATCCCTCATTAAAAGAATCGTTTTTTTTGTTTTTTTTACCTTTTATTGAGCGGTATCTTGTTGCTCCAGTTATTAAATGAGCCAGCAATGTAGACCTCCTTCCCTCCTCCAGCCCATCGGATAACCGTGGGACGAGCCTGAGGGACAGTTTTCACCAGGTCGTCCAGATCTGGGGTGAATTCTTTCTCTCCCAACACCTTCAATTGTGAATACAAATTGACCCCGATGAAAAGGAACGTTGACGTTAGTCGTGCAAGACTTGCGTGCCCCTGCAGTACTTTGGACTCCAGCCCGCGCGTGTTGAAGATGTTGGGGTCGTCCGTGCTGTCCACCATCTTGCTGCTGGGCTCGAGGTCCTTGTGACCCCCGCCACTGTCGGAGCGCTGAGCTTTGGCACCATGGCGGTCGGCAGACACCCTGTCGCTTGTGTTGCCCATCGCGCCGCACTAGTTACACCACTTGAAAGGAAACAGAGAATGAACAACTACGATACCTAAATAATTTAATATCAAATAAATGGCTAACTGATTATGGGATAAGTTAAAAAAAAAAAAAAAAAAAAAAAAGAGAGATTTTCAAGCAAAGCACTTCATTTCAAGTACAACATACTTCCTTGACACCAATTACCACTTCCCTATTAGCCAGTGCCTAATTGGTTCCCATGTAATCGCGGTTCACCACCCACAATTTCACTATCCACATTTTTACCCAAGATTTTTTTTTTCCAATTAATTAATTTATTTATTTATTTTTATGGCTGATACTGATTAGCAGTGATGGGGGCCTGTAACCCGATATTTGGAGTCCATATTAATTTGCAGTAAAAGTAATAATAATAATAATAATAAATAAATAAATTAAAAAAGTGTCAAAAATAAAATAAAACACAAACTCTTAACTTTGTTGTGATGTCATTAATCATGTTTGTTAATATATATATATATATATATATATATATATATATATATATATATATATATATATATATAGCCTATATTTTGTATATACATAGAAAACGCTTTCTGGAAGTTTATGTTCGTGTTTCCAACAATGTTTGGAGATTTTAAATAATGGTTTAATTAAATTTTCGCAAGTGGTGATGTGCCGGGATAATAAATAAAAAAAATATATATATATATATATATATATATATATATATATATATATATATATATATATATATATATATATATGTACACACACAATTGGCTTAATCATTGTTGGGAAATACAGTCCAAGTCCTTGAATGTCAACCGATATAAACAACAGTAAAGGTGAACATGTTGCGTTGTACCCTTCGAGTTGTAACCTCCACACATCACGTAGAGACGACATGAGTATTTTTAGTTGCTGCTTCTGGTGCGGCTAGCCGAAACCACAGTTTGTGTCACCAATAACCGTTGTGCTTTGTGGTGGTAATCGGTCGTATATTCACGTTTAGTGCGTGACAACACGAGGAAAGTAGTTAAGAAGCGTTCGCTGTAAAAGAGGTAGCAAACTCACCTCAACCAGCTGGTGGTGTTCGTTTGTCACCGTCCTATCTTCAACCGACTAGCCGATAACACTCCTCTCCTCCATAGAGATGTATAAATACATCCCACTTTGAGCGGGTTGACACGTTGCTTCGATGCGTGCGCGCGTCCGCCATATTGTATGTGGCAGGGTAGCCTGTGAAGTTTACAGGAATGGAGAGGTGTAATGGGGGTGCGATTAGCCACAGAGTGAGAAATTTCCATTGGCAAAATGATGTAATGGGCAAATACAATTAAACGTTCGGTCTTCCTTTGAGCGCGCCACCGTGCAACATCCAATATGGCGGCAATTCTGACGTACAATCAGCGATAAAGATTCAGTTGACGCATGTCTATGCTCTCTTGAGGAGCCACTCCACATGTCGTTGGAATGTTGCCTTCAAAGTAGCTCGGAAGTGTGAACCTCCAGGCCCATATACTGCACGTTTTAGATTTGTCCCTGATCTAAAGTATTCTGAATCAAATGATCAAGATTGTTTTCAGGCTTATGCAGTTCCCATATGATAATATTAATCAGGTGTGTTGGAGGACCGAAACACCTAAAACATGCAGCCGATGCAGGACTCCGGCCATCGAGGACCGGAGTTGGACACCTTTGTTCTAATCTAGGGCCTTAAACATGTTGCAAAGACAACAACAACAAAAAAAAAGATATGTGGAGAATGTGTCTCTATCAACATCTATCATTAATGTATAATTTATTACAATAGCTAAATGAGTATTATATTACGTTTATGAAAGGGGGGGAAACTACCAGTACTAAATTTTAGGTTGTGTAGCCTGTATTATCCATGTAAGTAGTTAAAACGGTTACCAATCAATCAAATTGTTTGTTATTCAAAGTGTACTGGGCAAATGTTGTGGCCAAGTGTGTTGACCTCTCTGCAACATCTTGCATTTTTCTAATATGTTAAACAAACAACTTTAAAAAAAAAAAAAAAAAAACAGTCACCCTAGTGCTAGTAGGCTAAGTGGTTTTAAAAAGATGGATAAAAAAAAAAAAATCAAGGTTCTATGTGTGAGGTTGCTTGAACACAACACTGCTAGAGTTGTGCACTCATGCACAAACTATGCTGGTACAGTGAATAGACTTGAAAAACAGTTATGTTACATTTAGAACATTTGGTAATCTTTCAAAATTATTCTTGTGTCAACACACATCTCATTTTTAATAACACCACTTAACAGCTAAATGACCCGTGATGTCGGCGTTTCAATTTTGGAGTCAAGGTGGACTGAGCAGTTAATATCTTTTCATTCAACTTGACCAGCCATTTTTTTTATTTTTGTTATGCTTGTTGACAATATGTCAAAATTAGACAACATATTTGGTTTGGTATTTTTCACAGTTTTATGTTTGCATTCACGTACAGTTCAGTCTTTCGAGTCAAGTATTGTTTGCAAAGGGCGTACATTTTGAGTGTCTTTCTCAGCAGCAGGAAGACAATGAAAGCATGCTTAAAGTATTAATAATTCATATTTTTTCACTAATAGCAGACCATCCTTAGTGCAATACAGTACATCTGTCTGACCACAGAGGTCCAGTGTAAGCTGGTGGAAGTCATGCCACATTTCGCCAGTCATCTCTGGCAATTCGTCTTAGAACGGCGAGTCCACGCTCGTTAAAAGTGTCATTTGCTGATTCCCAAGCCGATCTTCATGTACTCGTAAACCACGTAGCTAATGCTGACGGCCGGAATGACTTTCATAAAGTTGGGCAGGATTCCTCGGTAGAGTCCAAAGAAGCCGTCTTTGACGACAATGTTCTTTAGGAGGGAACTCATGGTGGGCTGGTCCGAAGCATTCAGGGACGCTGAACAGAAATAAATTGATAAAAGCATTTGATTAGTACGGAGCCCCTCTGGTGTCACGGTCTGAATTATTATTATTTTTTTGCTAATCTGTACCCACAGTTTACTAAACCGTACCCGCGGTTTAGCTCTTCTGTGGCATTATGTAATACGCATGCGCACGCAACGTTCGAGTGCTGCTTAACAGCAGCATTAGCGAACGGCTGTTTTTTTTAAAAAAATTTTTATCTTAAACTGTAGACTAGTTTTGGCATCTTAACGATGCATTTGGATGAATGGATGACGGAAAGGTGAAGTTTCTTTAGCCAAGTATGGCGTATTAATTGCGGAGCACAACAAAACGCGTCTGCATTACAACAGCCTTCAGGCTAAATACGGAAGTAAAAGAAAGAAAGTAGAAAAGTGCTCGAGCGCCTCACAGTGGCACGTTCAAATTTCTGACTTTCAGATTCATCCTGAACTTTGTGAATATCCTAAACTTCTTGTGAGTAGTGTAGGGGTCAATACCACCATAAATTGCCTTTAAAGGGATACTTTACTTATTTAGCCATTTTTGGCAGTCAAGTATTAATATTTTGCCTCATAATAAATTTGATATTTTCATTATTTTTCATGTACAATTAGTACCTTTAAAAACACATTTTGCAACTTGCTGTCGACTAAAAATGACATCACAAGGGCTCAGGTAACCAATCACAGCTCAGCTTGTGAATGTCACCATGACCAAACCTAGAAAACAGGTGAGCTGTGATTGGTTACTTGAGCCCTTGTGATGTCATTTTCAGTCGATAGCAAGTTGCAAAATGTGTTTTTAAAGGTACTGATTGTACGTGAAAAATAATTAAAGTATCAAATTAATTATAGACAAAATATTAACTTTTTATTGCTATAATGGGCTAAATAAGTGAAGTATCCCTTTAAGATTTCCCCATTTCATTGAAAAGAAGTTGAGATTGGACTTCATTTTTTTTTGTATGAAGTAGATTTTATGCTGTTAAAAAAAATGTGTGTTGGTCAACATCACGGTTAAAAAAATAAAAAATAAAAAAATACTGCAAAACCGTACATGTAAAGAGCAAAATACGTGTGATTGCTGACAGGTGAACAATGACAGGGTGGACATTTTGATAATATCGTTAGCATTTAATGAGCACACAATGGCCCTTCCCTTTTGCATCATGATTCAGTTAGTAGACTGTTTATCAAATATATTTCAAATGTAATTTCATATCAGTTGATATATTACCATGACAGAGTGGACACCCACATAAAATGAAGGAAACACATTTGTTGTTCTTGCTTGGCCTCTTATATTACCGCCTCAGAGTTTGATTATTCTGCTACACTGTGACGATGACTAAGTGATTACGGTGAGAACACAAAAGGCACTTTATAGTGAAGGTGACCCACATATGAAGAAAAAAATTAAAAATTTCATCGAGTCACCACAGGCAATATTTCTTCACATTTACATTTCCCTGTACAGTTTTTTTTCACGCGTTTTTACCTCTTGCTTGCATGCGCGTGCGTACGAGCGCAAGCGGATAGCTGGCCAACTGTCCGCAGGTACTAGAAATGGTCCCGCAACCCAGCAACACCAGAACACCCGGATTGGCCGAATCTTTGGTGTGGTACGATAGCCACGCGTTCTTCAGGCTCTGCAGCAAAGACGCGAAATCGGAGGAAAGGAGGAAGTAATAATAATAATAATAATAATAATAATACGTTTACACTTTACATCGTATGCGAGGTCCCGTCCGGTTGCGTACCTCATAAACAGCCAGGTCAATCCCGGCGTAGGGAATAATGCCAAGTAAGTTTGGAATGTAGCCCTTGTAGAAGGCCTTGACGCCCTCTTTCTTCAGGATAGTCTTGGCGCAATCGAACATTCCGGAATACTGGCCAGTTTTTCTCAGTGTCAGTCTCGTCTTTAATACCTTTAGGGAGGAGCCCAAAAAAAAAAATTGCACAAGAAAATAATGTATGGCTGTCCTTTTATCAAGTTTATTGCAATAAATATTACGGTGCTCTCCCACTCGGTAGTATTACTTAACAGACTAAATATCCAGTCTTAACATCAATACAGATAATAAATCATGATTTATGGGCATTTTGCAGCTCCTTCTGGTGTGTAGACGTACTACACAAAATGTTTATGACAAACACAGAAAATCATCACTTTTTAAACTGCAGTAATTTTTTGCAGAGGATAAAAAGTACATGCCTATTTGTTCTCAAAAATAAATTGTTAAAAGTTGTAGAATCATCGTACCATCAATGCTAATTTACATAGCCCGTCAATGGTGTTTTGAATTATTTGTTAGCATTAAGCTAGCAGTCTGTTTTGTTTTGACAGTAAATTTCAACTGGGAGTGTCAAAAAACAGTATGAATCAATTATTTGACCCTTTCTGGAAAATTGCACACTGTTGCTTGTTGAAGTTTGCTGCCACCAATACCCCCCCCCCCAAAAAAAATGGCATGTATCTGGAGAAATTTGAGATACCACTGTATTTACTGTAATGTCCTCATAAGTGGGAAAAGAGAGCCACATATGTGGCCCCACTAGTCTAAAGTAACACGAGATTCTGATTAATATTGTGTTTGAGGAATATTAATTAACTCATTTGCTCCCAATAACGTGTAAATACGTTTTTTCTAATGTTTTAAGTGTCCCAAAGACGTATTTATACGTTTTTGTGATGGTTTTGTTTTTTATACTAGAGCCTACAGAAGGCTTTGATGCAGCCTCTCAACTGCAAAGAACGGTTGCAGAAATGGTAGTTATTACACAAACGGCCAGCAGGTGGCAGCAGAGCAAAGGAGATCAACGTCGATTTAACACGTCCGGAACTCATACAGGCAAAGTGTTGCCGCGTTCCATTTTGCATTTTGAGCTCCGTAATTTAGGGCTGGATCACAAATAGTGAAAATCTGCAAATAATTGAAGGCAATTGTTTTTAAAGAGATACTTGACTCATTGAACAATTTTCACAAGTGAGAAATTAATATTTTGTCCAGAATTAATTTCATAACTTCGTTATTTTTCCATTTTCAATTGATACCTTGAAAAAGTAATTTTTATACTTGCTGTCGACTGATGATGACATCACCTGTAATGAGGAAGTAGGTCACACACCAGTTATGACTCACCTGTTGTCTGGCTTTGGTCAGCAAACTGAGCCATGATTGGTTGTTACCTGCTTCCTCGGGACAGGTGATGTCATCATCAGTTGACGGAAATGTAGAAAAATTAGATTTTAAAGGTACTAAATGTACATGACAAATGATGAGGTTACGACATTAATTATAGACAAAATATGAATTTCTTACTGCTGAAAATGGCTCAATGAGTCAATATTTTACCGATGCGGCCCAATTGGTGACGTATTTTCCTCCATGCGGCCCCTGAGCTAATACGAGTTTGACACCCCTGGTTTAGGGGTTCACTGTAACGAAATAAAGATGAACGGTACCTCCATGGGGTAAATGGCGGTCTGCGCAGTTGCTCCTGCCAGCGAGCCCGACAGAAATCTTTTATGCGTCTCAATGTTTTTACCTTCTGATGATAACAACTTCTTAAACTGCAACAAAAAAAAGAAAACAAAAAAACTTGCTGTATTGTATCCCCACAAAATTGCATACTAAATTGCTTTTAAGAGGATTGGTACCTGCTCATATGCCATGAACTTGATGGCAGTCTCAGGTGCGATTTTTAGAACGTTGATGCCATTGCCCCTCCACATGGACGTGACTCCTCCCTCCACGATCATCTGCTTGAAACCTTTTGCCAGGCTTATTTTGTTGCTTTTAGTGGAGTGAACCTGCAGTCATTAAAAACGACTTTATTTACATTTCCTACCCGAAGCAAAAAGACAAAACGTTTGATCGAGGTGGATTTACCTGCATGAAAACCTTCAATCTATCGAGAGGGGCCGTGCCGGTGCGAGAGACGGAGCCCGCCACGGCGCCTGCCACCAGTTGCTTCCACCAACCGCCGGAGCTCTTCTCCTCCTCGGTGAACTCGTCGGGGATGGCGAGGCTGTCGCCGATATCCAGCACCTAACACGCCGCATCAAACACAATGGCTTCATTGCAGAGTAGACGTTCAAACGTGACCTCAACTTCCTTTTTTTTTTTTTTTTTTTTCTTAAGTGCGATGTCACAGTGTGGCAACAAGTTGACAAACTGCATCCGACAAAAACGATCAAACGTTAAGCTCGAGAGCCACAACAGCCGCAAAGGATTGTCAAGCAATCGCTGGCATTTTTTCTTTTTCAAGGTCAATCGTAAATTCCACAGCGTGAAGAAAAATAAACAACGGCCCACGCTCGAGTTGACTGAACTCTTCAGCGCTTCAGATAAACATATGCAGTGTTTTCCCAAAAGCAAACGCCGTGTGTCCGCCGGTGACACGCGAGCTGCAGACGAGAGGTCATTTCAAGTCATGTGGTCCAGAAATGAGGTACAAGGAGGCGGCACTGTCTGCTTTCCAAACCAAGAGCACACTACATGTATGTTTTTTTTTTTTTTTTCTTTTTATTAAACCAATGAATTCCAACCAGTATGTGCTGCCAGAGATAAATCAAAAACACTGTAGAAAATTATCCAATGGCACATAATTAGTCTAAAATGATTACCATATTTTTCTGACTATAAATTGATGCACAACATAAGTAATATTTTTTTTTTAAATAAAATGTATTATTATTTATTAAAAATATTTTAAAAATGGGAAGGAAGGCCGATAAAATCAAATTAAAACTGGGTTGACTTCAGGGAACTATTAGAATTTAGACAACTGTTTTTTTTTGTTTTTTTAATTAAAAAATTTTTAAGTTAAAATTAAAAAAGTAAGTATAACAAATTTTACTTACTGTAGAAAACTTTAGGGAGTTATTTGTTTATGTTTTCTTTTTAAATTAAGACATCTCGATGACGCTGAATCATAAAACAAAGCTGTCTATTCACTGTATCGAAAATTAAAAGTAAACCTTCAACATATTTCATATATATATATATATATATATATATATATATATGTATTAAACAAACATGATTAATGACATTACAACAAAGTTAAGAGTTTGTGTTTTATTTTAATTTTGACACCCATTTTTTTTTTTTTTTTTTTTTTTTTTTACTTTTACTGCAAATTAATATGGACTCCAAATATCGGGTTATAGGCCCACATCACTACAAATCAGTATAGGCCATATAAATAAATAAATAAATTAATTAATTAATAACATACCAGTCTATCACTACCCAAAATCTCCGTTGACAGCAGTGAACTAGTTTTAGTTGGATTTTGCTTCTAACTCTGGAGAAAAAAATTCTTTTGAGTTTAAAATGGCTTACCATAACGAGAATCCTATGTTGTATTGTGGCTAGAGATAAAATCTTAAGTCATTTTTTTTGTGCCTTGCAATACCATGATACTTTGAAACGATAATATTTTGTCATACGTCAGAATGGGATCGCAGCCAAATAAATGGACAAATGATGTAAAAGATTCATTAACCAATCAGGTGAGATCCCCAAGTTCTATGACATCCATTCTAATGCTTCCGTATTTTATGTCCTTTTGCTTTTCCAGCCTGGTTGGACATTTAATAGCCTTGACCTCAACCTCATCAAACATCTCTAGGATGAAATAAAACAGAGATTGTGAGCCGTGGTGCCCTCTCGGGTCATCTGAATTTATCTCGTATGAATTTATGATGACATAAAATTGCTGCAGACACATTCGAAAATCTTGTTAAGTCTTCCCAGAAGGCTGGAAGCTGCTCGAGTCTAGATGCAGAGGAAGCACCTCCAAAGAGGCGTTCCGATACTTTCGTCCACATTATGTATCTCAAGCAGCAGCATACCGTATATAGTTGCAGACCAGGCACTCACCACTTCATTTGGATTAAGAGCCAGTGGGAGTGCTACGACAAACCTGACCTAATTATTTTCGACAGTCAAAGTCTTGCTAAGCGGCGGCCAAAATGTTTACTGCCGAGAGAAAAATCAATAAAATCTATCACATGGCGACTGCTGGACAACACGTGATTTGATCGCACTGCAAGTTGATTAACGGCGTTTCACAAGCGAGCACTTCATTTCACGTCTGGGCGCGAGTCCTACCGAAGTGTGCTTCCAGTAGCGGATGATCTCCTGCAGGTTGTGAGCGGGGCGAAACAAGAAGTGCTCCCGCCATTCGTTCCAGTCAACCATCATGGTGCCATCAATGTCCATGCTGGGGGGGGAAACACAAACACCATTCAGTTGTGCGATTTTAAATGCTACGGTGGAGCCCCGTCATGTCGCAGCGTATTGTTGTTTTCTCATTGTTGTTTGCTGTTAAGTGCTAATTTTTTTTAAATGTGCTATTCAGAATACAGACAAGTCCAAATTCAGAGCGGTGCGCCTACAGGATAGCGCCACGTTGTGCCATTAACATGCCGAGTATCACAAAAGTACTGGAAGAGAAACAGCAGAAAAAAAAACTGTTAGTATCGTTGTTTTATGTGTTGCTGTTAAATTAACATTAATTTGAAGGTTCAAAAGTAGTGTAACATTGATGCTAGTTGCTATTAGCCCGTCTTGGCGTTTCACATTGTATGTCAGCATTAAGCTAGCAGACTTTCATTAGACAAACTATTAGCCTGTCTTGGCATTTCGCATTATTCTGTATGTTAGCATTAAGCTAGCAGACTTTCATTGGACAAAATGCTAACCCATTTTGGTGAGTGACATCATTCTGTATTATGTTAGCAGAGTTTCATGAGACAAAATGTTAACCCATTTTGGTGAGTCACATTATTCTGTATGCATTATGTTAGCTTTAAGCTAGCAGACTTTTATTAGACAAAATGTTAGCCTGCCTTGGCATTTTGCATTATTCTGTATGTTAGCATCAAGCTAGCAGACTTTCATAGAGACAAAATGTTAACCCATTTTGGTGAGTCACATTATTCCGTATGCATTATGTTAGCTTTAAGCTAGCAGACTTTTATTAGACAAAATGTTCGCCTGTCTTGCCATTTTGCATTATTCGGTATGTTAGCATCAAGCTAGCAGAGTTTCATGAGACAAAATGTTAGCCTGTCTTGGCATTTCACGTTATTCTGTATGTGAGCTAGAAGACTTTTGTTTTTTACAGATTTACATTAATATTTTGGCTATAATAAACTTGATATTTTCATTAATTTTCATGTACAATTAGTACCTTCAATAACACATTTTGCAACTTGCTGTCGACTGAAAATGACATCACAAGGGCTCAGGTAACCAATCACAGCTCAGCTTGTGAATGTCACATGACCAAACCTAGAACAGGTACTAATTGCACGTGAAAAATAATGAAAGTATCAAATTAATTACAGACAAAATATTAACTTTTTATTGCTATAATGGGATAAATAAGTGAAGTATCTCTTTAAGGAACTGTACATATGAAAAAGGTTTTCTTTTTTTATTTTTATTTTATTATTTTATTTTACATATAATACATGAGAACAGGGGCCAATAAATACCTGAAGTGTGTTTTAATATGTTAATATTTTAACTGAGGGGCATGGCTGTGATTGCTTTTAAAATGTTTTTATTGATGTTACACAGAACTGGACTGGCACAACCCCCCCCCCCCCCCCCCCCCCCCCCAAAAAAAAACGGCCCTGGCCCACCGGCCCGGCCCAGCCAGTCTTGCCTAACTTGTAGTTCTGCCCCTGATGTTAATTGATGATGTTTCAGTTTGCTATCTATATTCGAAACGGATTAATGGACTGGCCCTTCTAAATTGTGGGCCAGTCTCTTGTGGTAAAACGCATGAAAATAATCATGAAAAAGCACTGCATCGGCTCCAAAAGTGGTCGGCCCACCGGGCATCTGCCCTGTATGCCAGATGGCCAGTCCAGCCCTGATGTTACATCTTAAGCTACTTCTGATAATTGTATTTTGTAGTTTAGTGGCTTGTGAGTGTACAAAAGAAAAACGTGACTTTGTTTTCATTGTCGTGGAGAAAACGTGAATGTCGACACAAGTTGGTGAGCAAACCTCTGCAGGATTTTCAGGGCATCCACCTTGCTGATCTCCAAGTCCAGTTCTGCAAGGGACTGCTGGATCTCGGTGGCATCAATGCGCCCTGACGTAAACAGAATATTGATTACAGGTGTAGGTTTAGTGATTTTTGTTGTCATACAGCAACACAATGGATTTTTAACTTGTAAGCTTTGAAGAGGAAGTCAAGAAAAAAAAAAAAAAACTTTACAATACTATATTTCGGCTTACAAACGTCACATGACCAAACCCAGAAAACAGGTGAGCCGTGACGGCTGTGACCTGAGCCCTGAGGTACTGTGATGTCATTTTCAGTTGACCTCAAGTGGCAAAATGGCCACCTGCTAAGATGGATAAAAAAACAGGTGGACTTTTTGTGCCAAATTCATATTTTTCTACAAATGCAATATTAAATCAGGGTACCTTGATTAGACTAGTGGGAGCGCATATAACATATTGTTATTATATAATTTGATAGAACTCTCAAATAAAAATTGTTTCGACATATTTTAAACTTCAATTCTTTCCACTCACACAAATTTAAGTCTAATCCGATTTTCTGATTTTATGGTTACGTCGCTTTTATAAAATATATATATATATATGTGTGTGTGTATTTTTTTTTCCCAATGCAAATAACAGGGGTTCAATGCAATAATAATAATAGTAATAATCAGAAATAACTGTCGGTAATGGGTGAGTAGATGTCATAATGATTAATTCTGCTTTTATAAATAAATAAATAAATAGATAAGAGGACAAAGAACACTGGGCCTTTTATGGTAACTGCCATATATCATTTTCTGCGACTAAATGACAACATTTGCATTTGTATTTGGATTTTGCGCTTCACGTATGTTGTCAAACTTGTTAGTTTGAGAACCACTTAATGTAAAAAGTTTTTTGTTTTGCCCCCCCCCCCCACTAGAACCGAATGTGTGCCACTGTGAGTGAACTCTTGCAGGGTTGTTTTTGACTGTGACGCAATCCCTACCGTCGTTGTTTCTGTCCAGACTCTTGAACGTCAGCCGCAGTTTCTTCTCGTGCTCCTTCAAATACCTGGTAAACTCGTGGAAGTCAAGACTGCCGTCCTTGTTCTTGTCACCGCTCTTTACAATTTCCTGCCAACACACACACACACACACACACATTCTTGTCAGCACTTTCTCCAGAGTAGACGGAATGCCTGCAAAAGGTTTATGGAACGCGATCGAAGAGGGCTCCGGAGTGCACGCCAAGCTCCCGGCCGGGCTAATACCTGAGCTGCACCTTTTCGGAACACTCCCATCGCCTTCAGCCCAGCGCGCAGTTCGGCGACATCCACCTTGCCGTCTTTATTCGTATCGAGCTTCTCGAACAGGTCCTGGTAGGAGCGCTCACTGTCGGCATCCCAGCACCGGGCTGCGGGCAGCAACCCGCTCGCCACCGTCCGAATCATGGTGCAGGTCGCGTGCGAGACCAAAAACGCATTTAATCCATGTTGGGAAGCAATCCGCGAGGTTTTAACGTCCAAAATAAAAAAAATAAAAAATAAACTCAAGCGTGGTGCGGTTGAAACAGCTGCTAGTAGATCGGACAGATACTTCCCAACGACCCAAAGAGCTCGGAGGCTTTCCAAGAGGGAACTGCGGTAGTTGAATCAAGGGCGGAGCTACGACGGCCGCGACGCTATTCGCAGCATTTTCTGCGGAAAAACAGCAACGACGCGAAACTACAAAACGCTCCGACACACACAACCCGTGGACGTGCAGATTCTAGCATTGTTGTGCGCCGAAGATGAACTTCCTCTCGTTGCCAGCATGCGCACTACAAAGGAGCGAGACCGAAGCAGGAAATGTTGGGCCTAATAATCTCTCATCCATCTCCACACTCCCACAGACGTGTGGGTTGAAACACGCAGGGTAGGGTTTCCTTAAGTGTAGAGCACTTTGGTGGCCGCTTGAGGGCGCCATTTCATTGTTAAAGGGATCGTTCGGCTTTTTTAACATGAATCTCAATTTGATCCTCACCTCCCGTGTGTGCGATCAGCACTGACTTACCCCTGACAGCGTTCGGTGACACCAGTTCTGGTTCGGCGTTGGACGAGAGGAAAATAGTCCAGCAAGCTGGCTGGGGTCTCGGAAATAAAGCGTTTTTCTTCTAAAAACTATTTGTTTTCAAAAGCGTGATACATTTCCATCACAATACTCTTTTCTGAATAAAATACCGCCAGCCACTACTTTTCTGTTCGTTCGTATCACTGCGCGGCGCCCTGTAGAGCGCTAACCGACGCACTGCAGCCAGCTAGCTGATACTTCCGCCGAAAAGGCAAACAACTTGAGGCGGAAGTATCAGCTAGCTGGCTGCAGTGCGTCGGTTAGCGTTCTACAGGGCGCCGCGCAGTGATACGAACGAACGAACAGAAAAGTAGTGGCTGGCGGTAATGGCGTCTGACTTTATTCAGAAAAGAGTATTGTGATGGAAATGTATCACGCTTTTGAAAACAAATAGTTTTTAGAAGAAAAACGCTTTATTTCCGAGACCCCAGCCAGCTTGCTGGACTATTTTCCTCTCGTCCAACGCCGAACCAGAACGCGTGTCACAGAACGCTGTCGGGGGTAAGTCAGTGCTGATCGCACACACGGGAGGTGAGGATCAAATTGAGATTCATGTTAAAAAAGCCGAACGATCCCTTTAAGTTGAAACGCTGGATTTCGCAACCTTTCAGGTTTAGGCACAGTAGTTTTAAAATTTCATTGGAAACTTTTAGCTGCTTTTGAAAGGTGACTCAACTGCACAATCTTTTTGTTGCATTTTTGTTGGTGTATGTGACATTTTTCAAAAGTAAAATATAAAAATAAGAATCCTTTAATGATCACCACGAGATTTTTTTTCGACTTTATAATTGTTCCACTTTATTTTATTACATAAAGGGTTTAAACACAAAATTTAAATGAGCAGAGAGGCAACAGTATTACATTTTCCGTCCCTATGTGAAGGAAATGTTTTACATTTAAAATTCCCTTTTAGTTCCACCATTTCAATAAATTTACCATAATCTCCTAAATAAATGTAAAACTTTGTTGCAGACCACTATCTTAATTATCCGTTTTTGCATTTAATAATGATTAAATTCCCTTGATTTAATGATCTTTTTGTGCCCTGCGATTGGCTGGCAACCAGTCCAGGGTGTACCCCGCCTACTGCCCAGAGCCAGCTGAGATAGGCTCCAGCACCCCCCACGACCCTTGTGGGGAATAAGCGGTCAAGAAAATGGATGGATGGATAATGATCTTTTTAAAATAGGTTTGTTGACCTCGACTGTTTCTTTGTTGAGGTATATAGGACAAAACATTTAATTAAACATCTACAGTATATTCATTTTTCCCCGTCACTTTTATTCTAAATCTTGATATCTTCTGTTGCATTTACACTGCAGTTGCTTGGTCTTTTCAGACATTTTGGAATATATGTTTGTTTTGTTTTAGCCTTGTACATTGTAATATTTTGAAATCAATTATGTAATTTCAATAATGATATTTTACCTGTGTGTATGTGTGCACAAGGTTTGTCTTTATGTGCCTGACGTCGGTAGCGATTTTGGGGTGGGGGCAAGGGGGGGGCATTTGGGTCGACCCCTAAAGTGCAGTTCGACACCCATACGAAAATAATCATTACTACCATTTCCACCCTTGAATATGCAGGATTTTCTTATACTGCTATTTTATGTACAGTACTATAATAACTTAAGCAATTAACCTAAACACAAAAAACCATCAGTAACTGAGGTCTGCTGGTGATGTTTTCACTACTTGAATGAACTACACATGTAGTAAAACGTTTACCTGTATCGATGTCCACAATGCCATTTATATAGAATGCACATTCGAAATGGAGTTGCAGGTGTTGTTGTAGTTTCGTCATATTGTTTTAAGTCGTTTTGTGACGGCGAGCTGCTTTTTATGACTTCTTTAGTGACAAACTGGAGCGTCGAGGTCTTTTTGGAATACTGTATAAATTGTCAGCAAGTCAGAATATGAGCAAGAAAAACAGGCGCAGCGACATTTGAATGGCAAGACGTGACTGGTGCGTGTCAAAATTGCAGCCAATGAAATGATGCCACGTCACGAGTGTCTCAGTATGCAACGTGTGGGTGGGAAGGAAGAAGCCCATGTGAAGTTTGAAAAAGTTTTTAACAGCTGAGGGGGGGGGGCAGCAGTCGGTGGAGAAAGTCCCGTCTGGCTTCTGTCGGCACTTGTCTTCGTCGTCGTCGTCGTCTGCCACTCCACGCAGCATGTCGTTCTTTCTCATGAAAAAGCGATTCGAATTCAAAGTGGACTTCGACTTGGAGGAGCTGTCGTCAGTTCCCTTCGTCAACGGCGTCTTGTTTTGCAAAGTTCGCCTCCTACACGGCGCCTTCGTCCAAGAGTCTTCTCGGTAAGATTGGACATTTTTAGCTACTATTTTTAGCAGCCGGTCCCTTATTTTACGTCAGCCAGAAATATTTTTGAAATGTTGAAGCTGTTGACGTCAACATTGTATAATAAATAAAGAGTTGATGTCTGTAAGAACTCATAGTTTAGCTTTTAGCTAACTGTCTAAAGTAGTAGCTAACGTTTTGAAGCATTAAATCGTAAAAGTACTTAGTGACAGAATTTCTGTCATGTCACGTAACAACAAATATGATGGTTTTGACGTAATCGTTAATTAAATTAACTAGCTTCTAGTGTACATGCAAAACATGAGTGGAAATGTTGCAAGGGAGTTTAACTAGGAGTATTTTAACTTATTGTACGAGGCTACAACTGGGGAAAGGAGTAATTAATTGTATGAAATTGTATGAGGTAAACGTTAGTAGTACTGTATAAGGGTTTACTTTATGTACAATGGAACATTTAGTTATTGTACACTTGGTATACAATGTAATATTGTAATGCTGCGGTGACTTGTTGCCTAGCAACTGCTAAGGGTAGTTGTTTAAGTTCATACAAGCTCATAAGTTCATATTATGTATTTTTTTTTTCCTAAATTGATGTCTCAAAACCATAATAGTGTCACATGACAGCAATTCTGTCACTGACTCGACCATTTAATAATAAAAAGTTAGCAAATTTCATTCATTCATTGTGTATTATTGATGTATTTAATGTTTTATGGTACTGTATATAAATACAGCAGCATTGGTCCCCAGTGGTTAGCAAGTCTGCTTCACATTTCAGACTAGATTCGGGGTTTAGTTATAGATTGTATATTAAGGTAATGTGCAGTTGTTTTTTCTTGAAGGACTCCAACATGGTAACTAAAACAAGAAAAATGATGACTTCCTTCCTTTGCACCCACCAAAAAAAAAATCCAACTGTTAATCCATTGCGTGCAGCCAATATGAGTCACTGCGGAAAAACGAGCTGAGACGTAACTCGTGCCAGCACAGCCTTTAGTCGTCAAAATATCGCCGTGGTAACGGTTTGCTCAAACAAACCATATTGTAAACACGATTTTCAAAGCTTTTGTTGGCTCTTAACCACGTGTATTATATACGTCAGTGATTTTCATTTGAATGCTATTTTGAACCGTGAGTATGAATATTGTAAGCCCTTCCTGTTGTTCGTCAGAGTAAAGTTTTTAAATGTGTTTCGTTTCAAGGGAGCCCGTCCAAGCCAACTGTGTGCACTGGAGAAAGCGATTCTCCTTCATCTGCAAGATGAGTGCCAATGCCCGGACAGGTGTGCTGGATCCATGTATGTGTCGGGTGTCGGTGCGCAAGGTATGTGATGTTTGGTTTCAGGCCCAGCATTTTTTCTGTTGATGTGACAAAAATGGTTGTAGTGGAAAAAATTTTGAATTATTCGTGAGGAACATACACAAGTTAAGAAGTGATGTTAATTTGTAACCAGGAACCCAAATGTAGAGCAGGGGTGGATGACATAGTGTATTTGAATTTGGTCCTACTCTGGAATGTTCTATGAACTTTTGTGTAACACCCAAACATATTTAACCCACAAATGCTCTATAATAAAATCATACAATTTATGTCCTGGTGTACGCAAACTAATTTTGGTGTTCCTGTCATTCCAGGAACTGAAGGGTGGGAAAACATTTGCAAAGGTATTTCATCCATGATCTTACAAATCAATAATCCATTGGCACACTCTTATCACTACTTTTACACGATAGCAGTCCACAGCAGGACTTTGGTGTACCATTAACACCATGACTGTTTTTTATGTTTCGTTCCGGCTTACTGATTGAAATATGTGTAATTCAGAATCCACGCCGTTAACAAGTAACTACTATCTTTGCCTTGTCTATTCCGTGTCTTACTTCTCACAATTTTGATTACTTGCGTCCATTTGCAGCTGGGCTTTGCTGATTTAAATCTGTCTGAGTTTGCTGGGTCGGGCAGCACTACAAGAAGATGTCTCCTGGAGGGATACGATACCAAGAAGACCAGACAGGACAATTCAATTCTTAAGGTACCATGACAAGTTGTCAAGAGGCATCTCAAAACCATAAGAGTTGGTACTAGAACAGTGGTTCTTAACCTGGTTGGAGGTACTGAACCCCACTAGTTTCCTATGTGCATTCACCGAACCCTTCTTTATCAAAAAATAAAATTCAAGACAAAGGTATAGGGTTAACTGGCGAACACAATCACCCAACTCAGCTCTATTTCAAGAGCACTTGAAAACAACAACCAGTGTTTTCTTAACCCATTAAGGCCTAAAGCGCCACATGTGTCAATATCCGGTCCTCGAGGGCTAGAGTCCCGCATGTTTTGGAGGTATCTCTACTCCAACGCACCTGATTCACTGATCAGGATAATTATCAGGCTCCTGCAGAGCTTGCTGATGAGCTTAAATATGAGTCAGCTGTGTTGAAAGTGGGAAACCTCGAAAACCTGCAGGACTGCGGCCCTCAAGGGATTCAGTTTGACACCTATGCAAAACATGCCTCTAAAACCTATAGGTGACTTTTGAGTTACCCCCGAAAACCTGAACTTTTCCTGGAAATTCAACAATATTAAAAAGAATTGATTTCTCAGGCCCTGAAGCAGATAGAACCATAATTCCAAAAACATTTCAGAGCTTATACCTGTGGCTGTCACACATTATTATAAACCTACATTATTAAAAATAAATAAATAAAAATACTCACAAACAAATGTCGCATCTGCGGGTATATTTACCCTCAACACTGGAGTGCAGTTGTAATAACCTCAGGGAATTGAGTGGTAATTACTCGTCATCCATTCTATTACAAAGTGGTCAAAATTTTCAACATCTCCGTTATCTGCAAACATATTTAATAAATAATATGCCGCTGTCGACTGGATTCACTGATTCAAAGTCTTCACCATGCCGTCAAAAGCATAATTTATTTCATAACTCCCGCCCATCTGCGTCGAATAAAATTCTAGGACATACTTTGAGGCATCACACTCATTAATATTCTGAGGCATTTAATCAGCTAAGAGACCAAGAGTCGGTCAAAAAAAAATGTTAATAGCCGCTCTCCCTGCTTTAACGTTAGAAGTGTGGTCACACGCTTCCGGCCTGAATGGGTTAAGATGGAACCCAGGGGAAGCAGATACAATGAAAACAACAGAGGCCCCAGAACTGAACCCTGTGGAACACCATACGTTCCCAAATACAGTACATGTGAATACATATTGCACGTATTCGTCCGGCCACTTTCTTTTTTTGCTCGTCATTGTATGAAGGGGTTACAATAATAAAGAAATCACACGACTTACCATCACGACAGCCACAAGCCTGCACCACTAATAGGCCAAGCGATGCAGTGTGATCACCTGCAGCCAATGATGGCCAAGCGGGTTGTAGCATCACGAAACATTTGAGTCGGGTGTGTGTCTTGACTTCCGCTAAATCCCTGAGACAGACTCCCTGAACCCCTGGGGTTTGATCAAACGCAGGTTCACAACCACTGTACTTGAACTACTCTAACAAATTTCTTAATTCATCATTTTTACTAGCCAATGTTCTATTAGTCTCCCTTTATAGAATAAATTGTTTTGTCATCTCACAATTACCTTGTCTTACAGGTGGTCATCACAACACAACTTATGTCTGGAGACCCCTGTTTTAAAACGTAAGAATGCTCTATTTGGCTCTATTTTGTTTTTTGTTTTTTTTTAGCTAATTTGAAAATAATTTTAAAATTCAAATTATTAAGTGGGGTTTTCGACTTGGATTTGTGTCTAGTTCATAGAGTGCATGTCGACTTCTGAAATTTTTTTTATATGGTAAGAAAAGCTTTCCCATAGCAAATAACACAAGACAGACCATCTGAGTTAAACTGTAGTTAACTTCATAAAAACTGGACTAAAATCTATAAACATTTTAGTTCATAAACAAAAATGAGATGAAAATTACATGATTTTATAAAACAAAAACAAAAACAAAAAAAACAACAACAAAAAAACAACGACTATAACGTTCCAACAATAATGTTAATCCGACGACTAACTAGTGCTGGCTAATTTACTAGCTTGTAGCATGGAGCCATAGTAGCCACTTGTTGACACACTGTAATTGTGTGTCAAATTGTTTTACCTAAAAATGATGAGAGAAAATTTTATGTGAAATAGTTTTGGATCCGACATGTTAAAAAAAACAAAACAAAACAAAACAAAAAACCTACAGGGGTAAAATGATTGTCCTGACTAAAACAAGATTAAAATGTTGACAGTTTTTGTTGACTAAAACTAGATGAATAAAATGACATTTTCTTGGACTAAAAAGAGACTTAAAAAAAATGGGATGGGGTGGACTAACTATGATTAAAAACAAACAAGCGTGATTGAAACTGGACAAAAACAGACTAGATTTTAAAATGGCGGATACAATTAACACTAGAATCACTCGTCTATCCCTAATACAGACGATGTTCTAACTAACACGTTCACGTTATTGTCATAGCAAAATGCTCAAAGATGTCAATTACTGTATATAACAAGACAAAATAAACCTAAAGTAAAATAACTCACCTTTTGAGATAAAGCTTTTATGTGGAGGGGGAGTATTGCCTGGATGAGACTATTTAACATACGTCAACATACTGCATACAATCAAATTAGTTTCTGCTCATGATGTACATTTTATTCTTTCAACGACTTTGCTCGATTGAACTGAGAAGTCAGTTGCACGTCTCACTTGAGGCACTCTGCGACATCAGACACCATCAGACTGTTTGACGTTTGGATTCTTGAGACTTTTGAGGCACATATTTCCTGAAAATGTTTTGTCTGCTTCCAAATTGTCCGGCCTGCAGGGCATCCCTGCTGCATGGACTCGAAATCAAACTAACATCCTGTCTGTCAGTACACTGACGCACTTGCTCCTTTCTGATGTTAAAATTGCCCCAAAGAGATGAAAGTCTAGTTTTTGATCCTCAGCTTTTTTATCTGAGAGCTGATAACATGCCCGGTCATTCACGCTCTTTTTGCGACAGCTGATAAGTGATAAGATCAACACACGAGGCAGAGTCAAGCCCTGTTTTGGATGCCAGACAGGATGTGATGTAACTGCTCACTTTCTGGCATAGCTTGTGACATGTAAAAACTCCCCTGCTCACAGTTTTCTCTTTCAATTATTATCAGAGGTGGGTCGTAACAGAAGAATTTTTTTTTTTTCAGCCATCATACACGGGGAGATGTAAAAAATCTCAACGTGTGTATACGGTAGGTTAAAAAACAAACAAAAATAAAGGCAGAAGCTACGCTTCATTGTGCCATATATGTGAAATAAATAGTTTCATTTATTCATATTCATACAATACCTGAATTTTTTTTTTTAGTGAGGTTGGTAAAATTGTAATCAGTTTTATGAATATTTCATACATCAAGTTTGATATTAAAAAAAAAAAATCCAATGACATTTCAATATTTTTGTAGAAATATATATATATATATATATATATATATAGTATGAAAATGAATAAATGGGGATTAGATTAGTAGATTTTTTTTAATTATTATTTTTAGATTTAAAAAGTGAGTTTTATTCTAAAGTTAAATTTGTTAGTCCACTTTATTCCATAATTTGGTACCTTTTTATTGAATTGAAGAAGTAGTTTTTCAAAGTTGTTTTCGTACGCAAAAGATGGAACTGATTAATATAGATAGGAAATAGTTAACAACACAATACAGACCCTTGTGGAACACCGCATTCTATTGGTAATCTATTCTACTGGACAGAGCGTCGCGTCCGGTGACTTATATAACTTCAATTCCATTGAAAACATTTTTTCACTCTTTGGGGGAAAAAAAAAAAAAAAAAAAGGTGACAGAAGTAAAACTTATATCGGCCTTAACTTCTAATCCAGTTGTATGCAAAATAAGTAGTAACATGCTACATTTAATCCATTTCATTTCTTCAAGTAACATATTTATGGATGATTTTTTTGGTCAAGAAGAAATACGGTTTTTATTCTTTTATATTGAGATACATTCCACTTACTACAGTTGCCCCAATAGCAAAATTCTGTGTAGGATTGAGGCCCACGAAAAATTCATAGGTTGGATTTTTTTTTTCCTCTTCCCCAATCCCACACAGATGCAAAGTCCCTAATTTACATGAAGCACAGCAGAAACAATGGCGGAAAGCCCGTGTGACTCATAGTCAGAAGAGGCAAAACTTTCATGGCTTCACATTTACCTTATAGAGTTGTCATCAGTCTATCTAAAGATGTCCACATTAAGCCTAAAAGAACTCCACTTTAAATGCGTTGCAGTTTTTTTTTGTTTTTTGTTTTTTAAACGGAATCTCTGTCTGCTCCGCCTCTTGTGCTAAGTGTAAACATTCATTGCAGTAACTGTGGCTGAATTTTCCTTAGTTTATGTGTTATTTATTAAAAAAATTATATTGAATGTTTTGTTTTATAAGACTGATATTGTTAGGAAATATCTGAAGTTTCATATTATTATTACCATTTTCTATTTTTGCCCTTTTTGACATTCATGCTGATTAGAAAATAATTCATACGTCAAGTTAATTACTACTTATTTACCAGTGATTTTGTTTTTTTTCACTCACGTAATTATTTCAAGGAAGATCAATACTTGTTTCGTTTTACTTGAGTCATTTTGATTCCTTTTACTTGAGTCATTACTCACTCCTCCTCTGCTAATAATATACAAACTGCATCCAAGGATCTCTTGTCTGTCCCTAAGTGTAAACAAGTGGCAGCCCAGTCACTCACTCATCCCACTCAATGTTACTCACGGCATGTGATGGATTTATAGCACCGTGCGATGGAAATATGATGCATTCTTGACTGGGCGTACCCCACCCTAGTCATTCACTCGTGACGTGTTTAACGTAGCAACACAGTAGAAACTAAAAGATGTGGCCCTAATGTCTGCTGATGTGTGTGGTCCTAAAACTACGACAGTACAACTCATGACTCATCCATTTCCAACTAACATGTATTCTTGCATGCAACCGAAGGGAGAGTCGTGATGTTTAACTACTGCTGAGAATCAACAAGTAATGAATTTTGGTCTCCTATCTTAATACTTAATATGTCACTTTAAGAGAAGCCTGTAGAGTTAATAAAGGTTTTATCATGGTGACAGTTTGACTTGCTTTACATTCATTGTTTTCAAATGACGACAACTTTAGTAGTCAACCAGCCTCTCTGAACAGATTGTCTTCAAATTTTGAGCTTCTCATGTATTCACTGATTAGGAAGCTTCATGTTGTAGCTTTTCAACGTATGTCTTTTTTTTTTTAATTTTTTTTTTTATTGTCCATAATGTGCTTTTAAAAAGATTACTTCTCGCTATGTCCTTGTAGGCCCTCATCTACAGCCATGACATTGAGTATACCACAGGCTGAGTCAGAGTGTCTGCTCGAGGAGCGTAAGGGAGGAGACATGCACACATCCAGTTCAGCAACAGGTACTCGTACACATCCTCTTAAAATCTAATTTGAACTTTATTAGAAGTACATTTCAACGCTTTTCAGGTCATCGTACAGCGCCGTGCCTCTGGCACATGCACACCATTTTTACAAGGAGCTTTAAGTGCAAATCTAGAATGGAATTTCACAACAGGGATAAAACTAACTAAAAAATGATTATGAACTTTGAAATATTTTACAAACGTCATGTACATTGCGGTGCAGTCCTTCGCTGCAAACTGCAACCCCCATAATAAATGATTCATAATGGGATTAAGTTGGTAAATAGGAGTGTGACACTATATCAATATAGCTATAAATCGTGATACTTGGTCTCCCGATAGATTATCGATACGCCTACATAAGTATTGCGATATTTGTAGTTAATATGCAGCCACAATAACAGCTCCATTGTTCATTACTTATTGAGCAATTACTTGGTGGGCCACTAGGGGGTGCACCTCATAGGAGTGGCGGGGAAATGTACAGAGGTCTTCAGGCGAAGAAGACTCATGAGCCTACTTTTACTTGTTTAGGACATTTATCTGTCCAGCAACTGACTGTTTTCCATATGTTTGTATGAAAAATGTGTATTACACCTTCAATTTTAACATTTTAAAACATATTTTATGTTTTTGAATTTTTGAAGCACACAATTTCTGAGGAATATTCATATTGATTTAATTGGATTAATATATAAGTAATTTTATTTCATATATTTACTATTGTAGTTACACAAAACAATGTCAGTTTATAAAATGAAACAATTGACTATGTAACTGACTGACAACCGTGTTTTAGAAAGACACAAATTTGTTGACAGAAAGTGGTCTCTTAAGAAGACATTTGTTTTTGTTTGTAAAAAAACAAAACAAAACACTAAAGTACTCACTGTGAAGAAGACACCGGTTTAAATATTGTGTTTCAGTGATGGTACAAAAAGAAACTATTTTCTCATTGAAAAACCACCAGTTTATGTCTTGAGTAGTTTTATCGTGGATTTATTACCTGACCAATATATCGATAATTGCGGTATCGCCATATCGTGAGATAATTATCGTGAGCCTTGTATCGCATATCGTATCGTGAGGTACCCAGAGATTCCCACCCCTATTGGTAAATAATGCGCAGGTTGACCCAAAAATGCTGATTTTGTTCTACTCAGGGACTCCAGTTCCAGAGGAAAAGCTTACCAGTGGACACACCAGAACATCCAGCTACACCAGTCAACAGTCCAAAGTATCAGGTACACTTATACAATTCTCCCAGGGACAAATGGAATATTCCCTCTCTTATCTCATCCAGCTCATCTTATTTAACAGGCTACAGCTCAAATCATTCCAGTTCACCAGACCTCAGCCATCGAAGGAACCCGTCGGGAGGTTCCGCCTCACTCGGCATCGGCAGCATCCCGGAGCCCAGTGAGCAGCAGACGGAGACGGCAGACAAGGAGAGCCGGTCCTCTCCAACAAACCCCGCAAGCTGCCATCACACTACGGAACACAACTCCACAACTGCCAAAGCATCAAGGTAACACACGCATCCGGCCAAATCATCACCCACATACGAATGATCCATCTGTTTTGAAGTCAAGAAACGCTATTGGATGTTGTTTCCCCACCGAGCACATTGCCACAATATCCCACCTCGTTTTTTTTTTTGTCCGTGAATTAGACATCCAGTCAAGCAGAACTCAATGGAGAATCAGCTGACGAGGGTCAACGACACCCGGGTCGACGCCGATGACATCATTGACAAAATCCTGCAGGGCCAGGATTTCAGTCACAGTATCTTGGACTCCAGCACGGAGGGTGTGTACTTCAAACTGGGAAGTCAGCAAGTAACCCGCTGATGGGATCAAATTACCTTAAAGTGCACTTGCACGAGATTCTCTGCTTGTAATGATGAGGTGGAAAATGGACGGCGGCATGGCTTGGCTGGTCACATTAACATGTTACACTAATATGATAAACGTCAAGACACTCGAACGCCAATTCCCCCCCAAAAACAACAACAACAACAAAAAGTTTGCTGATTTTTTCTCTGTTGTAAAGATAAACTAAATACAAATGGTCAAAGCATTGTAAAACAGTCACGTGTTTGTTCTGCCAATAATTGTATTTTTATTATATTCTATTTTTTTTATTAATTGGTTATTCTAATTTTATTGTGAAAATATCGGCATTGGCTTTAAAAAACAAACTAAAAACTAAACTAAAATAACTTTTAAAGGCACCTGTTTTTCGATACCCTCCCTTCTTACTTTGACCAAACATTTTTTGTTTTGTTTGTTTTATTTGAGTCAAATGCCATTTTTAGCATATTTCGCGGGCCACTGAAAACTGGACGGTGGGCCGCAAATTTGCCCCCGGGCCGTAGTTTGGACACCACTGGCCTACAACAAAAAAATGAGTTTGATACCCCTGATAAAATGATGTATTACTATAACATGGACTTATGTATCCAAAAGACAATTGTGCCACTAGTGTCTTGTGAAGTACCATGACAAATTCTAGACACTAAACTGATTTTAGCAACTGACAGGCACTGATTGTAATGTGTGTTTTGTCACAGAGGAAGGACTCAGATTGTTTGTCGGTCCTGGCGGCAGCACAGCTTTGGGAAGCCAGCACACTCGGTGGGTGTTATGTAACTGTGGAATTGTCTTGTAAGATCATTTAAAAGTGTTAATATAAGCCCCACATATGTCATTGTTTTTTTTTGGGATGTAAAATATGCATGGCATTTTTCCCCCCCCAGGGGCGCAGCGGGAGCGTTCGAGCAGGTGGTGATCAAGCACTAAGCTTTGAGAAGCATGTGACCGTCGTGAAAGGTGCCATATTACATTCGGAAGACCTTGAAAGTGGCATCAGAAACTGTCCTCTCCTCATTCCATGAAGAGGGGAGGGCAGTTGTTAGAAGTACAGTGCAGGGATTACCTACTGTACTGCATCTGTAGACCAGGAAAGCCCTCTAGTGTTCAACAAGTGCAGTTGAAGGCCACAGCGTGCAGGATTTTGGCAACTGAGCAGGCATCAGTCATCCTGGAAATCTATGTACATTTCAAGAAAAGGTTATTCGTTTCATGAATACAAAATTACTCATGTCATTTCCATTTTTGTTTCTTTTACTGATGTGAGTGTATTTCCATTTCCCAGTTCACCCATTTTTTTTTCGTCATTATGACTGTTCTGACCTGGACTCTACTGCAAAGCTTACTATTTATTGAATGTGGTAAGTGAAGGGGGTATGACAGGGTACTGTGTTCTACTTGCAACAAAATAGTCGGAAATGTTAAACACTAATGCTTGTAAATTGTTTTTTATTTAAAATACTTTTAATTATTTAACCTTAGTAGATGGCGCTCAGCAAATGAGTGCACGCCAACAGAATTGTTAGTAAACCTTGACTGTCATTTCAGAGTCACATTTTATGTTATACTGAGAAATGGATGTGAAAAAAAAAGTTGACTTGAAACTGAAAGTGCCCGCCAGTCTGGGAAAATAATGGCAGAAAAATCGAGCACACAATCACACATTCGTGTGGTCTGAATTTGAAATCAAGACAAATTGTGTCAACATTTGAAATTTTATGTTGTATTAGCAGCTTTAGTCGCTTTAAGGCTCTGCAGTGTTTGTTGCAGTTAGGTAAAGAAAATACAAGGTTTTACTGTACTCGTTTGTTCAGCACTGTAAGTAATGTCATTTCGATTCACTCCACAGAATTTTACGACGAATAAATAAACATTTATTTTATTTTAAATAATTTGCCAGGTCTTGTTTTTTTTCTTTCGATTTTAAACTCAAGGGCGTGTTTAAAACACCCATGCTGGCTTTCAGATATGACTAAATGTTTTAGTCATGGAAAACGACCGTTGGGATCATGACTGCGCACGTATTATGACGCTATGACGTATGCACAAAATGAGAGGTAAAGAAAGAAAGAAAAAAACCGCTGCGGTAAAATCCATTTCAGTGACAAGAAATGTATTTTGTTTATTAATAAATCTAAATGTAAAAAAAAATAAAAAATTGGTTACGTTCGAGGGAGACAGCAGGTGACCCCTCTGCTTCGTTGTCAAGTCAACATGGAATTTTTAAAAGCACTTATTGAAGTTAATGTTAAAATTACACAGACATGATACTTACAGAACATCCAATTGAAGTTAAATCCAACTTGAGAGCATCCTGCAGACATGCAGCCCAAAACGAGTACTCCACCGTCCCATGTTGACGTATGCGAGACAGCACTGCACCACTTCGCCGCCACCATCCAGTTCCGGTTCCACTTCGCATCATAGGCAGCGCCATACAGTAGCTACAACAACGACGGCGGGAAGTGGTTATCGTCGATTCGCCACCGATTTAGCGACGATAACACGCTAAATCGGCAAAAATCGGGATTCGACTGAAGCAAAGCAGATGGATTTGTGAACGAAAGGAGGCTAACCGTACTCTAAAAGCTCGGCGTCGCGGGATTTAGCCACCATGGCTAACATGGGGAGCCAGGCCGTGAGCAAGCCTGCGTCCGGGAAACATGGCAACGTACTGCCCCTGTGGGGCAACGAGAAGACTATGAACCTCAATCCGATGATTCTTACCAATGTCCTGTCCTCGCCGTATTTCAAAGTTCAGCTGTACGAACTCAAGACGTACCACGAAGTTGTAGACGAAATCTATTTCAAGGTAACGTTGGTCGATGCTAATCTGCATGCTAGTTGGCTAACCGCAGCTAGCTAGGCTAGGCTAGGCTAGGCTAGCGTATCGTTAACAGCTACTACGATTCGAATAGCTCAAGTGAAGTGCGAGCGAGACTCTTATGTATTACATGATTTGAATTTGAAAGACTTGATATTCGTGTGTTCATTTTTTTTAACAACGCAACGTGTCCTAATTATATAAATATTATGCTAACGCGTGAAGCTAATTGCTAACAAAGTGGTTTAAGTGTTTGCTGTCGTCGAGCATCCACATTTTAAATGGGAGAAAAATCTGAATTTAGTTGTAAATGTTGGAATTAGCTCAAAATAGACGACACAAGTATCAATGTTACAGGATTATTATTGGCACAGATGTGTTCTTCCAAAATTTAGTTTATATGATGAAATTATATAGAGAGGGGGAAAAAATCTTACGTACACTAGTATGAGCATTTACGAAAATTTTGTAGGTATGGGAAGTTGCTCGAGTTTTAAAGAAACGTTTTTCATCGGAAATGGCTGGGAAAACACTTTAAAATGACGTCAAAGTTAGTGAGATATTTAGTAATAAGGAAATGACACGCTTTTTAAAATGTCAGTAGCTGATACCTTTTTATATAAAAGACGAAATCTATTTATGTATGTATTTATTTATTTATTCAGTTTGTTAAAAGTCAAAGCGGAGTCTGAATCCAATGGCCACTTCAACTTGAGTACAAATCACCAAGAGTTTGATAAAAATAAAAAGATGGTGGTTTCCGGCAAAATTGAGAGTATTTTTCGTGGAGGGTTGACCTGTTTTGGGGGGGGAATATTTTTGTGTGCTTTTACTTATAGAAATTCTGGTCAAATGATGCCAATAATAGTAAAACAATATTTTCCAACATATCTCTTCAATGCTTTTGAGAAAAAAAACAAAAAAAACTTCTCTGATTGGCTGACAAGCTTGATTTAAAAATATCCACCAATAAGCTCGTACAGGCCAAAATTGGTGAGCGATTCTAAAAGTCTACTTTGTTAATACCGTGACGTTTCGAACAGCATCACTTGTGCTTCAAACTAGTGCTGCACGGTATTGGAAAACATGCAGTATGTGCCATGGCTGTTGAATATTGTGATATCAATATTAATACATTTAACGTACTTAAATAAATGATATTTTTAGTATCTATTAATAAAAAAAAATAATAATAATGTTGCCAAGTAAGCAACCTTAATGTATTATGTAATGTCGAGCGTCTTCATATCTCCAAATTGTATGATGATAATTAGTAATATTCCACTTATCAAGGCCATATTTTCACTGAACTCTTAAATCTTAAATGATACTTAGATGATCTTTTGAGGTAGGCAGGTGTCAACTGATAAAAAAAATTAATAAGGTGATGAGGTTTTCCAACTAGATATTTGGCGGGGAATCATGAGAAACAATTTTAATGAAAATCAAGTTGTTTTTATTACTTAGTACGTAGCTCAGCCACCGCATTTGCAAAACAGTGATCTGGCAGAAAATGGCCATCACGTCGTTAGCGTTTTTCCACCTACTGGTACCTAAATTTTGGGCCGAGTTGGCACCAAAGTCTAATCGTTATTGACTTTAAAATAAAGTTGTCGACTAAATAGACGATACTAGTATCCGAATTAATTTGTCTAATCTTTGTGCCTCAAATGCAGGTGACTCATGTTGAGCCATGGGAGAAAGGAAGCAGAAAGACTGCCGGTCAGACTGGAATGTGCGGAGGGGTAAGTGAGAAGTACGTGCTTTTTCTTTTCCCCATCCTTAACCCTTCTTGTAGTTCTCCCTAGTCTCACTCACATTATAGGATCTTATTATTGAGTTGAATAGACTTCCACTTATAAACAGTTCAGTTATTGTTTCGCAAAACAAGTTAAAAGTTTTGAGCAGTGATTATTTTTAACCACATTAATAATGTCTAGACTGTGCAGTGGTGCCTTGGTTTAAGAGTGACCTGACTTTATTAAGATTCAAACTGTCATTTGGATGTTTTTTTAATTTTAATTTTTTTTTTAAAGCAGATGTCATAGCAATTAGCAGATAGTAAACATTTGATTTTAGCGAGGCTGCTTGCCTCAAGGTACTTATTGGCATTCCCAGTTCAAATGGCTGTTAAATAAAAAATAAAAAAAAGTTGTTTTTTTCATGAAGTACAATACTGGAGTGTACTAGTGCTTATGTCTTATTAACTCATTCACTCCCAATCATTTTCACTGAAGCAATCCCATTCACTCCCGGCTGTTTCACTGGATTTTGACTGATTTTGCAAGGCCCACAGATTATTGTGTTGTATTGCTATAAAAACATGGAACCTACCAAAAGAAAGATTAGAGTCTCTTCTTTCATCAGGACAAAAAAAAAGTGTATTTATATCTTTTTTCCATTTTGGAGCAATTAGCATTAAAATATAGCTAAGTTTTATCGTTATACACAAATCTGTTTAAAACTGTGGGGAAAACAGCTTGTTGCAACATGGCCCTGGTTGATCTCTTATACTCTACTGCCATCTGCTGGCCGTCTGTGTAATAACTACCATTTCTTCAACCATTCTTTGCAGTTGAGAGGCTGGATCAAAGCTTCCTCCTAGCATAAAAAAATAAAAATAACACGTATAAATATGTCTTTGGGACACTTACAAATTTTTAAATAGAACATATTTATACGATTTTGGGAGCAAATGAGTTAAAAATGTTACATTTTATTGTATGTATAATATGGAAGGTTGGTTTGAGGTACTTTTTGTTGAGTTATTATTGTGGTCACAAAACTAGTGAACCTTAAGTCAAGGCACTAAGGTATTTCAAATTCTGATTGTTGTGATACATTGAAAATCGAAATAAAAGTTTTGTCTTTAAGTCCTCAAATAAAGTTGAGTGATCCCAAACTTGTAAACCTAAGTACTTATAAGTGGCAATCTATTGACGTTGACTCGATCCCTTCCAGGTTCGTGGAGTCGGCACGGGTGGCATTGTGTCGACGGCCTTCTGTCTCCTCTACAAACTGTTTACGCTCAAGCTGACGCGCAAACAGCTGATGGGCCTCATCACGCACACGGACTCGCCGTACATCCGAGCACTTGGCTTCATGTACATACGGTACGCTTTTTTTTTTTTTTTTTCTCATCGCTGCTCGATGGCCCGATTTTTGATTTTGACGTTGTTCTCTTGGATCCGATTTAGATACACGCAGCCCCCAGCCGATTTAATCGACTGGTATGACGGCTTCATGGATGATGAGGAGGTATGTCGCGCCTGGTAATACTTTCCCGTTTCTATTTTGTCTCCATTAAACACGTACAAACCATGCATTGAAAGTGACCAACCACCCCCTCTCCTGCTGTGTGATGCGCATAGCTGATTTTTCACCTTTGCCTTCATTTGGCTTAATTATCCGCAGTTTTGTCCTCTAAACCTGACTAGCTAGGTTACTTGCTCACTTCCACGCTGCTGGTTGTTGTCAGGGTAAGTACCTTAAATTGATGCAGAGTACATCTTTTACCAGTCATGTGTACTTTTTTTAATTTTATTTTTTATAAGGCATGTCCATATGCTTTTGTCAAGATTTGACCAGGACTAGTTGCACAAAAGACTTGTCTGTAATTGGCGATTGTATTGATGCACTATTGTGTAGCAATGTTATTGCACTCACTGGGCACTTTGAAAGGTGTAGCTGAACAATCTGAATGAGATCCAATTGAATAACTCGACTAAAATGTTCTCATGTGTTAGTCGAGAGCTTTTTATAGGTTCATCTCAATAAATTGCTATTTGTTTTTGTTTTGCCAGAAGTTGTAATTAAAAAAAAAAAAGCCTAAAAAGAGTGTCTGTCATAATTAGTAATTTTGATATCTTAAAAAACTACACACGCAGATGCTTTAATGTTACATGTAACAGTGGTTCACAAACTTTTTTTTTTTTTTGAACACCAAGAACTACCTTAAAAAAAAAAACGGTTAGGTAGTTAACAGCGCCCACTAGCCTGAGCCAACTCCATTCTCTCAGGCCAGGCCACACCTTTTTTTTTTAAAGCCACATACACTGAAAGTCACAAATGTAGCGAACGCCTTGAGGATGGCGACCCCTTGTGGCAACAATACCCCCGCATCACATTGATAATGCAATTAATCGTTGAAATGCCAACTGATTGCTGCATCTCGGGCTGTGCAATTAATCGAAATTCAATTACAGTTTCAATTGTTACGCTCCACAATTAAAAAAAAAATCAGCGTAATCGTTAAAAGATTAATACCATTTTTTGAGTTGTTTAAATTTATACAGTTGCACTTTTTTATTTTTTATTTTAAAATAACAAATTTTATATTTTGTTTCATCCAAAAGGAACTTGCATAATTATAGTGTTTCAAAGAATTTTACGTTTCAACATTTTCTTGTTTTGTACCAAAAAAAAATCATCCTACTGCACAGTGCACATGCTGCACTCCAACTGCATTTTTTTGACAAAATAAATAAATTATTATTATTATTATTATTATTATTATTAATTCTGTTTAGTCCAAAAGGAACTATTTAAATGCTTATTCTTGTTTTGTACCAAAACATAAATGATCGTCCTACTGCACAGTGCACAAGCTTCACTCCAACTTCAAGTTTTACCAACATAAATAAATAAATAATAATAATAATAATAATTATTATTATTATTATTATTATTATTATTATTATTATTATTATTATTATTATTATTATTATTATTCAAATATATATTATAAATTCAGTTTGGTCCAAAAGGAACTTACAAAATTGTAGTGTTTCTATTTTTTTTTAAATTGGTCTTAATATTTTTAAATGCTTAAACATTTTTTTCTCCCAAAAAATAATCCTTTGAATAATTATGATTTCAATTATTGCCAAAATAATTGTGATTATTATTATTATTATTATTATGATAGCCCTAGCTACTGTCAGTGTAACATTTTAGCAGTTTTTCACCACTGAAAATCCAAAACACAATAATAAACTCTGATATCAATCAAAAATAAGCATTTTTATCCTTATAGAGTCCAAATATTTGATACGGTTCTTACATTGGATGTCATTAAATTGTTCAGCTGCACCTCATGATGTGCGCGGTGTATGTGTTTGATTCCAGGTGTGCAACCAGGCCTCCTTTTGCTTTTTTTTGCATTCTACTTAAATGAAGTATTGCCATATTTTTCTTAATTCCTAATCCATATACAACTGGTTAATTCCCCTGTTTGTTTTCTTTAGATGCCCATTGTGCTGCAGGTGAATTGGATAGTGTATCTCAGCACTGTTGGTTTGCGTGTGTGAGTGCAAAGCGGCTGTTCTCTACCATACCAAGTTTTAACGACCATTTGAGGCGCTCACATCTGTGCTTCCACTGTGGCCTGCCTGTCACGTCACAAGCTCCGACCAGACTCCCATTATGCTGAAGAGGGAAGGAGGAGGCAGCTCATGTTTCTTTCTCTCTCTCATTTTTTTTTTAGCACAGTGAGGACGGAGCTCAGTGTAGTCAGATTACGGAACTCGCCTCATCTAAGTCTCAATTCGAAATATTTTTGTGGTGAGGAAGATGGGGTGTATCTGTAATCTGTTCATGTTTTGCCATCACCAAAAGCTCACTGTGTGAGTACAGATGTCAGCTTAGATGAGCCAAACTACAGTCCCTTCCAAAAGTCTTGGAACGGCAAGGTCACGTCCTTTTGCTTTTGTTGTACGCCGAAGACATTTGAGTTTCAGAGCAAATGATGAATATGAGACAGAAGTTCAGAATTGTAGCTTTTATTTCATTTATTTCAAATCTTCTCTCAGCTTCAAAATGGTTTTCTTTAGGGCTGTCACTATCGTGTCGTTTTTATTTTATTTAATTTTTTTGGTTTTATTGGACATATAAACTCACCACAAGTATAAAATACAAAAAAGAGATAAAGAATTCGTCAACAGTATCATAATTTACATGTTAAAAAGGAGTAGGAAGAAGTACTAAAACCTATCTAGCCCTCGTCCATAATACTTCTATCATAATAATATACTAAAGTTGTTCTTACTAACATAAAAATTAAACAATAGAAAATAAACAAAACATGTTTATCTTAAGTGCACAGATATATTGGTACGAGTTAAAAGTTCTCATTCATTGCATATATGCAAAGAAGAGCAAAATAAAGCCCTACATATAGAATAAATTCCCAAACATTAAGTACTGAACATATGTGGGCACATATGCACATAATAAGTACATACACATACAAACATATATGCACACACAAATCTATTTACATTTATACCTTGATTTTTAAATCAATTATTCTATCGAATAATCGTCTTCCCAAAATTATTATTATTTGAAATTATCATTGTTTTTGTTAACCTACTAAGATTGAAAAGGAGTTGAATTGAGCGGCGATAACTAATGTCGTGCACTAATGCTAATTGCAAATGCTGTTTCACATCGGCTAATTTTGTTTGTCTTTAACAATGCTCGTGTACAGAAGATACAATAATTAAGATAAATTCTAAGTTATTTAAGATAATGAATAGTTATTATCGTCTGTGCATGAGCATTATACTATTTTGCCATCACCAATGCTCATTGTGTGAGTACAAATGTCTTCATGACAGCTTAGATGAGATTAGAACCAACAAAATTGGCCTTTAAAATTTAGCGATTAGCATTAGCGTACTAGCGATTAACATTTCAGGTAGACACCACCATTTAGTTAACACATACGTCGTTAAATCTACATTACATGTGTAACCGTGTCTTAATATTCATGTAGAGACAATAGTACGGAGCCCCTAAGGTAACATGGTAGAAAAAAAAAAAACGTGTTCCCTCGCGATCTCGCATTCTTTGCGAGAGAACGCTAAGTTGTTTTTCTCGCCTACCATGTCACCTTAGCTGCGCCGTAAACACTTCCGGTTCATCTTCCATGTGACCAAAAGCGACGTAAACAAAGCAGTGGAAAAATACATGCTCCATCCTAGTCGCTTTGGGAAAGCTTTCCCACTGCTTTGTTTCATGTTTACAAACGTTCCATTCTCGTCGCTTTTGGTCACATGGAAGATGACCCGGAAGTGTTTACGGCGCAGCTAAGGTGACATGGTAGGCGAAAAAAACAACTTTGCTTTCCCTCGCAAAACAACTGCGTTCTCTCGCAATCTTTGCGAGGAAACTCAAAGTTGTTTTGCGAGATTGCGAGGGAACGCAAAGATGTTTTGCAAGGAAACACAAAGGTTGTTTTTTTTTTTTCTACCATGTCACCTTAGGGGCTCCGTACAATAGCAATAGTCCATGAGTAAACAAATGGAGCTACCTGTTAGTTCACTAACGTCCTGTCCACTGCATGCATTCACAAAAAAAAAGAAAAAAAAAGAAGGTCTGTACAGACTTTAAAGTTGAGTTATCCGACGTGGTAGACTCTGAGCCCTAGTTTGCTTTCCTCCCATGGACAGCTCACTGGTCCTCGTGTTTTCTTAAAAGCAAATGGCAGTTTTCAAAGATATAACCCAAAGTCAAAAACAAGCATTTTCTAACGTTGAAGCAATCAATCATAAAGGCAACACCTGAGTATGTCGAAACACCCATCAGTCTCTGTTCCGAGTTGTACCATAAAATAAAAGCTGGAACTTTTCATCTTTTGATCTGAAACCCAAATGTCTCCAGTATACAACAAAAAGAAAGGAATTTCCCTTGCCGTTCCGATACTTTTGGAGGGGACCGTTTGTGTGATACTTGCACTGTTTAAAAGTAAAGGCAGACACATTTTGATTAGAGAGATTAAGCTAGATGAACGGAGGTGAAGGCTCAGTACTTGGCCATCACATATTGCTTTTTTTGTTTTTTGAGTTGATGCAACGACGACGCAACGTGCCTGCCGACGCGTTAAACGATTTCCTTGTCGCCCCCCCCGCCGCCGTTTGATTCCAGGAGCTGGACGTGAAGGCGGGCGGAGGCTGCGTGATGACCGTGGGCGAGATGCTGCGCTCCTTCCTCACCAAACTGGAGTGGTTCTCCACCCTGTTCCCTCGCATCCCCGTGCCCGTGCAGAAGAGCATCGACCAGCAGATGAAGAGCAGACCTCGGAAGGTGCTGCAGAAGGAGCCGCAAGCGGAGGAGGCGGCCTTTGACGAACTGGGGCGACAAGGGGAACGTCGGCGCTCCAGGTAAATTGGACGTCACTTTCGAATTAGTGGACAGGAGTAACTGTTGTTTTTTTACTTCAAATTTCTGACAATCACTGATAATTTCGCTGATGAAAAAAGGTCATCGTATTTTTCGTCACAAAATGTTTTTTCAGATGAAAATGAAACAAAAACCAAAATAGAAGCCATTCAATTAAGACGATGACAACTAAATTTACAATTTTGTCAATGACTAAAACAAAAACATAGTGATGAAAATTCACAAAATCCAATCAGAAGAAGGAATGAAACGTCGTGAGTGAGGAAAAAAAAAAAACCTCAGAAACTGTTCGCTACACTTTATTTAATGTTCAAACGTTTCCATTCATTTCACAGCTGTAATATGGCAATTCGGCAGTTTTTTGTTTTTTTTGTTTTTGTATTAATTTAGGTGGAAAATAAGTTTTAAGACATAGCATATTGTCATGTTTCAGTGAAAAAAAAAAAAAAGTCATGTTAAATGTGTCTTGTGTGTACAGTTACAAGTACGTGTTATAATTTTCTGAATAAAAGTTTAAATGTATGCTGAAGGAAAACCGACTAAATTGTCAATTTGGTTGTCTAAAATTGCTCTTTATTTTCGTAGACTAAATTTGGATTAATACTAAAATACAATCAGATGACCTAAATATGACTAAAACTTAGTTATAATTAATTTTAGTCAAAAGACTAATGAAAACAAAGTTACATTCCTTGCCAAAAATTAACACTGCTAATCATGGTATCAAATAGTGTTAATTTTGTTAGCGAAAACGAAATGCCGAAAGAATTAACAAAATTTGGCAAAAAAGTTGATTGAAAAAATCATTTCAATTAAGCAATTAATTGTGATTAATCAAAATTCTAAAACTTGATTAATCTGATTAAAAAATAATAATTGTTTGACAGCTCTAATTATAGTCAAAAGTTGACTAAATTGAAACTGGAAGAAGTTGACTAATTTTTTTTATTAAAAACTAACAAACGTGATTGAAACTAGACTAAAACAGACTCCATTTCAAAATGTCTGATAAAATTAACACTAGTATCAAGAGACTATGGCATTTGTTAGCGATCTTGAATATTTTTTCATTGTCATTTTTGCCAGCATCCTTCTAGTGTTAATTTCGTCAACAAAAACGAAACAAAAATAATTTTAACACACATTTTTCACCGGACTAAAACTAGACTAAAACCCGCATTAATAAACAATAAGTGGGACTGAATCAGTATGCATTTTTGTCGACTAATGAAGACGAGACAAAAATGTACTTCATTTAATGAAAACTGCACTGAAATTTATGGACATTTGAGTCCATGAACAAAAACGAGACGAAAATTATACGATTTTGTAAAATCTTGTCTGTGCTAATCTTTCACCGTTTTCATCAAAAAGACGAAAGAAAATTTGATGTGAAATAGTTTTAGATCCGAAATGTTCAACATAATCTGCTGCCAAAAAAAATAAAAAATACAGGGGTTAAATCACTGGTGTCCAAACTACGGCCCGGGGGCCATTTGCGGCCCGCCGTCCATTATTCAGTGGCCCGCAACATATGCTAAAAATGGCATTTGACTCAGTTCAACTAAAATAAACAAAAGAAAAATGTCTGGTGATGGTCAAAGTAAGAAGGGAGGGTATCGGAAAACAGATGTCATTAAAGGTTATTTTAGTCCACTAAAACTAATGGAAAAATTTAAATAAAAAAAAAACAATATTGTTACAGAAATAAAAACAAAAAAGCTTTTTAAAAAAACAAAAACTAACTGAAACTACATTTTATGTTTACAAAACTAACTAAAACTAAATATAATTATAGCAAACATGTCCTTCGTTGTAGTCTTTGGTAATTAATTTAATGCATGAGCCTTTGGGGATGATTTTATAAACCGGAATAATGACGTTTGAAAGTATGTCAAACAGAAGTGACGTCATCTCGCAGCAGTCAATAGAAAAGCACCAAAAGATGACATTGCTCATGGTGTTTTTTAATTATTGTGCACAAGTAATACACATAAAAAATAATAAAAAACAATAAAAAAAAAACCTAACTAATACTGAAACTAACAAACTAAAGTAAAACTAAGCATTTTTTAAAGAAGTAAACTAATAAAAAGTAACTAAAATGAAAATTTCCAAAACTATAATAACCCTACTGCCTTATTACAAATAAATTCTGGTTTATATACTGTAGGATTTTTCTAAATATGCAAAAGCACAAATAAATTATTTGTACAATTTTTAGGACTAAACACAATTTCTTTTCAGAACATTATGTGGCCCTTGCGTCATTCTGATTTTCTGTACGTGGCCCTCAAATGAAAAAGTTTGGACACCCCTGGGTTAAATGATTGTCCTGAGTAAAAGTAGACTTAAACGTCGACAGTTTTGGTTGACTAAAACTAGACAAATTAAATTATGTTTTCTTGGACTAAATTAAAAACTAAAATGCTAGATTTTAAAAATAGACGACATAAAAACGGGATGAGGTTGACTAAAACGGAGACTAAATTAAAAAATGGCGGATACAATTAACACTGCGTCCTTCGCAGGTCCCCCAGGCGGACGCCGACCCCCCGACGCTCGCCAAAGCGCTCGCGGAGCCGCAGTCACCACCGCGAGCGCGAGCGCCACGGCCCCAGCTACGACCGCGAGCTGGAGAGGGAGCGCGAGCGCCAGAGGAAGGAGCGGGACGCCAGGGAGCGCGACAGGGAGCGGGCGGACAGGGAGCGGCGGCGATCCCGCAGCGCCGAACGAAACCACCAAGACCGACGCGAGCGGCGACGGAGCCGCAGCGGCAGCCGGGACAAACGCGGCGAGCGCAAGGACAAGGAGCGAGACGCCGGAGGCGGCGACGACAGGAGCAGGCGGAAGGAGCGGGACCACCACCGAGAGCGACCGGCCGACAGGGACAGGTCCAGCAGGGAGAGGAAGAGCAAAGGGGAAAGCGACGACAGGAGGCACAAAGACGACAGGGAGCGGCACAGAGACGAGCGCAAGGCCAAGAAGTCGAGCCGCAGTCGCAGCCGCGAGAGGCGGCACAAGAGCGGCGGCGGCGGCGGCGAGGAGAAGAGCCGGAAACGCGACGGCAGCCACAGCAGGGAGAAGGAACGGGACGGGGAGCAGCGCTCGCACAAACGCAGCCGCAGCAGGGAGAGGAGCCATCACCCGAGAGAGGCCAGCAACGACCGCGGCAAACACGGAGACCGACGGAGAAGTCCCAGCGTTGAGTAACATCAATTCGTTTTGTTTTGTTTTTCTATCCACGTTTTGTCTCAGACCTGGAATCGATTGTTGTTTTTTTGCCTTTTTCACATCCTAAGTAGGCCGTCGTCATTTCACTTGACATTGGAAAAGTGGCATTTTCATTTTGTACGGTTCATTATTTTGGTCCCCGGAAAATCTGATGTTTGTATATAATCTCATGTTTCAGAGACTCGTCGACACATCAAGCGTTCATTCATGTGGCGGGGACAGTCAGGCCTAGCTAAATGCTATCGTGTTGAGCTACATACCTTGGTTTAAAAAAAAAAAAAAAAAGTCAATAACGCATCTGTGTACTTGGAGAAAAAAACGATTCTGTTCCTGATTCTGTAGACCGCCTGAGAATGTTTTAATCCCTTCGAGTAGATTCTGCAAAGGGTTTCAGCTGAGACCCCTGCTTGTCATGTGTCTGGGTTGTCGCTCTGTTGCATTTTGTTTTCTAATAAATACACTTTTATGAATAATGTGATCTTTTTTTTTTTTTCTGTGAACGTGCAGGAAAGAAATGAGACTAAATGGCAATACACATTTTTTATTAGAACATACTGAAAATAATTAATTTTTATCAATATATATTTAGATAAAACAATTGCTGATTCATCACATTTTAGGAGGAATAATATGTGAATATGTCAGTGATTAGACAGAACCCCACAGTATAAAACCTAAGCTGATATGTAACAATGAAAGTTTTTTTTTTTCCTTCCAAACAGGAATTGTTAGAATCAGCACTCTACCAGGATATTGTCAGTTAAAATACACTATATGGACAAAAGTTACTCAAGGTGACACAATTTAAACTGCTTGTATACAAAGGTTGGGGTCACATCAAATGATTTAAATTACTTTTCATATTGTATAATATAGCCTATATAGTTTTGGTTTGTTATAAGTACTGGAGTGGACTTAATTGTTCACAACATCCCTTAAGAGTACTTTTTAGTGACTTGTATTTAAAAATAATAAATCCCCCACATCGGTGTGAATAAATTGAATGATAAATCAATGTATTCACTGTTGCATTTCAATATTTTTGCCCATATAGTGCCCCAAAAGAAGGTTTCCTGTGTGCTACTAGGTCTAAAATAAAAGGTGTGGTGCGATGATTTGATTTGTCACATTATGATCAGGCCTGCTTGCGTGTGGATACGTGTTGTTATGCACAAATATTGGCTGGTTGTCCTGTGTTGAAACACACGGGAGCCGACTCGGGTCCGATCTCAGTCCCGTTCATGGTCGACACGGTGAGGCAGTAAGTGCAACTGGGGCTCAGGTCGGTGAGGATGTAGCTTTGCCCGAGCACAGTCAGTACCTCGTCGAACTCCGAGTCGCAGCGCTGCTGCGTAATCACCAGTCTGTAAGCGATGTCGTCCGCCGGGTCTTCTTGGGGCCACTCGACCACGGCCGTCAAATCGGACGGTTGCAACACGCTTAATATCGGAGCAGAAAGGCCTTCTGAAAATGAGAGCAGGGGTCAAGATACATGATTAGGTATTTGAGCAGCACAGAGAACTCGAGTGGGCCAACTCCATTTTTGCTGAGTCAAAAGCCTAATAGAATATAAATATTTTCTTCCCATTTACGTGTATGACATGACACATGCGTTGCGCCGATAATCCATTAGAGGGCAGTATCACCCAGTTGATGGCTTTTCCCCGCCCACTAAATGCGACAAGCAAGCGCCCTCGCGACATTTACCGGTCGAGATGAGTCGAAGTGAATTCACACAGTAATGGCAAAGTTGTGAAATCTTCCTTGTGATTTCTCAGTCAGATATTTTCAGGACGCAGGGTATCTTCATTCCCTCGCCATGTAATTTTGCCCACAAAGGAAATAGGCTACACATTACTGCTGTCGCAGAAGTCATAAAAAGACAGAGTCGCCTCACTCACTTCGACCGATTGTCGGTAAAACCGAAGTTTTTAGACACTGTTCCTGTTACGCAGGGTAAGAATGAATTTATATTACCTCATAGTTTCAATGTGTTGTTGGCATTAATAGTATAGTAAGTCAAAAAACGTGTACAGTCTTCCCTCGCTAGAACGCGGTTCACTTTTCGCGGTCTCACTGTATCGCGGATTTTTTTTTTAAGTGCAATTTTGCATATTTTTTTACAGTAATATACCCATTTTATAAAATTTATGAAGGTTTGAACATTGTCAAAGTTTGAACAAGAGAGAAATGTGAGAACATGTAAATGCCTCAATGAGAAAAGTGTATAAATTGTGCGGTCGGGGATTTTAGAGCCTTAAAACAATTATAAGAGTTGTAAAACATAAAGCTAACTACTTCGCGGATTTCATTTATTGCGGGTATTTTTTGGAACCTAACCCCAGCGGAAAACGAGGGAACACTGTAGACCGTTAGCTACCTGGAGCTATCGTTAGCCTTTGACTAAAAACATTACCTTAGTGCAGACTATAGTAGTTTCTAGTCATTTTGGAGAGATTCAAACGGTTGTGTGTGTGTGTGTGGTCTTCCACCAAGTTAGATCCAGCGCAGACATTTTTTGTAGTTGTTTGAGGGTTTAGGGAAGGGAATAAACCAGACACCTCCTCCCATTCGATCGGGATAACGGCTATCTCTCTTTTACACAAACCGTGACTACTGCAGGATGCCGGTTAGTCGGTCGTGATAACGGTTATCACTCCTAAACAAGCCGCGACTACAGCGTTTAACCATTTTTCTTGATTTTTTTTTTCTTCTTGCCTTTGGATAACTACGCGACGCACCACCGGGAGCTGGATTGCTTTGTTTGTCCGTAGCAAAACGGTTTACTAGGTCATGCGGGCGTGGTTTATGGTAAGGTCAATTGAGAAAGGAGAGACACCTATACTCATTAACAGTGGAAAATGTTCTTTCAAATCTTTGGAAATACTAATATGTTTAATATACGTCTGTTTATTATTACATTTTTGACAGTTATAAATGTACAAATTTAAAGCATTGTGACCGGATGTATCAAATATGACACAAATCAAAGGTGATTTTGATTTCCATCCATCCATTTTCTTGACTGCTTATTCCCCACAAGGGTCGCAGGAGGTGCTGGAGCCTATCTCAGCCAATTCAGGGCACACAGAGACGAACAACCATCCATACTCACAAGCACACCTCGGGACAATTCGGAGCGCCCAATTTACCTACCATGATTTTGATTAGATTTTGATTTTCAAAAAATAAAAAATAAAATAAAAAGTTGCTCAAAACGAAAGGGAAAAAGGAATAAATACCCCATTTACAAAGAATCAGAATTTTCTCTGATATATTTTATGGTTTATGGTTAAAAATGCTCCCTCCTACGAGCAGCAGTTAGGAGGCAAGTAGCGGCATTTTGGACCAACTGACGCTTGAAGGACTGGCCAAGTTTGAGACTGATGGCTTTTAGCTAAGACGGCAGGTGGCCCAAGTCACCAGGGTGGGATTAACGAGGGCCACCGGGACCAAACACCATAACTTGAGTTTTTCTTTTTATTGAAATTCAAGAAGTTGAGTGTCTTCTCTAGACCACAGGACAAAAGTTGCCTTCTAGCTCAACAGGACATAGAACTTACCACTCCCGCTGACGTCTCTTTTTCGGACAGTGTGTGGCACCACTAAAGAGAAATCTGAATGAGAATCTGCAAAATGACTTGTTGAAATGATCGTTTTTAAATCAACGTCCGCTCCTACCACTCTCGACGGTCGCGGCGTGGCTTTCCCCGGCCGAGTTGCTCGCCGTGACCAGCAGGTCTGAATAGGTGATGTTGACGAGCAGAAAGCAGGACAGGCCGCTGGTGGTGCACAGCCGGGAGCTGAGCGAGACGTTGTGCTTGTAGACCGTGTACGTGGTGGCAAACACCGAAGGGCTCCAGGAAACTTTGGCCACTGAGTTGTTGCTACTGTACAGCACCATGGTTGGCTGACATGGAGCTGGGGCGGATAGAAATTCAAGTTGAGGAACGTTTCTAAAATCTTTCACTTGACATATTTCACTAGATACCTTATTATGTACACATGATGTACACTCATAATTCTAACATAAGTAAACATAAGTAACAAGTGTTCCCCTAAATGCCATAAAAAAAAGAAGCCTTTTTGAGAAGAAAAAGTCATGTTGTCACGATCATAAATCATTAGTCTAATAACATAATTGCCAAGTAATTTTTCAATGTTTTTGAAAAAAAATTAGCGCTGTCAAAGTTAAAGCGTTAACTAATTAATTAATCACAAAAAAATATCGCATTACAGTCTTCCCTCGCTATAACGCGGTTCAGTTTTCGCGGTCTCGCTGTATCGGGGATTTTTTTTTAAGTGCAATTTTGCATATTTTTTTGCAGTAATATACCCATTTTATAAAATTTATGAAGTTTTGAACATTATCAATGTTTGAACAAGAGAGAAATGTGAGAACATGTAAATGCCTCAATGAGAAAAGTGTCTAAATTGTGTGGTAGGGGATTTTAGAGCCTTAAAACATTTATAAGAATTGTAAAACATAAAGCTAACTACTTCGCGGATTTCATTTATTGCGGGTATTTTTTGGAACCTAACCCCAGCGGAAAACGAGGGAACACTGTAATCATGTTAATCAGATTAATCACACTATTAATTTTGACTGCAAATGATCCTTTAGCTTGACAGCGGATGGCTACGTTAAAGGTAGCACAGGTTGTGTTTGAACAATAAACATAACATGCATTAAAGTGAAACATTTAATAATTGTTTGCGTGTGACATTCAGAATACTTGTTCATGTCAAACTATTGGGGTCAATTTGTTTCCACTTTAAAATTATGCAAGTAATTAACTGATTAGAAAAAGAGGAGGATGAGACGTCCTCTTAACATTAAATGCCGAAAAAAATTAACACATAAGAGGTGCATTTTAAATTTGGCAGGCAAAAAATGTTGATAAAAAGCCTTTTTAATTAAGCGATTAATCGTGATTAATCAAAATTTTAAGATGTGATTAATCTGATTAAAAAATGTAATCGTTTAACAGCTCTAAAAAATAATAATAATAAAAAATATCAACGAACAAGAAGAGTTTACCTTTGCGGATTTTTATGACATGGATGACTTTCAGCAAGCACACTGGCTTTTTTATTATATATATTAGGGATGGGCGAGTACTGATACCAGGTATCGGTATCGGGCCGATACCAGCCTTTTTTCAAGTACTCGAGTACTCGTGACGCAGACGAGTACAAGCGACCGATGGCAGAGGGGGAAGACGTAAAGTGAGTCCTCCTTGCCTGTAGGTGGCGCTAGCTTGCAGCAGTTTTTCACCAAAACTTCACCGGTTTGGAAATACTTCATAATTGTGAATCTTAAACTAAAAGAGCATTTTTGTGTTTTATTTTGAGCGTTAAGACTATTGATGAGTGACTGTGCTGTTTTTTTGGTCAAAATTAAAGGAAATATATTTGTTTAAAAATATCTTTTAGTGATTTTTTATTTTTTATTTGTCAAAATGTACTACTGGTATCGGCAGTTGGTAAGAAAATTTGCTGGAGGTCAAAAATGAGTTTGAAGAACCAAAATAAAAAACAATTTACCACTATCCGCCATTTTGGTTGTTTACGTTCGCCTTGAACACTTTCAGGTCATCCTCGAATGCAACATTAGTAAAAGAATTCTTAAATATAAATCATTCGTATATTGGATCGCATTTGAGTGCAGTGTACCTAATCAAGTGTCCACTGAAGCCAATATCGACGGTCTACCTGTTGTATCGTTAAGAGGCACAGACTGCTTGCTGGTTCCAGCCGCGTTCCTGCTCTCCACTGTGGCCGTGTAGTCCGAACCGCAGGGAAGTGGGATCTCGAACGAGGTCATGTTTGTCCAATAGGAAGACACCTCAAACTGGGTCTGATTGTTTCCCAGCAGGTTCCCCGACAACCTCAGCAGGTACTCGGTGTCTGCGCAGCTTACGTCCGTCCAGGTGAATCGCAATGTCTGCGTCTCCATGTACATCATCATCGGCTGCACCTCGACAACGTCTGGCGGACACGGGGCTGAAAACAGGGTGAGAACTTTTCTTTAACAGCCATTTCACTTCCCTGGATCAATATGTTAACACTTTGGCTCAAATTTGATCTGTTTTGACATGACTTGAATGTTGTTCTTTCACCGTGAAATTTCACGAGATCTCGTAATTACCTGCTCCTCTTTGCACGGGGTCACTATAGGAGCTGTTGCATGTTCCGTCCGAGGCCTGGACGCTGAAGTTATAAAGCGTCCCGCAGTCCAGATTGGGAATGGTACAAGTGGGATAGGTGCTGTGACAGTAGAGCATCTCTCCAGTCCACGCCTGAGCGCAGCCGTAGTAGTCCACCGCATTATCACTGGGGGTCCACGAGAGCTCTGCGGACTGATTACTGCAGTGGAAGGTCACCGAGAGACCCTCGGGCTCACAGGGACCTACATAAGGTTTAGATTAGGAATCACAGATTATTTGTTTCCCACAGGCCCGTTACCTAAATTACCGTAGTTAACTCATTTACTCCCAATAACGTATAAATCCGTTTTTTTAATGTTCTGTCCCAAAGACGTATTTATACGTTTTTTTGTTGTTTTTATGCTAGAGCATACAGAAGGCTTTGATGCAGCCTCCCAACTGCAAATAACAGTTGCAGAAATGGTAGTTATTAACTTATTACACAAACGGCCAGCAGGTGGCAGCAAAGCAAAGGAGATCAACCAGGGCCATCTAGAAAAAAAAACTAAATTACTTCAATTTTAAACAGATTTGTGAAAACTGATGAAACAGCTCTCTTCTAATGCTAATTGTTGCAAAACGGAAACAGATAGAAAAATACTTTTTTTTCCTGATTAAAGAAGAGACTAATATTTCTTTTGATAGGTTCCATGCTTTTATAGCAATAGAACACAATATTCTGTGGGCCTTGCAAAATCAGTCAAAATCCAGTAAAACAGCCAGGAGCGAATGGGACTCCTTTTTTGAAAATGGCTGGGAGTGAATGACTTAAAAAAGAAAAAGAAAAAAGAAAACATTGTAAAGTGTTTTGTGTCAACATACTGTTAGCATAAAGCCATGTGGCTATATTTCGTGTATTTGCTAATTCTATGCTACTCCTGTTATTTTCATTCCTGTTAGTCACCGGGAAGAAACTACGGCCATCTGCTGGGCGTTTGTGTAATAACTACCATTGTTTCAACCGTTCTCTTCAGTTCAGAGGCTGCTCTCGCATAAAAAAAACATGCTAAACATATAAATACGTCTTTGGGACACTGGTAATATGTAAAATCGAACGTATTTATATGTTTTTGAGAGCAAATGAGTTAAAACCTTTAAAAACCATTTTTTCCTCTTGCTGTTGACTGATGACATCGCCTGTGTTGAGGAAGTAGGTAACAACCAATCATGGCTCACCTGTTTTCTGGGGTTGGTCAGCAAACTGAGCCATGATTGGTCGTGACCTACTTCCTCAGCACAGATTATGTCATCATCAGTCGACAGCAAGTAGAAAAAAATACTTTTAAAGGTATTAATTGTACATGGAAAATAATGAAGTTACCACATGAATTATAGACAAAATATTAACTTTTTACTGCCGAAAATGGCTCAATGGTTTTAGTATCCCTAACTACAGTAAAACAAAATAAAGTTGACTGAAATGGGCCCAATATACATTTTGAGTAGTTTAGAGTTTAAAAAAAAAAGGCATGCGATTTAATGGAATGACCCATTTACTGAATGAAGTCTACATACCCGTGCTGAAGGTAACATTGTGACTGGCCTGGCTGGTGCAGTTCTCATGGCTGGCTGTCACGTGCACCGCGTACAGCTCGTCACAGTGCAGCCCCGACAAGCTACAATTAGCGGCGGAGCCATCGCAGGTGTGCGTGTGTCCGTCTGCAGCCGTTGCGACGACACGGTAGGTCGCGGCGACCGGCGAGGGCGTCCAGGACACCAAGGCGCTGTGGTCCTCGCACGAGGCGCTGACATTCACCTCACTTGGTGGACACGGTTCTAAAAAAGAAGATGGGCAATAATTTCACTGGCTTTGTCTAAAACCAATTCCAAAAAGAAACGTTCTGTACGTACCCATGCTTATTCTATACGGCGGACTTCTCAGACTGCTGCAATGGTCTGACGACGCGGCAACGCTGACGGTGTAGTAGAGGTCACACTGTGCCCCGTGTAGGGTGCAGTTGGTGCCTGTGCCGTTGCAGGACAGGTACGTGTGGTCGCTGGCCTCGGCCGTGGCGGTGTACACGCTGTTTCCTTCGCCGCCTTCCGTGAGCTCCCAGATGACCAGGATGGAAGCGTCGTGGCATTCAGGGATGGCCGTGATGGCAGAGAGGGAGCAGGGGGCTGGGGAAGGGACACATTGACTTCATGGATACGCTTACCGACCCCACCTCCACATGTGCACTTAGTCTGTGGCGTGTATTAAAGGAGAAGTCAACCCAAACCCTGGGGGGGGGGGGCGGCCTAGACAGTATAAATGCAGGGACGATTTTGAATAGAGCAGTTCCTCTTCCGCATGTTAATGGAAGAGGGCTCCGCAGCTCTGTACTCGATCTTTTTGGCATCCAGTAAACAGTTCAACTGAGAAAATGCAGCCGTCTGGTTATTACTGTTAGTATAATATCGTGAGCGTTAAGATACAAGAACCAGTAGTGGAAGTTCCCACCCAGAACTTTACAGAGTTAAGCAGCAGTTTTTATCAATATCAGAAGGCGGCCATTTTGCCACTTCTTGTCGAGGGAAAATGACATCACAGTTGGTCAGGTCTCAGGTAACCGCTTAGCTTCAGAAAACAGGTGATCTGTAATTGGTAGGGCTGTGCAGATTGATCCAAGTATCGATAAAATTGATACTAATGCGAGTATCAGTATTTAATGGATTTAAGGACAATTGATTTACCATAATATTTTATAAACCTAAAAGTACTTGGTATCGGTATCGGCGATAGGGCACCAGTATTTCCTTGGTATCGATCGATACCGAAATCTCAAGTATCGCGCAGCTCTGCTGATTGGTCGTTGCTTGAGCCCTGAGCAACCGTGATGTCATCTTTAGTCGACAGCAAGTGACAAAATGGCCACCCCCTGAGATGGGTAAAAATGGCTGGATTTTGCTTCGTAACTCATATTCCACAAATGTAATATTAAGCAGAATGTCATGTTTAGACTCGTGAGATCACATATATTGTCAAGAAATGTTTAAGATTGACTTCCCCTTTAATTATATCTGTTTTTTTTTTGTTTTTTTGTTTTTTTACCCCAAATCCCCAAATCCATATTGTGCTCCTTTTATCCTTTTACAAGAACTTAGTATGGAATAGTTACTCTCGCCGTTGCACCTTGTAGTACAATGATAATAAAGCTATTCTGGTTTGGATTCTGATCACAGTAAACCTCTCACTTAGCCACAAACATAAAATAATTATAATAATAATAATAATAATAATTTTAATTTGAGCGGACTGCCCTATCATAAAATAAATAAATAAATAAATAAAAATCGATTACTTACCTGTTTGCAATTCAATGGTGGCGCTGGGATAACTGTCACACTGGCTGTTCTTAGCCCTCACGCTAAAGTTATAAAGAATGCCACACGCCAGGTCCGCCACCTCGCAGGTGGTGTTGGTCCAAGTGGTACAGTTGGCCGTACTGTCGTCTTCCCCCATGGCCGAAACGGTGAAGCAGTCGGCGCCCAGGGTAGAGTCCCATGAGATCCAAGCAGAATTGGTCACACAGTCAAGACTGCCTCGGATGCCCTCAGGCTGGCAGGGGGCTGCGGACACCAAAAGTGCTTTGAACTTGAATCGATTATTCAACCGGTTGTCAGATGAATCGAGTAACCGGGTAAATCTTGATTTTGGTGCAGGTATTATGGTGAGTGACCTGTACAGGGAAGGAATCCTTTTCGGGGCGAGGTTCCATACCTGTCAAGATGCTGTCGTTGTGAGTGGACTGGATCTGGCAATCTCCTTTGACTGCAGTGACTTGGACGGTGTAGCTACTCCCGCAGTTCAGGTAACTGGTGGAACACTCGTTGCTGGTGGTGTTAAAGGTCTCGCCGACAACATCGTCCTCGCTTACCCACACCAAAAAGTAGTCCGCATATCCAACAGAGTCCCAAGAAACGGTCAAGTTATTGGACATGCAGTCGAGCTGGGTGCTCACATTCTGCGGTGGACACGGAGCTGGGGAACACGTAGATGGACACGACTTTAGCTCTCTGTGTTAATCATTGAAATGATTGAAAAAGTAAAAGAACACTTAAATAAATATATACGGTTGATTACATGGTTGAAAAGAGTCAAATACGTTCATAAAAAGATCTTTATTGCCTGGAGAGGTTAGAAACGCTTCATTTGCTTGAGACTGCCAACTGTGTTTAATTTGATCTCTTCAGGTATGTTACAAGTAGCAGTGGGAACCTCTGGGTACCTTATATGATACGATACGATATGCGATGCAAGGCTCACAATAACACTTTTGCACTTTTTCAGGCTGATGCAGATACCGATTTTTGGCAGAAAAAAAATACAGATTACCGATTAATCTGCCGATTATTTATTTAAAATATATATAATACACATACTGACAGCTGATCAAGATAACTTGACTGTTCCTGTGCGTTTTGGCCTCTTGGGGGCATTGTGGTGCCATGCATCCATGGTGTACACACTTAAAAGTGAGTACAGAAGAAGGTTGCGATTGAATTCTACTAAAATAACTCGTTTTTCACACATTGGGAAGAATTTGTGCCTTTGCGTAGTGTTATCATCTGTGAGTTTGTGTTCCCACAAGATTTGTTTGTGGATATTTGTTATTTGAAGAAAAAACACCCCCGAAGTCAACGCTAACTTCCTGTCTTCCTGTTAGTATTTGCTGACTTGCTGTTTGTGCTAGGCTAGCGACGTTTTAGAAACGAAGCGTGTTTTGTATTTATATATACAGTTGATGCAATTCTTTATGCTGTGTGGATAGTTTTACAGTTAACTGCAACTGCGGTGTCATTAAACAGCTTAAACGGACAACAGAATAACCAGAATAACATACGCCACACACTCGCTAGTTGCTAATGCGACAAAAGCAAAAATAGTGCATTCAGGGCACTTTCACAACGTCGGAAACTTCCGTTTTCTTTGATAACGTTTTAAGGGGGAACTAGTCGGCCATTTGGCCCAATTGGCCGATTGTTTTGGCCAATAATCGGCCGATTATAATCGGCGGCCGATTAATCGGCCGGGCCCTAACGATAACGATTATCTCACGATATCCCTCTACCGCGATTCTCGATATATTGGTCAGGTAATAAATCCACAATAATCTATGATAAAACTACTCAAGACATAAACTGATATTTTTTTAAATGAGAGAATAGTTTCATTTTGTACTTTCACTGAAACACAATATTAAAACTGGTGTCTACTTCACAGTGAGTACTTTAGTGTATGTTTTTTTTTTTTTTTTTTTTTTTTTAATGGAGACCACATTTCTATGAACAAATTTGTGTCTTTCTTAAACACTATTGTCATGCAACATGTCAGTCAGTTACATTGTCAATTGTTTCATACTTGGGTAGGCGTATCGCAAATTTATCGGGAGACACAAGTATCACGATTTAAGACGATAATGATATATCGTCACACTTCTACTAACGATGCTATCAATTCGTAGCATGGTGGTCTTTGCGTGAGCCCCTCACCTGAGTCAAATACCAGAACTTGACTGGGAACACTGGAGCAGTTGTCATCCATTGCCACCACTTGAATGGAGTATCGGTCACCACACATGAGATCCTCCAGAGTATAGTTGAGGTCAGAGGTCTGGTAGCTGACGTTGCCATAGTAACAGGAGGCCGTCACTAAGTACCGCGTCGCACCGTCGCTGGCAGACCACGACACGGCAGCAGTGTCGCTGGCGCAGTCCTTCGCCACGGAGACGCCAGTGGGAATACACGGCACTGTGGATAGATTTTTTTTTACATTTCAGACTAGGTCTCGCTTCCTGTATACAGATATACAGTTAACCTCAAATATATTCATACCGTAGCCACACTTAAGAGTTAGAGTGCAATTTTGTCTGTTGACTGGCTATAAACCACGTAAACCTCACCTGACTGCACACTGTGAGGTGCCGCGGCGGTCACGTTACACTGCTGGTTGGACGCTGTGACGGACACGGTGAAGTTTTGTCCGCAGGTCAGTCCAGAGACGTTGCATTCGCCAGAGTATGACATGCAGATTTGGGAGACGCCGTTGACCGAGTCCATGCTGACCGTGTAGTGGTCCGTCCCGTTGCCCGCTAGCCACATGACCATGGCACTACCAGAAGGGCAGTCCGGCATGGCGTAGATCTCCTCGGGCGGGCACGGCCCTTCAGAGATAAACCAGGAATTTAGCTAACCTCACTAGCTAGCTCCTGGTGATTATGTTAGACTCACCAGTCTGTACGTAAGTTGCTACGCTGGTCATGCCGACGCAGTTATGGTTGTGAGGTGTCACTGTGAGGCTGTAGTTTCTCCCACATAAAAGGTCTGCTAAGTAGACTTCAGTGTGATTGGTGCCATGCGTAACATTTTGGCTTCCCGTCTCAAGCGAGACCACGTACACCGTTGCTCCTTCACTTGCATTCCAGCTAAGCGAGACGGCATTCACGTCACAGTCCACAAAGGCAAGGACATTCTCGGGCAAACATGGTTCTAAAAAAACAAAAAATAAATAAACAAATTTCATTTGAATTATTAGGATTATTCACTGCCTTTGACAAGTATACTTGTCAATAGGGGTGGGAGAAAAAATCTATCGCAATATATTGTTGCGCTCTCTTTTGCAATAAATTATCGATACACTGACGGTAGATATCGATGTAATGTGTCCAGTTGTGCAGTGTTATGTTATAAATGTTTATGCACTTTAATTTGTCTCACTTTACAATGTTTACAGTTAAAAGACTAAGAGGCAGTGAGGTACTATGCAGAACTTTGTACATTATACAAAGTTTTGGCATTGAATAAATGCATAATTAGACATTTTCTATATTGCTTTTTTTTTTTTGACAGTATATCAAAAATCGTAGATATCGTGTATCGAGAGATTATCGATCGTGAGCCAAATATCGTCACAGTATCGAATCGTGGTTTACCCGTATCATCCCACCCCTACTTGTCAATTATATTTTTTGAACGGTGATAGATGGGGGAGAATCTGATTATGCGCCAGCCACTGTAAATGTCATAACTTTACTGATGCCCAACCGCCAGTAGATAAAATCATCGCCTCATTTTATACGAATTAAATACAGTTTAGTCCATGGGAGTAATGGCTGCATTTTGTGAAGCCTACTTTTTTTTTTTTTTTTTTTTACTGCCAATTATAAAAGAACGGGACATGGCAGAAAGTAAGGAGTCTATTCTGTCATTTGGTAGATTCAGTTTATATATAATTTGTATTCACCGGAGGGACAAGGAAGGTCAGTCGCAGCAAGAACCAGCAAAGGAGGTCAGTGAAATCGTACGTTTGCAAGTAGTAGATGTGGAGAATGTGCACAACTGTTTCACATACTTGGAATCGACTGTTCAGAGCAATTTTTTTGACGATATGTTCTATGAAACTCCACTCTTCTAAATACGATATTCTGGTTAATATTATTTTAGTGGGATATGAGTTAATCAACTGTTTTTAATCAGTATAAGGAGGCGGCCATTTTACCACTTGCTGTCGAGTGAAAATGACATCACAGTTGCTCAGGTTTCAGGTAACAACCAATCACAGTGCAGCTTCAGAAAACAGGTGAGGTGTGATTGGTTGCTGCCTGAGCCCTGAGCAACAGTGATGTCATCTTCAGTCGACAGCATGTGGCAAAATGGCGTCTGGATTTTGTTGCCTAACTCAGAATCCACAAATATTAATCAGAATGTCATGTTTAGATGCTATGAATCTGCGATTGGCTGGCAACCAGTTCAGGCTGTACCCCGCCTACTGCCCGAAGCCAGCTGGGATAGGCTCCAGCACCCCCTGCGACCCTTGTGAGGAATAGTTAAGGAAATGGTTGGATGGATGGGTAGATGCCATAAATGAGTGACCACATAGAAGACAATGAGGAAGACCAAAGACAAGAAGAGATAGAGGATGATTCTGAGTAGGGTTAATCTGTAAGGGAAAGACTGCTTTTAATAAATGTAGCTCTTTCTCAATGCAAATACCCATGTAGACGACCGAGCTGTTGCTGGGCAGGCTGGTGCACTCTTCATCCTCGGCCATCACCAGGACGGTGTACTCCTCCCCGCAGTGCAGGTCGTCCCAGGTGCAGTTGCTGTGGTGGCTGTAACACCAGTGGCTGTGTCCATCTTGACCAATGGCTTCTGCGGCGTATGTTTTGGCGCCGGCGCTGGGCCCCCAAGAAACCGTGGCTGTGTTCGCCCCGCACTGATCGTGGGTCGTCACGTCACGAGGGATGCATGGAGCTGTGGATGTTTCAAAGATGTACCGACAGCTATAATGGCAGCAATTTGGACATTTTTTTTTAAATTCGATCCTATTATCCACAGCATGTGGATTCTGTTATGAGTTCTTACATGTTTTGACAAAGGCCGGGCTGCTCGGGTCACCGTTGCACTGGCTGCCTTGCCCTTGCACGATGACGCTGTAGTTCTGCCCACATGGCAGGGAAGCAGTCAAGTTTGTCCGCGTGGTGTTGTAGCTCTCCACGTAGCCCAGACTTCCTGTGGCCGTGATGAGGTAAAACAGCGCACCGCTAGCGGGATTCCAGCTAAGCTGCAGCTCCTCGCTCTGACAGGGCGACTGAGCCAACACAATCACGGGCTGGCAAGGCTCTTCGATGAGGAAAGAGAAGCCGTGATGAAAGATTGAAATGCACCTGCTTAATTTATTGAGATCCAGTCAAAGAGAAATTGATACATACAAATCCTTTTGTTGGTAAATAAGGTAGCCCAAATATTACAACCATGTTTCAGAGACAGGAAATCCATGTCCACACAAGTGCTACTCACCCGGAAAGTAAATGAGCTCATTTCCCTACCAGTTGAGTAGAAACAACTGTGTCTAAGGGTTTTGCCTTTGTGGACCTGGATGACCCATCTCTGTGTACCGTAATTCTATACCAGGGGTCAGCAAACTTTCCGATCAAAAGAGCCATTTTAAGGCCAAATAAATAACCAAAAATTGCGTCTGGAGCCACAAAATATTTGAAGATTGTGATGAAAGAAACACATTGTATTAGTTAGTCTAATGTACTGAGGGCCCAGGGTAATTAGGGATGGACGACAACACAAAAATATACAGCATCCAATACTTTGACATTCATTTTCTTCTACCTTTCGTCTTTAGTTTTTGGATTTTTATTTTTATTTTTTATTTTTGGGTGTGGAATTTTCAAACTTTGTTTTTCGTACATTTTTAGACTTTTCTGTCTGTTAAATTTCTGACTTTTTTGGCTATTTTATGGAGATTATGGTCATTTTATGCCTCTTATTTTTTTGTAAAATTTTATGGCTTTTTTTTTTTTTTTGGCCACCAATTTTCTGACATTTTTGGCAATTTTGTGGATATTTTATGGTCATTTTTAGATTTCGTCTTTTATTTTTGGACATTTTATGGTTACTTTTAAAACATTTTTTTTTTAAAAATACAATTCTGACTTTTTTGGTATTCGTTTACATTTTATGGTAATTTTTAGGATTTCTTCTTTTGTTTTTGAACATTTTCTTTTCTACCTTTTTAAAAAATAATAATTTTGTGACTTATATATTGTATTGTAATTTTCTGCTTTTCTTTTGTCTTTGGACATTTTAGGTTATCTTTTGAACATTTTTCTTTCTGCTTTTTTATTTAATTCTCTGACATTTTTGGCAATTTCATGGACGTTTTATGGTAAATTTCAGTTTTTCCTCTTTTTTTTTTACATTTTATGGTCACTTTTTTTTTACATTTTTAGGTAATTTTCAAAACTTTTTCATCTACCTTTTATCTCTTTTTTTTCTGATAACTTAAAAATTGGACTCTGAAATTTTATGAAAATTTAATTATTTTATTTTTACCAAAATCATTAATTCATTTATATTCGGGCTGCACAATATAACGAAAAAATAACGATATTGCGATGTTGGCCCATGCAATATGCATATCGCAAAGACAAGTAAATTTCAGCTTTTTTAGGTAATAAAATTTTTTTTCATCTTTTTCTGACAGCTTAAAAATTTGGACTTTGACATTTTGTGGAATATTGAATTATTCATTTTTAAAATTCAAAATCATGAAATAATTTGAAGAACATTTTTTTTTAAAAAATACCAAAAAAATATGTATAAATATGAGCTCCACCGTGAGCCACAGAAGAAGGACCAGAGAGCCACATGTGGCTCCAGAGCCGCAGGTTGCGGATCCCTGTTGCGTACAAATCAAACTAGATGGTTGCGATGCCAAGTTCCGAAATGACAGTTGTGATGGTAGTGCAGCAACATTTTGCATACCTGTTTGAATGTACACAGAGTCACTAACTTGGCTACAGCAGCCATGACTCAGCGCCTTGACGGAGAAGTTGTACATCTCCCCACAGGAGAGGGCTGGGAACACGCAGGAAGAACCTGTGGAGTTACACCAATGCTCCTCCCCTCCTGCACTCGAGACGGCGCTTGCCATGTAAAGTTCCACTTCAGGCCTCTCCTCCCAGGAGAGGACAGCCGTGTCAGAGCCGCACGGCAGGTTAACGCCCACATGCTGAGGTTGGCATGGGCCTGTGGAATAAATGTGTTATCAGTTATCAGACAAACTTTGGATATTTTTTTTTGCAAACCTACGCGTGGTGAAGTTGGACGGCATGTGTGAGGTGACGTTGCACTGGTAGTTGCTGGCAGTGAGGCTCAGGTTGTAGGTTTCACCGCAACTCAGACCCGTCAGGTTGCAAGTGCTGGACACGTTGTTTTGCACAGCTTGGCAGTGAAGCTGATTACTTCCACTGGCTGTCAGGGACATGTTTGCCGTGCCGTAAGGAGGAGTGCTCCAGGACGCCATTGCAACCCCATCAGAGTAACAGTCGACTTCCACATTTATGTTGGTGGGCAGACATGGAGCTGGGAAAAGAGAATGAAAATATTTGTTGTTGGGTAAAGTCCAGCCATTCATTTCCTATTATCTGTTCTGTAGTTTATTGGACGTTTTTGGGATTAGCCCCTTAAAAAGAGAATTCTCTACTTTTTTTTTTATTTTATTTTATTTTATTTTTTTATTTATTATTATTTTTTTTTAATCCATCTCAGGTGGCGGCCATTTTGCCACTTGCTGTCGACTGACGATGACATCACAGTTTCTCAGGACTCAGGCAATGACCAATCACAGCTCACCTGCTTTCTGAAGCTGAGCTGTGATTGGATGATCCCAGAGACCTGAGCAACTGTGATGTCATTTGCACTCGACAGCAAGTGGTAAAATGGCCGCCCTCTGGCCACAATTTGTGCTGCATTCGAGGAGGGTCGGAAGTCGGACTTTTCCGAGTTCAAACCAGGAAGTGTGTACGGCAGGGATGGGCAAACTCGGGCCTCGAGGGCCGGAGTATTTCAGGTCTTGCAGGTTTCCCTCTTCCAACACAAGCTGTTTCCAATCGATGGGATCGTAACGATCATAACGATCCCTGGAGGGCCGAGTTTGCCCATCCCTGGTGTCCTCGGAAATTCCACTTGCGAAGTTGGGAAAAAAAGTGACGTCACTTTTAGAGATGTAATGATATCCAAGCATCACAATACGATATCCCGATATGAAGCTCACGATACGGTAAGTATCAAGATATTGTGGAGAGTTTGGTAAAATTTAAAAAAGGTCACAATATTGTAAAAAACAAAAAACACACACAACAAACAAAATAGTGCTTGAGGCTCTTACTTGTTAATGCACGCACACATTGAGTTCCTCCACATATTGACTCGGTTCACAGGCATATTACGATTTCCTTCATCTGACCATTAGCGTGGATTTTAAACATAGAAGGGCCAAAACATCCCTAATAAAAATTAAATTGCATTAAAAACCTGGCCACAACAGGGTGCTAGAACTGCACAAATGGAAATCAACCTGACTTTTTTTTTTTTAACAGATGTTCTGCTTTTAAATATTGTGAACATGACGACGACAATATTCTGGCAGTTATAATATTACGATATTGCACTTATCGCTACATCCCTAGTCACTCTACAATGGTTTCCCTATGGGAAACACAGACCATGAATGGTAAAACGCAATTTACTTGAGTATAAAACTAGATAGCGTTCTTCATTCATAAATATTCGACATAACTTCAAGTACGTGACAGTATTGCCGCTATCTCCCGGCATGAAATTATACGGTCAACTACTGAACTGTATGGAATGCTTATGAAATAAGATAAAAACAATAAATGAAGCAAAATTACAAGAAGATAAGTCTGCTGGAGGTCAAAAATGAGTTTTAAGAACCAAAATAAAAAAAACAATTCACCACTATCCGCCATTTTTGTTGTTTACTTTCGCCTCGAACGCTTTCAGGTCGGAACTGGGAAAAACCAACACAGAAAAATCCGACTTCCGACCATCCTTGAATGCAGCTTTAGTATTTCATCTACATTTTTTTTTTTTTACCTTCTAAATGTTTAGCATGAAGTGTGTACCTGATGCGAACGTGACCATTGTGCTCTCAGAGCTGTTGTGGTACTCTCCCACGGCTACAACCCACGCGTTATAGTGGGAGCCACACATAAGTCCTGAGACACCACAGCTGGTGTCTGTGTCCCCGGCCTCGCACGTCAAAGTGTAGTTTGGGTCGTCGTAGTAGTGGTCGTAAACGAAAGCGACGTAACCCACAGCGAGCGAGCTCGGCTCCCAGGAAACTGCCACTGCGAGCTGTTCACAGTCCACGTTGACCTGAACGTTGGTCGGTGGACATGGTTCTGAAATGGAAGTTAAATGATACCCTTGACTGGTTTCGCCTTGGGCATCCAAAAGACGGAGTATTTCCCCACCGGTGGCAAGTCTTGCCTCCTGTCGTCATTTCAGTTTTGGTTGACTAACCTGTCATGAGTGGGTACGGTTCAGATGTTGCCGTGTTGTTGCAAACGTCATTTTTCGCAGCCACGGTGACATTGTAGATGTGACCGCACTGCAAGCCAGTGACGTTGCACTGGGTGCCGGTGGTGTTACAGGTGGCAGTCACACCTTGGTCAGTCACAGCCTTGACACAGTAAGACCCTGCGCCTCTTGCTGCAGCCCACGTGACATGAGCTTCGCTCGGACTGAAGTGGAGGGAAAGATTCATCGGGATACACGACTCTGCAAGTTGAGAGTTTCAAATTATGAAAGCAGTTTAACCTATGGGGTGAAAGGGGTCAGCAACCTTTAATAATATGCAGCATCCAATACATTGAGATTCATTTTTTGGGGTAATACTTTGTTTTTCATACATTTTAGACTTTTATGCCTTTCTGTCAGATTTCTGACTTTTTGGCAATTTTATGGACGCAGTAATTTTCTACCTCTCTTCTTCATTTTTTGGGCATTTTATGGCTATTTATAAAAATAAAAAAAAAAATCTACCTTTTTGCCATCAATTTCTGACATTTTTAGCCATTTTTGAACATTTTATGGTCATTTTTGGGATAGTTTCTTTTGTGTTTGGACATTTTAAAGTAACTTTTTGATTGTTGTCTTTTCTGCCATTTATTTTCAATTCTCTGACATTTTTGGCGTTTTCATGGACATTTTATGGTAAATTTCTGTTTTTCCTCTTTTTTTGACATTTTATGGTCACTTTTTTGACATTTTTAGGTAATTTTCAAAACCTATTCATCTACCTTTCATCTCTTTTTTTTCTGACAACTTAAAATTTGAACTGACATTTTATGAATATTTAATTATTAGATTTTTATCTAAATCATTAATTCATTTATATTCGGGCTGCACAATACATCGAAAAAATATCGATATTGCGATGTTGGCCGATGCAATATGCATATCGCAAAGACATGCAATAAGTTTCATATACAATTTTATGCTTTTATCTGAATTTGACCAGTCAGACGCTAACTAAAATGTGCTCCGCCATCCAATAGTTGAACATTATTGAGAGGTAATTGCAATTAATTAAAGGCAGGGTCTGTCGTTTACAAAACAAACACAAAATACAGGCTGGCGGGGTGGGGGCTTAGGAAAAAATCACCACCAAACATTAACATAAGCCCAGATGTGTAGACTGAGAAAGAGCTAAAGTGTGTACATCCAATATTTAAAAAGTGCATTTTCCTGAATGAAAACGACAGACCCTGCCTTTAACGAAGAGTACATTGAATTTGCTAATTTTACCGCGTGAAAAAATGTAATTCTTTCATTAGATAATAAAAATGTCATTTCTGTAGGTACATGTTAAATATCACAGTAATATCGATATCGCTATATTCAGCAACTGTATCGCATGTCGCATGTTTTCCCGTATCGTGCATCCCTAATTTATATATATATATATATATATATATATATATATATATATATATATATATATATTAACATTTTATCTAAAAAATACACACATTTCTACTAAAGAGCCTCAAGTGGCTTCAGAGTCGCAGGTTGCAGACCCCTTTATTAGGTCACACACTACCTGTGGTGAGGTTTCCCAACATTAGGTCAGTGCTGTTGCAGTTGTCTCCCACACTGGTCACATTGACGAGGTATTCCTCGCCACACGGCAGAGTTGTGAGTAGACAGTAGGTCTGGTTGGTGGTGCATGTTGTCATGTGGCCCGATGAGGCTGTAAGTTCAGCCATGTAAGACATGGCTCCAAAGCCAGGTAGCCAGGATACCATAGCGGATTTAATCTCACAGTCCAAAATGGCTTCAATGCTGCCTGGTTGGCAAGGCTCTGCAGATTGAAGAACAACATGATGTCTTGATATAGCAGAGTAAGCTATAAAGTATGGAGAGTTTGTAATTGAGTTGAAATTTTGAAATGATATTAATTTCGGGCGGGTATGTCTGTACCTGATGAGAACATGACCATCATGCTGTCAGAGCTATTGTACTCTTCTCCCACAGCTACCACCCACACATCATATTGGGTGCCACACGTAAGTCCCGAGACAGCACAGCTGGTGCTCGCGGCCTCTGCCTCACACATCAAAACGTAGTATCCGTGATAGTTGTAAACATAGGCCACGTAACCTTGAGCGAAAGCACTCTGGTCCCAGTAAATAGTCACTTCAAGTTGACCACACTCCACATTGGCCAAAACATTGGTAGGCGGGCATGGTTCTGAAATACAGTTAACACGCATGGAATTTCATAACCGTGATCAGATTATCACATGTACCCATTCTTAATGCTGTGGACCCACCTGTCTTAAGCCGCCAGGCCTCAGAGGAGAAACTGTCGCAAGCTTGGTTGTGTGCCGTTACAGTAATATTGTAGATCTGGCCACAATGCAGGCCACTCAGATGGCAGCTGGTTCCTGCACTGGTACATGTGACTGCCAAGCCTTGATCATTTCTAGCCCACACTGAGTAGGAACTTGCGCCGTCTGATGCACTCCACATCACCTGGGTGTCATTTAGACTGTAGTCGACTGAGGTAATCACGGGAGCGCAGGGTACTGAGGAGAGAGAGAGAGAGAAGTTACAGAAAAATGATTCCGCTTGAGTTGGACACAACAGTGGTTTTACGCCTACATGATCTAATGAAAAAAATTGGAGTGAAAATTAAAATGATATCTTAAAACGGTACAACACGGAAGTACTTGGCATACAGCTTATATACAAAGTGCAATTTATGGAGAAATTGTGTGTGAATGCTGAAATCTACAAAGCCGAGACCATGGTCCTCAGTCGGAAAAGGGGGGCGTGTCCTCCCCAAGTGGGGGAGGAGTCAAAGTATCTTGGCGTCTTGTTCACGAGTGAGGGCAGAATGGAGCGGGAGATCGACAGGCAGATCGGTGCAGCGTCTGCAGTGATGGGGACTCTGTATCGGTCCGTCGTGGTGAAGAAAGAGCTGAGCCGAAAGGCGAAGCTCTCGATTTACCGGTCGATCTACGTTCCGACCCTCACCTATGGTCACGAGCTGTGGGTCGTGACCGAAAGAATGAGATCCCGGATACAAGCGGCCGAAATGAGTTTCCTCCGCAGGGTGTCCGGGATCTCCCTTAGAGATAGGGTGAGAAGCTCGGTCATCCGGGAGGGACTCGGTCATCCGGGAGGGAGTCGAGCCGCTGCTCCTCCGCGTTGAGAGGAGCCAGCTGAGGTGGCTCGGGCATCTGGTTCGGATGCCTCCTGGACGCCTCCCTGGGGAGGTGTTCCAGGCATGTCCCATCGGCGGGAGGCCCTGGGAATGACCCAGGACACGCTGGAGAGACTATGTCTCTCGGCTGGCTTGGGAACGCCTTGGGATCCCGCTGGAGGAGCTGATTGAAGTGGCTGGGGAGAGGGAGGTCTGGGTTTCCCTCCTGAAGCTGCTACCCCCGTGACCCGACCTCGGATAAGCGGAAGAAGATGGATGGATGCTGAAAGCTGAATGCTAATCTCTGAATGCATGTGGAATACTTGTGGAATTCTTATGAAGTCAATTGAAAGATAGATTATGTGAAAATTAGTCATTATTAATTGTAGTTAAATGGAAAAAAATCAAAGCTGAACTGCAACCACTATAAGGCGGAATTCGAACCATCGAATGTACTAAAATGTGGTCCAAGCGGGATTTGCAACCAGGTTCTCCGTGGTGGCAGGCGATTACGCTACCCACAGAACTAAATGACTTGTTGAAGCTCATGGCACATTTATATTTGAAATTGTTGTACAAAGATGAAAGTTTACGTTGAAGCTGAATGGGGATATTATGCATTTAATCATTTCAGTGAAATTATAATGCATTTCCCCATATGATATTCAGTTGGTAAGCATGTATATCACTTAGCATAATGGCCAAAGATACATTTGCAATGTACAGTCAGAGGTGGGATTCGAATAGGGTGACCAACTGTATCCTAAATCCGAAGTACTATGTGGTAGTTTTTGCACATGGAAAAAGTGTGGAGAGTAAAAATTACATGTAACAAAAATAAAGGTTAGAAACAACATAAGTATAAACAACAACAATTATAACTGTCATATCTGGCCATGTGTGCTGATGAACTTAATTTTGCTGACCTGTAGTGAGCATGACTGGAGTAGTAGCCGGACCGGCACACCCAGCATGCATTGATTCTACCAAAACGGAGTAGTTCTGTCCGCAGACAAGGTTGTTAAGTTCACATGACATTCCCATGTCACTGCAGGAGGAGTTGTATCCGTTGGTGGAGGTTGCATAGATGCTGTAAGCTGTTGCTCCAGCAGCGGTATCCCAGCTGACCAGAGCATTCTGGGTGGTACAGTTTATCACTGCGGACACCGCGCCAGCGGGACATGGAGCTAGAGAGCAAGAAAAACAAAACTGCAAATGTACAGAGAAAAACAACAGAGCAAATCGTGAAAGGAATTTTGAGAAGGCGTACCAGTTAGCTTCTCTGTGGGGGAGCTCATCTCGCTCATGCAGACGTTGGTGTGACCCGTCACGGTGAAAGTGTAGAGTTCACCACAGCTCAGGTCCAAGAATGAGCAGTGTCCCATACTGGTTTCACAAGTGGCGTTAACACCTGAAGTGGATGTGGCTTCTACCGTGAAGTTTTGTGCCAGTGAACTGACTTGATCCCACATCACCGTCATGATGTTGGAGCTGCAGTTAAGATTCCCTGTGACGTTCTCCGGTTTACATGGAACTTACATGCGGTTTAACAAAGAAAGACATCGAATCATTAATCATCACAAACAAGACTTTTCTGGTTTATAAAAGTAGGTCTCACCGGCTTGGACCTTGTAGTCAGAACCAGCGATGATTTCACAATGTACAGAGGACGAGGTGACCACCACCTCGTAGACGTGGCCGCAATACAGGCCAAGGATGACGCAATTGTTGGATGTGGAGTTGCAGGAAGCGTTGTGTCCTGCTAAGCTGATGGCCCAGGCCGTATAGTTGTCCGTGCCGGGGGTCTCTGACCACGTCACATTCATCACATTGGTGTAACAGTCCATTACAGCTAGAACATCTTCTGGGAGACAGGGGGCTATGGGAGACAGATTGAATAGAGGAGTTATCTATCCAGTTTATGTACTGCTTATCCAGCTCTTGGTGATTCTATCCCAGCTGACTAAGGTACTGGAGTACCCAACATTCAGTTTTATGGACGGTGGGAGGACTGTGGGAGGATATCAGTCAGTCAGTCAATCAGGTCCTGTCCTGTTCTGTGCTGTCCTATCCTGTCAACAGTCTATCACAGAGAAGATCTTACAAGGTGCTTCACAGGGTTAAAATACAGATCAGAAACTTAAAAGCTTAAAATTAGAAGATTAAACGATGCCTGCCGGAAAAAATGCATTTTCAAAAATAGCAACAGAAGAGGCTGCTCTAATGCTGCCTTCATGTGATATCGTAATTATGGTAAATACCACGTCGAGTAGAAAATTGCACGTAAACGCCCCCTCATGCCGTATTTTCTACTGAACAACTGGGAATTTATTTTGATACCCGAGTTTCCAAGTTGAGAGAACTTTTCAAGTTTCAACATGGTGGAGAGCACAGAAGGATTCGTGAATGGCAAGAAATATTAACAGTTATAAGGGCCTTAACGTCCGCTAGTACAGCAGCCTGTTTTAGAATCTACACAATTTTGCTATAACAACTAAATCAAATGAACAGAACTCGGTCGTAATTAGGAGTTTCCGAGTGGTAACGTCCATCTTTCCCATAGCACGTGAAGGCAGGATGAGCTCAGATGGAAGTAGGTTACACGTTCTTTGGAGCAACAGATTGCAAGGCTTGATCCTTTTTTGCCTTGTTTGAGGTACAGTGAGTAAAACCAAGGCAAACAGGACAATAAATTTCTCATGAAGTTTGAAGTGATTTCATGGCTGTCATGGAGTCTTATCCTTACCGGAATCAAAGTAAATATCCGCATGCTCAGTGCTGTTGCAGCTCTCGGTGGACGCCACCAGTGAGGCCGAGTATGAGCGGCCACAGTGGAGTTCGACGGCACAAGAAGTGTCGTTGGACGCGCAGGATGCCACATGGCCGTGGTCCCCTGTCACCTCAACTGTGTAAAAAGCGGCTCCGTTGCTTTCGTCCCAGGAGAAGTTGCCTTTGTTCATCCCACAGTCCACATGAGCATTGAAGTTTGTGGGCTGGCAAGGAGCTGAACATAGAAAGAAAATATTCAGTTGAAAGTTCTGATTGGCTTATTGCAGGGTTTAATGGCTTCATGTGGGCTTCAGAATTTGTCAGTGTTTGTACAATGAGGGTAATAGTTTATGAATGAATGAAATTTCCTGTCATTGCACATGTAGAAGTACAGAGCATTAGTGTTCAGCCGTTGTTTTGGGAGCAATTTGGTCTGACCTTAACCTCTCACTTGGTTGAGACTCACGCTAGGACTTCAATGAACTAAATTAGCAATCACTTTGCTTCAGACCAGATGCCAACTTCTCCTCGGTGGCGGCCATTTTGCAACGGATCTGGAACGTTGCATCCATCTTGCGACTGAGTTTGCGCATCGCATGAATCAGAGTGCTAATCGCTCGCAACACACCATCCAGAAAGACAAGCAGCTTGATCTCTCCCAATGTAGCTGCGTCGGAATTTTCCGATAAATCAGGAACCTGCCGCCTCCCATTCTCAGGATGCCTGTTTCAGCATTCCAATAATGTGTTTGTCTTCCACATCTTCAACAAAATTGATAGGCACACCATAAGCATTCTCCACTTGTCCCAGGAATCCAAGGTGTACCCAGCAGCAAATGTCCCTGAGAGGTACGAAGGTACGCCGCTGCTCTCTCGTCGAGAAAATACCGTCGATTGAGGCGAATGTCCAGCTGATCAAATCCATGTTTATTTTTTGGAAAAGAAATACAGCAGTAGACAGTGCACGCAAGCAGACTATCCGAAGAGAATATACATTTTTGGTGGTGTAGAAATAGCAAACTAGCTTACTGCCCATCACAGCTGTGCCTGTTAACCCCCTTGGGGAGACTTGTGGGTTTTTTTGCTACTCATTTACAGTGCTTGACTGTACAGTACACTACATTGTGTTGAAACTTTCCATACCTGTACTTAATTCCAAGGAAGGGCTGTAGCTGCTGTGGCAAGCCCCATTTATGAAGGCAATGTAGAAGGCATATCGCTGTCCACAAAGTAGGTCGGTGAATGTGTGCGAGGTGTTTGTGGTCGTCCACGATGAAGTAGAAAGTGTGCTAGAGAGCTTCTCGTATTTCAGGACGTAAGAAACCCCTGGCACTGGACTCTGGTTCCACGAGATGGTCACTGCATTGGTGTCACAAGCGACCTCGCCCGCCAAGTTAGCGGGAGGACACAGAGCTGGTTTGATACAGAACGGAAGTTAGTTAATCATGCTTGAGTGTGTTCAAAACATCTGGGCAACTCCTCAACAAACCTGTCGTCACTTCCACCGCTGAGCTTGGCTCGCTCTGGCAACCCCGGTCCACGGTCACCACGGTGACAGAATAGTTTTGTCCACAGTGAAGGTCAGTGAACTGGCATGAGGTAGAAACGTTGGAGCTGCAATTGTGTACGTGTCCGTCATTGGCTGTGGCCGTGGCTATGTACATCTCGGCCCCTGATACACTGGACCAAGACACTGTATTGTTGTCCTCACACGGTGGATTCATGGTGACATTACTTGGCGAGCAAAGGCCTGGAGAAAGAGGAGCAAATGCAGATGCATTTAGTATTTTCTTAAATGCAGCCGATTGTGACGATGATGCTCGTCGTGCACCTGCTCTGAAGCTGTAGACTTCACTCGGCGTTCCAGCACACGACTCAGAGTGCGGCGTTACGGTGATGCTGTAGGTTTCTCCGCAGTGGATGTGTGAAAGTTGACAGCTCGTCGTGTTGGAATGACATTGGTGTGTGTGTCCATCTTGGCCGGTAGACGTCACTGTGTATTCTACAGCACTGTAGCTTCCCACCCAAGACACCAGCACTGAGTGATTGAAACACACCAGCGTGGCGCTAACGTTCACTGGGGCGCACGGGGCTAGAAAGAAATGAGAAACACGACAAAAACCATGAAAATACACTCAATCCTCTCTGTCCCCATCTTGTTCTTCTAGCTTGATTTGTAAAGAGCAGCTCAGTGGTCTTGTCGGAGGTCGTGGGTTCAATCCCCCGGCCGGGTCATACCAAAGACTATAAAAATGGGACCCAATTGCCTCCCTGCTTGACACTCAGCATTAATGGTTGGAATTGGGGGGTTGGATAACCTAAAATGATTCCCGAGCGCGCCCCCTGCTGCTGCTCACCGCTCCCCCAGGGGATGGGTCAAATGCGGAGAACAAATTTCACCCCACTTCGGTGGATGTGACAATCAGGTGTTAATTTAAATATCTGTCTCAGAGGTTCTCCGGATGAGTCGCGAAGAAGTGGAACCTCTCAACACAGCTTTCTTTAGTTGATCAGGTTGACTTTTTTTGGGTTAGACTAGTTGTCCAAAATGGCGCAGCTTTTCCCTTGTACCCTTTTATAGGCTCTATGCGCCCTAAAGAAGTCCTTAGACTTGGTCCTCATTTGGAAAGCCAAAAAACAACATATAAACACCATAAACAGAAATGTATCTCCAGTCAACATGACAGTTCTACCCCCTAGGTTCCACCAGAGACTGTCCTGGTTTACAGGGACCTCTACCTGCACAGTGAGGTGCAAAACCTGTCATTTTAACTCTTTATAAACAGGTCTATGAATACTTACCGCAGTTGGGGCGCACCTTTACGATCTAAAACCTAAGTGATCCCCGAGCCAAATACCGTATTTTCCGCACTATAAGGCGCACCTAAAAGCCTTCATTTTTTTTCAAAAGCTGACCATGCGCCTTATAATCCAGTGCGCCTTATATATGGATCAATATTGAGCCGCAACAGGTCTCGCTGTCAAGACGCTCTCGGTGACCCTGCACGATCGGTGACGCGGATGCGCAGAAGATCCCGCCATCTTGGATCGCTAGCTAATACTAATACTTTACCTCAGAGAAAATAATAAAACAGCTGTTTATTCATCTTGGGAGTGAATGGAGTTGTCAGAAAGCTAGTTTGTAATCTATTAATAAAGTTTGACTGACCTATCTGACTGTTTTGTTGACATTCCCTTTAGCGCAGCACCATCTAATGGATGCATAACGTAACCCCAGCCTCTACTATAGCGCCATATATATGGAAAAAGTTTTAAAATATGTCATTCATTGAAGGTGCGCCTTATAATGCGGTGCGCCTTATAGTGCGGAAAATATGGTACTCTGATATAATCGATTACTTAGATCTTGAGAGATTTCTTCCTTTGGAATCTTGACCATTTGCTTAAAGGAGTAAGGGTAAAGGAGTAAGGAATGTTACAAAGGTCCAATAATCTGGATATTTGTAGGCAATACACAAGTAAGCACCACTGAGTGAGCTCCTGAAGTCAACGTAACTAGTTGTTATGAGGCCACAGGGGTGTGCCCAAGAGGAACAACCGACACATCAGTCAAGCCTTGTGTCTGATTTGCTTTTTCCTTGGGTGCAGTAGTTTCTTTGAAAAATCAAATTAGTGATTGATCTAGTAGACTGACCTGTTTGGAGTGATTGACAGACACTCGGGGTGCTGTTGCAGTGTTCTCCCTCAGCCTGCACAGTCACATTAAGATCCATGCCGCAAGGAAGATCATGGACCACGCAACTTGTATTTGTCGTCCTGCAGCTGTCCAGGTAGCCATAGCTACCGGCTATCTCGGCATAAAAGCGGAGACGTCCAACACTGTCACTCCAACTGAGCACGGCCGTGTTGTTGCCACACATATACTGCTTGGAAATGACCGCTGGAGGGCAGGGAGCTGTAAAACAAAATATAACAAGGTGAATATTAGCTGTAAAGCAGGTGAATGGACCTCAGCCATGCACCTACCAGTGGTAATGTTAGCGCTTGGTCCAGGCAGACTGTCGCAATGACTTCCCTGAGCCACAACAGTGGCTGTGTAGGTCTCACCACACTCTAAATCTGTTAGCATGCACATTGGGGTCGGTGAGCTGCAGGAAGCTGAGTGGCTGCTTGTGGCTGTTGCAGTAACTATGTAACCTGTGGCATCGGCCACTGGCATCCAGGACACATAGGAGGAGTTAGTTCCACAAGTTTGGTTGCTGTTCTCAATGTATGTTGAGCATGGAGCTGGAAGAGAATAAAAGTGAGGTTTTATTTTTTGATAAGGGTTAGGTTTCATTTACAGTATGTCCCACAGATGCCCTGTTTCAGGACACTGAGGATAAAACGGGATGTTTGTGAGAAGACTAATGTGACAAACTGCGAATGTGGCAGAATGGTTTAATAGTCAGAACTAGGGGTGTGAATTGCCTCGTACCTGACGATTCGATTCGTATCACGATTCACAGGTCACGATTCGATTCGATACCGATTAATCCCGATACGAATTTATAAGTCGATTGTTGCGATTTTTTTTCATTCAAATTTAGAAAATACTAATCAGTAAGCTTGTAGAGTGTAAGATTTATATGAAAATGTATTGTTTATTTATCTGAAATTTCAGTCTTATAGAGGTTGTAATCTGTTTCATGTTTAAACAGCATTAAAATAAAATATTAAGGCTTAATGTTCCGTTCATATAACATTCTTCCATGCTTAAGGTGTGAATCCTAAAAAAAAAAAAAAATAAAAAAATAAAAAAAAAAAAAAAAATCGATTTTGCCTATTATTGAATCGATTCGAGAATCGCGCGATGTAGTATCGCGATATATCGCCGAATCGATTTTTTTTAACACCCCTAGTCAGAACATTTGTGTATGCCAGGGATTAGCAGCCTGTCATGTCAAAAGAGCCATTTCAGACTAAATAAATACCAAAAACATTTGAACATTGTGATGAAGAAAACAGTGTGTTAGTGTTAGTCTAATATACTGAGGGCCCAAGTGCTAATTAGAGCTGCACCATAACAGAAAAATATACAGCATCCAATACTTTGAGATTCATTTTCTTCTGCCTTTCATCTTCTTTTTTTTTTTTTTTAAATTTGAATCTATTTTTTATATATATATATATATATATATATATATATATATATATATATATATATATATATATATATATATATATATATATATATATATATATTTATTTTAGGGCGGCACGGTAGTCGAGTGGTTAGCACGTCCGCTTCCCAGTTCTGAGGTCTCCGGTTCGAGTCCAGGCTCGGACCTTCCTGGGTGGAGTTTGCATGTTCTCCCCGTGCCCGCGTGGGTCTTCTCCGGGTACTCCGGTCTCCCACATTCCAAAGACATGCATGGCAGGTTAATTGGGCGCTCCGAATTGTCCCTAGGTGTGCGTGTGAGTGTGGATGGTTGTTCGTCTCTGTGTGCCCTGCGATTGGTTGGCAACCAGTCCAGGGTGTCCCCCGCCTACTGCCCAGAGCCAGCTGAGATAGGCGCCAGCAGCCCCCGCGACCCTTGTGAGGAATAAGCGGTCAAGAAAATGGATGGATATATATATATATTTTTGTTTTTTTTTTGTATAATTTTTTTTTAGTATATATGTTTTTGTATATTTATTTTTTATATATCTTTTTTTTTATTTTTTAAGACCTGCAATTTTTCTGGGCAATTTTTTTGTATTTATTTTTTGCTGATTGTGACTTTTTTTTCTTATTATTATTATTAATTTTATTTTATTTTATTTTGGGGGTTTTCCCCCCACATAACAACAGGGGAAAATTTTGGGCGGTTATCTTGTGTTTCTATTTGTTCTAGTGGACGCCAGGGTAATATGTCTGTAACGTGCTGTAAACATACCAAGCTTCTATGTCACATTTTTAACATGAACTTCATGCAAATCAACTTGCGATTGTGATTGATTCGCTACAATCCAATCTTGAACCACAAGTGTTGACATCATCCAAAATATGCATTTTATTGGTTTAGACATGCAAATATGGCATGTGCACTCGTGCAATCATGCATGGGTCTGAAGAGGTTAATTTTTTATGCTTAGTTTTTCATACATTTTTAGATTATCTGCCTTTCTGTCAAATTGCTGACATTTCTGAACATTTTATGGACATATAGTAATTTTCTGCCTTTCTTCTTCCTATTTTGGAAACATTATGGCTAATTTTACAAAAAATAAAATAAAAATCTGCCTTTTTTTTTTGCTATCAATTTATGGTAATTTTCTGCTTCCTTTTTGCTTCTTTCATCTACCTTTTGCGTCTCTTTACCTGACAACTTAAAAATTTAGACTGACATTTTTTGAATAGTGAATTATTCAGAGCAGCAGGTTGCAGACTCCTGGTGTATGCAATAGTGTAAAGCCTACTATATTTGTTCCCCAGCATCTCACATTTGCCACCTACAACTCTTCCCACGACTACTTGATGGGGACTCAATTAACTCTTTGACCGCCAAAAACGTTTAATAACGTATCCTAAAATCCTAATGAATGCTGCCATGAACGTTAATTTACATTTATTATGTTTTTTTTTCCTTCTCTCAACGGGTAGCACAATGTCTTGTGTAGCGCTGCCTTGTCACTAAACAAAAAATATTAGTGTCAAAGTCACTGTTGTGCAAAAAAAAAAGTATCTTTTTCACAAAACGTTTTTCTCTTTATATTTTTGCATTTTCGCTTATGTCACTCAAATGACCTAATTTCAAACGATGATTACGAAAGAACGGAATAAGGTAGAAACATACTCTTTTTTTTTTTTTTTTTTTTTTTTTTTCCTCATGAAAGAATTGAATCCAATCTTTCATATCCACCATGTTTATGTAGTCACACCGCACAATATTCTGTTTGCTTTGAAAAATGAGTGAAAATGCTCGAAATCTGCTGGCACCGTTGGGGTTGTTTTTTGGATAACGTTTGGCAGTCAAAGAGTTAAGCATGATCTCCCAATAAATCGTTGTGCATAGTTTTTAGATGGAATGATGTAAGATTCTGTTGGGACAGCGCTAGTAGAAATTCTTGACAGACTGTGACAAATACCGTATTTTGTCGGATTATAAGTCGCAGTTTTTTTCATAGTTTGGCCGGGGTTGCGACTTATACTCTGGTGCGACTTATGTGTGAAATTAACACATTTTTTTTTATCATTTCACATGTTATTTTCACACTGAACTGCAAGAGGGCGCTCTAGGCCTGTGTTGGTAAGTTCAACATTGCATCATCTACCTCCCAAGTTGGGGGAGTTGTTTAAAAGTGACACCGAGGATGAAGATTTCATTGGATTTAGTGATTTGGAGTGACACTGGTAGTTTGCTAAACTTGTTAGCATGTTCTTTATGCTAGAGTTATATGAATAACTTGTAGAGATGGGAACTTACTTCACCCACGGAACGTTGGGACGAAGGGAGAGTTCCGGGTGGGAAGGTTTTGTTATGTGGAAAAGGGGAGTTAGCCTGTTAGCTTCTAGCTGAGTGGGGAGTTGCTTATTCAGCCTGTTGTTCTCTCTTTTATTTTAATTTTAAATTGCCTTTCAAGATGACATGTATGTTTTTGGTGGTGGATTTTACCAAATAAATTTCCGCCAAAAATGCGACTTATACTCCAGTGCGACTTATATATGTTTTTTTTCCTTCTTAATTATGCATTTCTTGGCTGGTTTGATTTATAATCCGGAGCGACGTATAAGCCGAAAAATACGGTATGAGGAACCCCATCAAAATATAACAGACTTGTAGGGCGTCTATATATAGTGAGAAAGTTGAACAAAACTTCAATATGAAGAAAACAGCCACAATGCTACTACTCGCTGTGAACATAGTTAAAAACAAATTTTTCACTACCTGTCATCAACATTGTTTGCGAGCCTCCTGTGCTGTTGCACGCGTTGTCCTCAGCTAGCACAGTCAGGTTGTACATTGCTCCACATTGCAGCCCATTCAACTGACAGGAAGTTGACACGCTCCAGCAGGATGTTTGATGCTGCGAGCCGTAGGCCAAGACGTGATACTCGGTGGCCCCGACGCTGGCATTCCACGACACCGTAGCTGCGTCAGAGCCACACTGGAGAACGGCGGTCACGTTGACTGGGTCACACGGTCCTGGCGGGAACAGAAGGATAAATGTTGTTTTCTGTGAGATGAATAGCTTTAAATATCACAATTTTACAAAATACCAGTGGTGATTGTCATCTGAGCGGACGCGCTGGCGCATTCGTCGTCGTGAGCTGTGACGTTGACGCTGTATTGTGTCGCGCATTGTAGATTACTAAAAGAACACGTGAGGTTCGATGTCAAGCAGGTTTCAAGGAAGCCATTCGGTCCTGTCATAGTCGCCGTATAGGAGGTCGCTCCCAAAGAAGGATTCCAAGAAGCCCAAATGGAGTGTGTGCTGCAGTCTGTCATTGCTTCCAAGCTCTGAGGTGCACATGGAGCTAGAAAGAGACAAAAAGATCGTTTGTTTTTATTATGCTCATTCAAACTCTCTAACCTAGCATAATTCTACTCCTATTATGCTAAAACCTGTCATGATGGTCTGTGGGATGCTATATGGTCCAGGGCAATCTCCAAAGCAACCTTTTACAGACACATTGTAAGCGTGTCCACAGTGAAGGCCACTCAGACGACAGTCAGTGGTGTCCGTCTGGCAGGTGGCCGATGTCATATTTCCGGAAAGGGGAGCGGCCATGGCGCTGTAGTTGAGTGGCCAAGAAGAATTCCTCCAGCTGACCGTTAAATCGTTGGGGCCGCAGGACAAAGTGGTGTTGACATCCACCGGCGCGCACGGTACTAAAAAAGAAAAATGTTTGAAGGTTTGACGATGAGATTGAAATGGATACACGATGTGAAATGTTTTGTATAGTGTTGTATAGTGTCCAGTTTGGTAACTTGGAACGATCTTTAAAGGGGAAGTCAACGTTAAACATTTTTTGACAATAATCTGTTATACGTGACCTCACTTGTCTAAACATGACATTCTGATTAATATTTGTGGATTATGAGTTACGCAGCAAAATTCAACCGTCTTGCCACTTGCTGTCGACTGAAGATGACATCACAGTTGCTCATACTCAGGCAACAACCAATCACAGCGCACCTGTTTCCTGAAGCTGAGCTCTAACCTTGAGCAACTGTGATGTCAGTTTCACTTGACAGCAAGTGGCAAAATGACCACCTTCTGATATTAAAAAAAAAAAAAAAAGACACGCTGGATTTTGCTGCTTAACTCATATTCCACTATTGCAAAAAATACCATAATAATAATGAGAGAGAACATGAAGCAAAAAGAGGACAAAAATCGATGAGGACAGCAGTTAAAAAGGTAAATGACCATCATTTTTATTATTTACTCTATTCTTTGTTTTTTACATTATGCACAGCTCTCATTTATTGTGCAATAATCTAATTGTAACATGTATTTGTTACATGTTTTGATGCATTTTTATGCGTTATAAAACATTTATGTCTGAATTTTGGGAGGCTTGGAACGGATTAGGGCATTTACGTGGAAAATGCGTCTCTACTTACAAAACCTTTAAAAAGTAATTTTTCTACTTGCTGTCGACTGATGATGACATCACCTGTGCTGAGGAAGTAGGTCACGACCAATCATGGCTCAGTTCACTGACCACACCCAGAAAACAGGTGAGCCATGATTGGCCGTTACCTACTTCCTCAGCACAGGTGATGTCATCATCAGTCGACAGTAAGTAGCAAAAAAAAAACTTTTTAAAGGTATTAATTGTACATGAAAAGGAATGAAGTTATCAAATTCATTCTGGGAAAAAAATCTGAACTTTTCACTGCTGAAAATTGTTCAATGAGTCAAGTATCCCTTAAAATAATGGCTTCTCATTACCTGGTGCTTGCCAGATGGGGGAGCTGCCGCTGCTGACACAGATGCCGTCGGTGGCCGTCACAAAAATGTTGTAGTGCTGGTCACAGAGCAGGTTCGTCAGCGTACAGTTGGGGGTGGGGCTGACGCAGGTTTGCGTCTGCTCCGTATTGGTGGCCGTCACAGTGTAGTTTGCAGCATTTGGATCCGAGTTCCAGAAAACGTGAGAGATGCCAGCCGCGCAGTCCAGCTGGCTGGACACGTTAGTGGGGATGCATGGTTCTGCAGGACGTGAAACAGTCAACTGATGACCGTTATATCGTTCTCAATGAAATGCGAGGGTGGTGTTCAGTGCGTGTTACCTGTGTACAGTAACACAGCGTCTCCCTGGACACCTGTGCAGTTGTTGTTGTCCACTCCTGCCACGGTGATGCTGTAAACGTCCCCGCACATGAGGTCATAAAAGTTGCACGACGTCCCATTGGTGGTGCATACTGAGGTATGGCCTGTAACGCTCACAGCGACGGCCGTGTAAGAGTTGGCACTGTCGCTGGCCACCCAAGATACGAGAGCAGGATTTGGCGCGCACATTCCCACGGCAGTGACAAGTGTAGGAGGGCACGGCACTGATGGGAAAGACAAACGAAAAGAACGTTTAAATGGCAACCTCAACTATAAATGAAATGACACATCCTGGAAAGGGGGATTCCTCCTTATCTGTGATCCCTTCTCACGGTTCTTCTTTTTTCCTCATATGGGGTTTTTGAGTTTTCCCTTGCCCTCTTTGAGAGGTTAAATAAGGGGATGTCATTAATATTTGTCAACTGTGGGTCTGTGGAGCCCTTAATTGATATGTTTGGGTCAGGACCGTGAGGCCAAGTGTCAGTTATGCACTGATGTAACCAGCATCTAGTTTCAACTGGTTTTTAGGCTATGTGATGCTATGTGATGCTATGTGATGCCAGGATCTATGTGATGTCAAGAATCTTTGATCTCTTTACTGGTTCAACTGCCAACCAGATGTTTCCATGTCAGTAGGGGTGCACCGATCACAATTTTCCGGCCGATCGCCGATCCCCGATCTTTTAACAAGTCTGATCTGCCGATCCCGATTTTTGCCGATAACAATTTTTTAGTTATTTTTTTTCCCCATTACAAGCAGCATATACCTTCAGTGTTCTAATCTTGTTTTATTGGAAAACATTGAACAATATCAGTGAAATAATAAAAATTGGTTGTTTTAACTGCACATGAAGTTGTTCTTTAAAATAAAAATGAAAATCCAATAAGTCATCTCAGCAGAAGAGGACAGTGGCTGACTTTTTCAGAACTCTGAAGAGGGAGATGAGGTAGGTGGAAAAGATCGGTTTATTCTTAAGGGATCGGCCGATCACCGATCTTCCAAAATTAAGGAAAATCGGCCGACCGATCGATCGGTGCACTCCTACATGTCAGTACTGTTACCCACATGTCTAGCCACAGCCAATGAGATCGATTCACTGTCTATTTAAGCCAAACTGAGAAGTGTGTTTTTGTCGTATTATTGCTTCTGTTACCACTGTTCCTCTGTGCAGCTCCACAGCCCAAGGGGGCTTGGCGTCTCGTGATTCTCGATGCTTTCTCGTTGTTTTTCGTGTAGTCAAGTTGTGTAAATAAAGAGTTAAAATCTTATTTGTGTCTGCGCTTTGGGGATCCAACCTCAGAATATTACAATCCCAATATTGAAAGGAAAAAAAAAAAACTGCAATCATGCGAATCTGAGAGGACTGATACGAAGGAAGGCGTTCATATTTTTATCATGGATGGGGGACAGATGCCCCACACCGAATTGCATTAAATTTTTAGTCATCCAAAATAAATAAATTAATTAAAAAAATAAAACTTGAGTATTACATAGTTCACTGTCTTTGCACATTACAGCCATTATCTTCCAAGCTGTATAATGTATTTACAAACAAATATTTCAATTCCCTCTACACGATTTCAGACCTACCAGTACTGTACAAAATCTCCCCCAAAAATTAAATGGCTCACAGATTAATTTTGAAAAAAAAAAAATGCATTCTATGTAATTCTACACGCACACGCAAGGAAGAATCTCCATAACAACCGAGGCTAAATGTAGCTCCTCCCCGACATACAAAGCTTGTCTCACAGTCAAGATGTATCATTTCAAAAACTTCCTTGACCAATTACTGTGCTACTTTCATAAAGAGCAAACCAGAAACGCATGATGCGCCATCTTACGTGTTTGCACGATGACCTCCGTACTGGGCATACTGTAACATGACCCGGTGATGGCCACAACCGTCACAGAGTAAGTGCTGCCGCAAGCCAACCCTCCGCTGGCGCATCGGGTCTCGGTGGCGTTACAGTACAGAGGCTGACCCAACCCTCGAGAAATGGTGGCTGTATAGTTGTCGGCGGGGACAGAGATGCTCCAGGTTATTGCCAGCTCGCCTGACGTGCAATTTATGCTGGCTTCAACATCCTGTGGGCCACATGGTACTAGAAGAAGATGACATGGTGTATATTACTTGGGGTGTTTTTGTTTTTATAGCTCATTCTCAAAACGTTAATGCATGCAGCAGTACCCGAGTCCATGCTGACTGAGGTGGAGGTCGAAGGGCAGCTTCCATCGTTGTTCGTGACGGTCACGTTGTATCTCTTCCCACAGGGCAGATCAGGGATTTTGCAGTTGTTGACAGTGTCGCTGTTGCAGGTGAGTTGAGCGCCACTCTGATCCTCTATGGTTGCCGTGTAGTTCCCCGTGGGCTGGTGGTTCTGCCAGACGATCAGAGCGTGGTTGGCGTCGCAGTCTCTGAATGCTTCGATGTTATTCGGAGGACAAGGTGCTGAGGAGGAGGAGCAAAAACAGTTACTATGTGTAGCGAGCACGTTTGGTTCATGCAGTGGACTGTTCTTCTTACCGGTCCTAAATACAATGTCATCGCTGTCACTGCTGTTACACTTAATATTTGATCCGACAACGTGAGCCGTGTAATTCCGTCCACATGTCAGGTTTTCCACCAGGCATTCAGTGCCACCTGCAGTACACTGGTACAAATTTCCATCCATATCCTGAACGATTCCAATGTAAAATAAGGCGCCGATGCTTGTCATCCAGGTGACGGTTGCTGAGTCTTGGCTGCAGTTGGCCGATGCTGACTCAATGGTGGGGGTGCAAGGAACTGGAAAAATGGCAGAATAGAGAAATAATTATGCATGGAAATATCCATCCATCCATTTTTTTGACCACTTATTCCTCACAAGGGTGGCAGGGGGTGCTGGAGCCTATCTCAGCTGGCTTTGGGCAGTAGGCGGGGGACACCCTGAACTGGTTGCCAGCCAATCGCAAGGCACACAGACGAACAACCATCCACGCAAACAAGCACACCTAGGGACAGTTCGGAGCGCCCAATTAACCTGCCATGCATGTCTTTGGAACGTGGGAGGAGACCGGAGTACCCGGAGAAGACCCACACAGGTACGAGGAGAACATGCAATCATTTAAATTTAACTTAGGAAATGGATACTAAAAAGGTCCGGGAAGCTCCAAGACACAATTTCATCTCATGAGGTGCGTTTCCATTACCCTCAGTTTTGCGCAAAAGGCATGTTTAGCAAAAGCAAGTTGCTAATGGCAACACTGGATTTGCAAAAAAACAAAAAACAAAACTCGAATATCACAAAAAACGTTTTGGCGTTCTCATGAGGTGGTTTTTGAGACTTGTCAAAATGGAACTATTTCGCAAAAGTGCAATGGGAAACACTTTTTGCGCATTAGTAGTCATGTGACACCCGCCCGGTACAATATAGTACAAAATCGCTTTTATTTTTGCGTAAAGGGGTAATGGAAATGTACCTATGGATCAGCCGCTACAAATTCCAGCTCATAACTTTTGACAATCTTTCGACTCAAAAGTTTACACGTCTCGGCACATACCAGTCTGAGCCACATCTCCCAGAACCCTGTTGGTGGAGCAGTTGTCATTGGAGGCGACGATCCACACACTGAGGTGTTCCCCGCAAGGCACGCCGGTCACTGCACAGCTGTTGGATGATGAGGTGCAGTTGTAGGTCTGTCCTGTGTTGTCCTGTGCTTCGACAGTGTAGGACAGAGCTCCTGCGGCTGAGTCCCAGGTAGTGATCAGAGTTTCGGAGTGACATTCAGCTCCTGTCTTTACATTTGTAGGAACGCATGGAGCTGGAAGAAAGGGAGATTGAGTTACTTGCAGTCTTTCAATATGTTAATTTTCTTCTACGATGAGCCCCTGTTCATTGGAAGGATATGTTCCAGACCCACTCGCAAAAAAAAAGGGTAAAATCTGCTTTGTATATAAAAACTAATGCATTGAAAAGATGTCTACCAGAGATGGGCAAAAGTCACTAGGCCATCTCCAAGTCAGGTCTCAAGTCTCAAGTCTTTGACCTGCGAGTCCAAGTCAAGTCCAAGTCTTTAGGTTCCAAGTCCAAGTCAAGCCTAAAATCACTGACCATGAGTCCTCATCAAGTCCAAATCCCTGACCACAAATCCGACTCTCTGGATAAACTCTTCAAAATAAAAAGCTTTAACAAACAGTAGACTGTTGCTCTGAGTTTGCCATGCTGGCAATTGTGTGTTGTCGCATTTGTCTACTCTACGTCATTAAGAATGATATTTGGTTCTGGGTCAAGTCTCGAGTCTTCAGTGAACGAGTGTAGCTAGAGTTGTAAGTCTTCGGAGTCTGGGTTGTGAGTCCCCATCTCTGATACAACATACTGTACTCTATTGATAAGTTTTGTGTGCTGTGATTACCCAAGGTATGGAGTTGTATAGCTGTTATGTTGAAGAAGAACAGGAAATTAAGTGTTCTCAATTAGAAGCATAACATAAGCTGTAATAAAAAACGTCACATAAACCACATGTGTCAAGATCCGGTCCTCGAGGGCCTGAGTCCTGCATGTTTTTGAGGTTTCTCTACTCCAACACACCTGATTCAATGGTCAGGATCATTATCAGGCTCCCGCAGATCTAGCGGATGAGCTTAAATATGAATCAGCTGTGTTGAATGCGGGAAACCTCTAAAACATGCAGGATTCAGGTCCTCGAGGACTGGACTTTGACACCACTGACAGAAACCAATAGATATCCATGATGTAGCTGGGCTTTCTATGACAAGAGTTCCACAACATAGAGGAATGCTGATGATATTATACTCACAGGTTCGGACAAACTCAGGCTGGCTGACTTCACTGTTGCACTCCGAGCTGACGGCATAAACGGTGTATGTGTAGAACTGACCACATCCTATATCGGTGAAGAAGCAGTCATTGTCTTGTGTCCGGCACTCGGTCACTTGGCCATTGTTGTCTTCGCCCGTGGCCACGTAGTATAAGGTGTTGTTGGTTGCCTCCCAGCTAAAGGCAATCCCACTGCTGGAGCACTCGTGGCTGGTCAGAGTGTGAGCTGGTGCGCAGGGCACTGGAGACAGGAGATTAAGGGAAGTTGATGTTGATCAGTATGCATGTATGTCGCTAAGCAAAGTGAAGATTTCACCTTGGTCTTTAATCCTTGAGCAGATTTTGTGTTTCTCCCTTAGACTGATACGATGACTGACCTTTCAATAGACTGTAAAGAACTCTAAATTGATGGTGTTGGGTATCCGCTCTCGGTGACTAATGAGAGGGTGTGACTGTGAGAAAAGTGTAAAAGATACAATAGGTGGAAGCTAAGCAGCAGCATCCCACTGGGCCGACTTATCGGCCGGTGACATCGAGTTGTGGCTTTGCGTGTGTGAAAGTAAAGTGAGAAGTGTCGGTGGAGACCTTACAGGCAGCACTCACCTGTCTCGAACAGGGTCGTGGTGTTAGCGATGCTCTCGCAGTCGTCCGAGATTGCCGTCACGTAGACTTGGTACTTCTCTCCGCACTTGAGCATGGTGATCTGGCAGTTATCGGAGGCTGACGTACAGTTGAGCGACGCACCGGTGCCGTCAACAGCCGTGGCGCGGTACAAGTTGGCACCAAACACCAAATCCCATGTTACAGTCACCATACTGTTGGAGCAGCTGTAGACCACCGTGATGGACGTCACTGGATTTATGGCTAAACAAGATCAGTGAAATCAGTTAGTACCTTTTTAGTTACTTGGGCGGCAGAGGTTTTAGAGGTTTAGCTTTAAAGGTGTCTTCAAGGATCTTCTCGAAAAGTAGAAGCCAAACGTCCATTTGTCACTTTTTAAAAAAATGCGCATGCCATCCTATCAGCTCTCCTGCTTCTCCAGGGGAAGCGCCTATCAAATGCCGGGAACGTGCAAGCTCATCTTCATCTTCATCGGTCTCTGCAGCCGGCCTTACTTCATAGACGGATGTCCTTTTGCGACTTTCAGCCATTTTCAAAGTATGTGGTGGGATCGGTCGAGCTACAGCGTTGAATGGCTGAATCCGAAAATCACCGACAACATGCTACAACCACTCGAAGCGCAACTAGGAACAAGAGCACGACGTTGTTATGTCAAATTGATTGACGGGATCAAGAACCAATCATTGAGATGATCCACCCGGAAGACACAGCGACAAAAGATCCTTGAATGCACCTTTAAAGACCTGGATTGGGGGCTGGGAAATCTTTGTTCAAGAACTGTTCCAAACAGATTATGTCTGATTCAAATTCTTCATCCTTTATGTGAACCTTATAAGGACAGTGGATACAGAGTTCTGCTATCACCGTATAGGTGGTGACTCTGCCACTCAAAAAGAAACGATCAGATTTCACTTTTGAGGGCAACCTAGTAGCAAATTGAGGGCAATCTAGGAGTGAGCCATATATGGTCAGTGTTGTATTTTTTTCCAGGTGATTTTTTTTAGTTAGTTTGAAGTCTAAAGAGCAACTTAACATTAGCAATGGGAAGTGCGTTGCTGTGCCCAATAATTGATATTCCATTGGTCGATTTACCAATTCACTGCCAGCCCAGTAAAAATGAATTTTTGACGTCTATAACCGTCAATGGCAGTGAATGAGTCAATCAAGGAACTTCACTCAAATGCCCGTCGCTATCAGTCAACATTAGATACTCACTGGTCGTTGTGTGTGTGATATTGGAAGGCTCCCCTGGTATTGAGAACACGTTAAACGATGACACTCCCACAGTGTAGGTGGAGCAAGGTTCCAGATTACTGATATTCATGCTTGTGGACGATGACTCCATGATGACGGGCGCGTTGTTGGGGTTGTCGTTGTCGCTCAGGGTCACTTGATAAAGCAGAACTTTATCCACAGGGTCCCACGTCACTTGAATAGAGTTCATTCCGGTCTGGACAAGAGTCACACCAGTTGGCGGCTGCACCACTTTGGAGACAAAATACAAATACTACTGAGGGTGCATCTAAACGAAACCACGACATCATTTTTTTAAACAAAAACCCGGAACTTGTCTCGACTTACGTGTGGTGATCGTCCTGATGCTACTCCTGGCGCTCGTTCCTGCTATGTTGGTGGCATGAACGTAGCAGTTGTATGTAGTACATGGAATCAAGCCGTCCACTTGCGCACTCAAACCCGTGAAGGTTTCGATGTATTTGTTTGTGGGGACATCGAACTCCTCCACATACAAGGTGTAGTTGTCAGCCCCAAACACACTTGACCACTCAAATATTATAGAGGTACTTGAAATAGCTGCGGAATACGTGATCTGCGATGTCGCGGGTACTGTGGGAGGCCATGAAAGAAAACATTCAACGTACGAATTGCTTTCAATTCATCACGTGTCTGGTTGAACAATATCTACCTGTTATGGTTTCGTAAGTGGCATTGCACACAACCGTGTAATCCTGAAAGACCTTCAGCACGACCTGGTATATGTGGCCAGGTCGTAAGCCCTGAACCTCCCTCTGAGTGCTGGGTGGGTACGCCATCAGCACCAAAGGGGCAATAGTGGTGGAGTTGACCACTCGTAAGTCCAGGATGTAGGCCGTACCTCCAGCGTCATCGCTCCATTCGACATCCAGCACCGATGCTGAAGGGGATGTCACTGACACAATACTACATCCTGAAAAATAGGGCAATTGAAGTCATCTAACGTGAATGACATGTGGTCGTGTACAATACGGTCCTCCAAAATCACCCTTGAAAAGCATTTTTTTTCTCTGTACTTGTGTATGATACAGTTCCAAATCGTGTTTTCAAAAATCTATTCCTTCTTGTAGTAATTATAGTTTGCTATTTTTTATGTTGTTACCTTGCTCTTAAATCTGTAACTTTGAAACTGTTTTTAAATATCCATCCATCCATCCATCCATTTTCTTGACCGCTTATTCCTCACAAGTGTCGTGGGGGGTGCTGGAGCCTATCTCAGCTGGCTCTGGGCAGTAAGGCGGGGTGCACCCTTGACTGGTTGCCAGCCAATCGCAGTGTTTTTAAATATTGTACTCAATTAGGGTATATGAAGCATATTGAGTTACGTTGTGGAAGATGCGTTATAAATCAGTGATTCTATTTATTTATTTATTTATTTATTTATTTATTTATTTATTTATTTATTTTAAACAAATCTGGGTACTGCTTAGGTACTGGTAAACATCTAAACAATGTGAAACATTTTTGTTGCTTATTTACCCACCTCTATCCTGTCAATTTAGGATCATTTTTTCTTGATTAAAAAAAAGTTATTCAGAATTTTCACATATTTACAGTAAATTGAGAGACCATATTCAGTTTAATGCAGAATAAAAACAACTAGTATACAGTAGGGATGTAACGATATCCAAACATCACGATACGATATCACGATATGAAGGTCACGATATGATAATTATCACGATATTGTAGGGGGGTTGGCGATATTTAAATAAGATCACAATATTGTGTTAAAAAAAAAAAACTCATACTAGAGAAAGCACAATATTGTGCTTTTGTACATAAAATGCATATAAACCACCTACAATCTCTAATAACAATATCGACAATTATATCTGACAATTAGCGTAGATTTTAAACATAGAAGGCCAAAACATCCCTAATGAAAATTAAATTGCACTAATAAAATAGCCACCAGAGGGTGCTAGAACTGCACAAATGGAAATCAATGTGACTTTTTTTAACGGATGTGTTCCTTTTAAATATTGTGACCATGACGATGACGATATTGTGGAAGTTTTAATATCACGATATCATGATATTGCCCTTATCGTTACATCCCTAGTATACAGCAGTATACGACAATGACCAGAGGAATGATGTTGAGGTTTTTAAAAATAAGTTAATAAATACAATAGTTTAAAAAAAAAAAGTTTCGACTAAATATTATATAACTACATTATTTATATATTGTTTCAAGATCTTATGCACATTTTATGATTAGCTTTAACATTTTTATGACTAAAGAGAACACACAATCACATTTTACGGAATGTTTTGGGTCCTGGATTTGGTTATCTGACACTTGGTTATCAATCATTACGTTCATCATAATTGATTTATTTGGTGTAGTAGTATTAATAATAATAATAATAATAAATAGATAGATACAATATAGGAAAATATCTTTTCTTTTTTTTTTGTAATGATTAAAAGCCAAAAAGTTATTTAAAGTGCTTATAAATTTGAATACCCACCTGTTGCCAAAACTTGTTGCATCTAAAAAACAAACAAAAAAAACATAAAAGTTAATGAAAGTTATAAACAACAAAACTTAATACACAGCATAATGTCCAATTACCTGTATGACAGACAGTATGATGGCTGAAAAAAATGTCCACATCTTATCCAAATGCATCGTCATTCCTTTAAGACGTTATATCCATTCGCCCGTTCCGCATTCAGCCGTCGTGAATGATGATCTGAAAACTTTACGGGGCGAGTCGTGTAGATCAACTTGGTGAGAACCAATCAGGGTGCCCCAAATTGAGGACAGGTGGATGCCTGCGGGCATTTTGTCATCACGAGAAGGAAACAAATGGTGGGAGCAAGTTAGGTTGCTAGGTGGCACTTTCACTTCTCCACCCAGTCTTCCATTTACACCTCCACCGTTAAGATGTACAGTATTTATAAAACAAATCATGTTTACGTATGCCACAGTTATGCTGAGAAACAAGACGCATGGACAGTATATGAAAATATTTTTGTTTTCATGTCCATATTTCTATTTGCATTTTGTACTTGTAACATAATACGATCGTTTTTGTATGACATGCTAGGTGTCCGACTACATCCTTCCCGGATTGAGATCTTTTTTCTTCCACTTTTGTATAATAGCCACCAGTGGCGGGCGGTGGTTGATAGCGGGACGGCAACGTTATTTACTGTATATCGCACCTTTCATACATAAATGCAACTCAAAGTGCTGAATGATTAAAATATCCATAGTACAATAGAAAGAAAACAGTTAATAGTTACTAATTAGTTTTCTACATTGACTTTTAAGACCACTGTGGCCACGAGCCAGTTTAATACCTGCTAATAAACAAGACAACATGAGTCAAAGAAAAAAAAATCTTTACATTGTTTTGCATAATAAATACTTTGTGATTTGTCCAGATGTTGGAAAATTTTAGCGATATATACTTCCAAGTCCATTATTTATTTATTTGTTTATTTATTTATTCATTTATTTATTTATGTATTTATTTATTTATTTATTTTTACTGAGGTTGCATGGTTGAATATTGTGCATCAAAAGGTATACAGGACTGTCCTGACCTTTTATTGTTTTAATATTGCTGATTATGGCTTTTTTTTTATTTAATTTTATTTATTTTTTATTTTTTACTTGGTCTGAGGAAATATTTTAACATTTTGAGATAGGATATTTGGTTTTTCTTAAGCTGTAAGCCAATAATCAGCAATATTAAAATAATAAAAGGCTTGCAATATTTCAGTTGATTTGTAATGAATCCAGAATGTATGGCATTTTTGCTTATTTAATTGCATGACAGAAAATAATGAACTTTATCACGATATTCTAATTTTCTGAGACAGTCCTGTATGCCTTTTGATGCACAATATTCAACAAGGCAACCTCAGTGTAAATAAATAAATAAATAAATGAATAATGGGCTTGGAAGCATATATCGCTAAAACTTTCCAACATCTGGATAAATCACAAAGTATTTATTGCACATTATCACAATATTCTAATTTTCAGAGACAGTCCTGTATATTTTTGTCTCAGGATCATGTTTACATACTGTGCAACTCTTGACTAAAGGGATTTTTTTTTTCTCTCTAGAAGGAATCACTTATTTTCTTATCTGCAAAGAAACAATATTTACAGTGGTTCTATTATTTCTTTGTAAATCTTATTATTAACCAAACTAAAGTATAACAACTGCGATTGGTTGGCAACCAGTCCAGGGTGTCCCCCGCCTACTGCCCAGAGCCAGCTGAGATAGGCGCCAGCAGCCCCCGCGACCCTTGTGAGGAATAAGCGGTCAAGAAAATGGATGGATGGATGGAAGTATAACAACAGTATAACTCGCTTAACAACTCAACTGTCAGATAAGCCTAAGTGGGAACCGTGTGTCATTTGATACCCTCAAGATGAAAACATTTTTTTGACAATGAGTACAGGTAGTTTGATTTGATACGTACCTGTATTAGTGTGCCTGTTTTGTCAGTAATGGATTGTTGTAATACAGAAGAAGAAATACTTCACAAATATGGCACTTTACTGTACTTTAATTTATTTAATTCAATCTCCGGTTTAATAACCTTATTTATTGATTGATTGAATTTTTATTTTTTATTTTATTTTTTATTTTATTTTGTATTTTATTTTTATTTTATTTATTATTATTATTATTATTATTATTATTATTATTATTATTATTATTATTATTAGTAGTAGTAGTAGTATTATTAATTCAATCTCTGGTGTAATATAACCTTATTTATTGATTGATTGAATTATTTTCTATTTTATTATCTGTTCTCATTGCTGCTGGACATGTAAATTTCCCAGAGGGAGCCATCCCAAAGGGATCAATAAAGTCAAGTCTAAGTCTAAGTCTAAGGAAGCCCATGAGGCACCTGGGTAAATTTGTAGGACAACTCGTTGTTTAATAATTCATGGCACTAAGACCTTTGGAAAAATAGCAAGAAGTATGGGAAGATGACACAACACACATTTCAAAAATGTGCAGCATGCTCAGTACAAGTGTAGTTTCAGGTATAGAATTTATGAGGCCGATCTCAAGACAAACCCCCCCCCCAAAAAAAAGGATCAACAGTCAGATTGTGCAGCAAGATGATGTTTTATTGTCATTTGTCACGACCAAACCCATGGCAAGTATCAAAGTGGAATGGAAATAGAAACCACGTCGAGAAACCTGATCACGTCTCATCCACAGGCACGACCGACCCACTTCATCAGTTGACCTTGTTTCATGTTTACACCTTCCGTTTGGGTTGACTTTTAGAAACTGTCTGAGGACGTGTCTCAGCATTTGGTTGAAGATTTTCAGGATATGTGGCAGCACGGTGTAGTGGTTACCACATCTGCCTCACAGTTTTCTGGCAATGCGGACCAGACTCTGGCAACGGTCGTACAGGGACCGAACAGCCCGTTGTGCCCGTTGTGTGCTAAAGCAGCTTTATCGAAACCGAAAGGAAGCTACAAAAGCTTGGAAAGGGGTAGGGCATGTAAAAATTTGATGATTAGGATAGAGATTTAAAAAAAAAAAGCTTATTTTGGCTGGTATTGGCAATCACACTTTAACTTAGAATGATCAAAACATTGCAGTACACGGGTCTGTCGTCAACTAGTATCGGTTTCATTGCTGTGGTGCAGCTGGACAGCCTAATTTACTGCTCTATACAAACGGTCCCCAAACCTATTTTGGCTCCAAGACTGATTTCACATCAACCAATGTTTTGACAGACTACCAATAAATACCGTATTTTCCGCACTATAAGGCACACCACATTATAAGGCGCACCTTCAATGAATGACATATTGTACAACTTTTTTCCATATATAAGGCGCTACAGTAGAGGCTGGAGTTACGTTATGCATCCATTAGATGGTGCTGCGCTAAAGGGAATGTCAACAAAACAGTCAGATAGTTCAGTTAAACTTTATTAATAGATTACAAACCAGCTTTCTGACAACTCCATTCACTCCCAAAATGAATAAACAGCTGTTTTATTATTTTCTCTGAGGTAAAGCATTAGTATTAGCAAGATGGCGGGATCTTCTGCGCATGCGCGTCACCGATCGTGCAGGGTCACCGATAGCGTCTTGACAGCGAGACCTGTTGCGGCTCAATATTGATCCATATATAAGGCGCACTGGATTATAAGGCACATGGTCAGCTTTTGAAAAAATTGAAGGCTTTTAGGTGCGCCTGATAGTGCGGAAAATACGGTAAATAAAATTAAAAAAAAAAAAATCAATAAACATAAATAATTTAAAAATTCAGGACTGATGTGGAATCAGCAACATCCCTGTCTCTAGTTTTTTATTTTTTATTTAATTTCATTTTGGAAAAAAAAACAATCATGCAGCTGAGCAGCCATGGCTAATTTCAGTTTGTTTACAGTGCATGTTATGGAGGGGTGTGGTTTCAACACCGAGACATGAAGGGCGATTATTAAAGTGAGGCTACATACAAATCTTGCCAACAAATCTCAAATCTCTGTGTACCAATGATGGAGGACAATTTGGTGGAAATTGGGACTATTCAACCTGCACTCGACTTAATCCTAATCTATAGGAGAATCAATCAAAACGATTCTAAATCTAGTGTCGCTTTTTTTTAAAAATCATTTTGCAACAAAAGACATACTCACTACATCCATATATTCATGCAAACAGCAGTGATGCTATAACATTCCTAAGCATGAGTATAATATTTCATCCACGTATACTGGATGTCCAAACTGGATGTAAACAGTCCTCCTCCATTCCGTGCTGTTGTTCGGAGACTCCCTGAGGGATTCAAACATGAAAGTTGTTGTTAATGTCTCCTCGTGGCTCCTCAATGCTCAATAACCATCACAATTGTACTGTATGTATACATCATACATGTACTGTATACATCAAACATCTTCTCATATTATCTGAGTCACGTTCACGGTCTCTCTCTGCCAAGTTTCTGTTGGAGTCCCACAGGTAATGGAGGAAGAAGTTACTAATATTTATTATTCTCTCCAGCTTTGTTCTCCCCCCGACATTGTCACCGCACTTCTATGGACGCAGCCATTTTATTTTATGCGAGCCTGCGATGCAGTTACAAGAGCGCGCGTCAAGTTGCACAGCAAAACAATGGCTTCTTCCCGCTATTATCGATTGCTTTTCAACAATCTCAGCTTTGTCTCAGGCTTACATAAGTCATCCAAGATGACTGGCGTGAAACTTACCAAGCTTTATATTATGCTTCTTCTTCTTCTTCTCCGAAAGATCGCTGAAGAGAGACGCCATGTCATTTGCGAGGCCGGATCGTAAAATATGGAGTAAGCTAAGGTACTTACCAATGCCGCCGTTAAATCCTGGGCAGGGAACTAAGAATCATACAAAAATTAAAATTAATTTAGTTAGAAAGAACATGTAATAGTGTAACTTTGAGATAACAACTATACTGTACTCAACAAATGCGCTGTGTACATTAGAGTTAATTTTGTCTGCCATTTTTAAATTGATCTTTTTCAGTCAAATTTCAGGCACACTTGTTAGTTTTTATCACAATTAGTCAACCTGTTTTTATTTAGTCAATTTTTAGTCGACTATAAATCGAGCATTTTCATCTTTATTTTAGTCCAAGAAAACATACCGTAATTTTATTTGTCTCCTTTTAGTCAACAAAAACGGTCGTTTTAGTCTAGTTTTAGTTAGGTGAAAAATGTGTTAAAATTAATTTTGTTTAGTTTTTCTTGACGAAATTAACACTAGTGTACATATACTTAAAGACCAATATGTTTTTTTGAAGGCTGATATCAATTATTAGTAGTCAAGGAGACCGAAAACCAATATTTCAAGCAGATATTCATTTGCAGTAAAAGAGAAAATAATAGTGTAAAAAAAAAAAAACCTTTTCGTTTTAAGTATAAAAATGGACAGATTTGTTTAAAAATTACAACAAAAATTGCAGGGAGCTTACAGGGTCAGCATTTGTAAAGCTATTTAAAAACTAAGCAAGTAAATAGCTCCTTAAAGTTTTCTACAGTAAATAAAGTTTGCAAAAAGTTCAACATATATTATCAATGTATTTATTTTTTTCCAAAATCATTTCCCAGTGTCAGCATAATTTTTATAAAGTGGAAATTTAAATATCTGAGGATTCGAGTCCAGGCTCCGGCCTTCCTGGGTGGAGTTTGCATGTTCTCCCCGTGCCTGCGTGGGTCTTCTCCGGGTACTCCGGTCTCCTCCCACATTCCAAAGACATGCATGGCAGGTTAATTGGGTGCACCGAATTGTCCCTAGGTGTGCTTGTGAGCGTGGATGGTTGTTTGTGCCCTGCGATTGGCTGGCAACCAGTTCAGGGTGTACCCCGCCTACTGCCCAGAGCCAGCTGAGATAGGCTCCAGCACCCCATGCGATCCTTGTGAGGAATAAGCGGTCAAGAAAATGGATGGATGGATGGATAAGTTCCCTGTATCTCATTGAGCGACAAATGCATGTGAATGTAGCTAATTTGAGGTTTTCGTCAGGGTTTCTATCTCAAAGGTTTCAGCAGATCTTTGCGGACAGTGAAAAATTGTCTGAATATGTTTGAAATGTCTTTGCGACCAGCAAAAACTGTCTTTGAACATCTTACAAATCCTGATGAAAACCCTCAATTTCGCTACGTTTGCAGGCATTCACCGTTCAGTGAGATACCAGCTTTCAGATTTGTCAAAATGACAAATATCGGCACCGATAATCGGCCCGGCTGACGATGGGTCTATCCCTAGTGCATACAGTAGCTAATATATGTGTATATTAGACTATACCCAAAGTTGCAGTTATGTTTTTATTCTTTAACCTAGCTATCCGCGTACGATCCAACTGACCTGAGTACGTCCTCTGCTGACAGAAGTTAACTTTGACTCCGCTCGGTCCAACTGGCGCCGCCACCACCTTGTAGACGTCGCCGCAGCTTTCCTCCTGGATGTCGCAGTATTTGCTGTTGGCAGTCGCGAGGCACGTGTAGTTGGCGGCGGTCCCGTACAGCTCCACCGTGTGCTCCTGGAACTGAGGCGTCCGCGAGGAGTGCCAGTACACCCTGAGGGAGTTGTTTGCCCAGCGGTGCAGTTTGACATTGGTCGGGCAGCAGGCACCTTGGAGAAAGTGAAAATTAGCATCGTGTCGTTAAAGGGTTGATTCAGTGTGCCAGTGATGTGTGGACTCTAATGTGGATTGCTGCCACTTCATTTAGTATTTTCTGTTGGTGGGAAGGGGAAAACTCGAGTTGAATTAGTACTTCTACTTGAACTAGTCTTAGCAAATTATCTGTAGTTTTACAAAGTATGGTAACTCTTGTCCGATTCATGCCATATTGTGATCTCCCAAAGTTTGGGATTAGTGTTTTCCCTCACCCTTCATATGTTTTCCCTTTGACAGAAGAAAATCGTTGGGCGACCCGTCGGACTTCTCTGTTCTATGTCCCTGTCAGTCATTGTTTTTTATGTCTCTTGGACAGTTTATAACTCTCAATTTCCTTGCTCTGTACTCGTGCATGTGCAATGACCATAAATTCCATTCTGTTCCATTAATATAAACATTTCATCAAAATGTGGTCTTTATAAGGAGCACTTGGAGACCACCTTCCATCCCGATAATCACTGTGTGTGACTCCCCGACGTGACCCCACACTAACCACCACCCCACCCCCTGACCTCCATAGCTGTGTGTCATATATAGGTATGAAATATGATAACATCCAGCTCAGCGTTACTACCCGCGCCAAAACTTAGATGTGGTTCCAGCAGTCTTTAACTTCTGTACGTCATTGTGACTTTTTGGCATGATGCGCCAATTTTTACACCGGAGTGCATCTACAAAACTAGAGCCCGATGTATGACGCCGGTAAAAATAACCCCTTTGTTGAAGAGACTATCGGCTATGTTGGTGTCCTCACTTGATGAGAAGCCGTGATATTTGCACTCGGACCTGTGACCAGTGCCGCTGATGGCTTCCAGGTTGACGCTGTAGTTGGTACCGCAGCTGATACAGCCCATCAAGCAATGGACGTCCATAGTGTGACACTTGGCATGTCCGTGGGACGAAGTCAGCGTGGCAACGTAGGAGCGAGCTCCACGGCCAGCTGACCAGGTCACGTTGGTCATGGCCTGCGTGACCTGGGTGACATTCAGAGACTCGGGACAGCAAGGACCTTGGAGAGATACAATGTGATGATTCAAATGAAAGCACATGAAGGTATTTTGTTAGACTTGGGTGACCAATACCTGTTTCCAAAATGTTACTGTATCCGGGTAGGCTCCGTCCTGCGGTTGTGGTGGCCACGACTAAGACCTCATACGCTGAACCGCAGGTCAACTGTGTAAGCTCACAGGAAGTGATTCTTCCATGGCAAGTGTGTGTATCGTAGCGCCCAGTGGCAATGACGGTGTAATCTGTATTTTGGCCATTTGGTGTGGTGAATAGGACTCTGTATGAGGACTGGTTGAACTGCGTCATATTCAGAATCTCTGGCGAACACGGAGCTGCAGACAGACAGGACGTTGGGGTTCTCAACACAATCCGTTCCATAAGTCAGTGCGGAACTACAGGACGTCTTCTGTTCATGACGGTACCCGTCGTCCGTTGTCGAGGTTACAAATGGTGCTCAATGAACAAGTTAGTGCAGAGGAAAAAGGATACAACTTCCTGTAGTATTATGGTCTGTTATCGTGACGCTCGTCTCTCAGCATTGACACAATAAGACAACAGTGGTGCCACTGTCTCATGATCATTACCTGTCTGGTGCGTGTGCGGCAGGCAAGTGCTGTTGCACCCTCGTAGCTCGCTACACGCCGTGACCGCCACGGAATAAACGCTGTTGCACCTCAAATCTGACAGCGCGCACACCGGCGCCGTGTCATTACAGTGGATGACCTCATCAACCTGCTTTGCTGTCGTCTCGTAAAGCTCTGACCCTTTGACCGGTGACCACGTGATCTCCAGGGTCTCTGTAGAAACAGACTTTACAGAAACTCCCTCCGGGCAGCATGGAACTAGCGGGAATGGATAGAAGAAAAATCGTTGAAAATGATTCATGACGGGCAAAATAAAAGCACTTGTTTTTGTGTTTGTGAACGTATGTCAGTGTGATCCTTCGTACTGGTGGTGTAGTTCTGCACACGTGCAAAGGGACTGGAGCCAGCCTGGTTGTAGGGGAAGACGCTGGTGAGGTAGGTATAACCGCACACGCACAGGAAGTGGCAGTTGGTTCCAGTGGTGTTACAGGACTTCTCGATACCATCATCCCGTTTTACGAAAGCCATGTAGAACTCTACTATCGGTACCTCATCCCACATGACTGAGCAGTTGTCAGGTTGGACTTCCTCCACCCAGATGTTGTCTGGGGGACAGGGGTCTAACACATGAAAGGAAAGTGAATCAGGAATGAAAGTCATTTGGTCAATATTTTGTCGGTAATGTATGGTGGCCACTAGGCAAAGGTGACCCACATGTCATGTAGTCAGCTGCTGGTGAGGGTAAGCTGGGTCCAGCTGAGTTGAAAGCCGTGACGGAGACCGAGTGATTCTGACCACATCCCACCGGACTGATGTAACAGTAGTTACTGACTGCGTTCGTGCAGTTTTGGCCATTTGTGGTCCAAGCAAAGTAGTCCTCAGCTCCTTGCACTGACACCCAGTGCACAAGAATTCCCAGGGACCCAACCAGAGTCACCTGCACCAAATCTGGGCTTGGTGGACCTTGAAATAGAATCCAGAGGAACATCAGTATACAGCAGTGGTGCCTTAGCTTACATCTCTTGGTTGATTTTTAGTTTTCACTCTGGGTACATTTGCGGCAGGCTGCTTGTGCTGGTGGGTTCTGATTTTCATGCTAGCGCAAGGCTTGTTACACATGAAAATGTCTGCCAAAGTGGATCGAAATTTAATTCCGCCTAGCCTAAGTGCTGGCATTGGATAGACCACTACTCTAACATATTTTCGTTGAATTTGATTGTGAGGGAGTGGGGGAGGGGGTCTCCAAGTGCCCACTTCTTAGCACAGATGTTTTAGCCCCCCACGTGCTCGCTTCGCCCATGTCAAAACTGACAGTGCGTCACATTTAAAGGGATAAGAGGAGCTGCTTTGATTGGCTGTGATCACTCCAACAGTGCCGCAAATCTATTTCTCAGATCCACCCGCCTGCACTCATCTGCGAAATTACCAACACCGGGTCTAACCTGCCTCTGGCAGAGTTACACCACGCAGGATTTATGCCTTTCTTGAAAACAGAGCTCTCTGTCAACCACATTTGTCCACCAGTTCACATGGTTACCTCACAGTCAGTCTCCTGTGGTTCGTGTTCGAATTTTCCGTTTTTTTTTTTTTTTTTTTGTAGTATAAGTATTTTGCACATATTTAACATTTGTTTGTAATTAGTTTTCGAACGTCAAAGTAAAAATTGTGCTTCTCACGTGTGATCTGGCACACGGTGAGGTCGTCACCGGCACGACCTTCAGAGTCCTGGGCTTCGCCCTTGATGCAGTACGTTGTCCCGGCCTCAAGGTCACCAAAGGTCATGTTGTGGTCAGAAGTGTTGACTTTGAGGCGTGTGCTGGAGCCCTGCTGGATGATGCAGAGCGTGTAGAAGACGGCGTTCTCAACGGGGGGCCACATGACCAGGATGGTGTTGTCGTGAGGGGAGGAGGTGTTCAACTGGGGTGCCATCACCACTGAAGACAAAATATACCAAGATGCACTAAATACAGCAGTGGTGTCCAAACTACGGCCCGGGGGCCATTTGCGGCCCGCCGTACATTTTTTAGTGGCCCGCGTCATATGCTAAAAATGGCATTTGACTCGGTTAAAATAAAATAAAAACAAAAATGTTTGGAAATGGTCAAAGTAAGGGAAGGTGTCGAAAAACACAGGTTGCTATTAAAGGTTATTTTAATTAACTAAAACTAACGAAAAAAAATAAAATTCAAAAAACTATTTCGTTAACGAAATAAAACAAAAAACGAAGATGCTTTTTAAAAAAGAAAACTAACTGAAACTACATTTTAGGTTTACAAAACTAACTAAAATAAAACTAATTATAGCAAAAATGTCCTTCGTTTTAGTCTTTGGTAATTAATTTAATGCATGAGCCTTTGGAGATGATTTTAAATGTGACTTTTAGTAGATTTATTTTGATATAAAGTGGAATAATGACGTCGCGCCCATGGTGTTTTTTAAATGTTGCGCACGAGTAATACACATTTAAAAAAAAAACAAAAAAACTAAAACTAATATTGAAACTAACTAAACTAAAAACCACCACGAAAAATAATGAAAACAACTAAATTTAAAAAAAACAAAACTCGAAACAAAATGAAAACTAAAATGAAAAATTCCAAAACTATCTTATAACCCTACTGCCATATTACAAATAAATTGGTTTATATACTGTAGCATTTTTCTAAATATGCAAAAGCACAAATAAATTATTTGTACAATTTTTAGGACTAAACACAATTTCTCTTCAGAACATGATGTGGTCCTTGCGTCCTTCTGATTTTCTGTATGTGGCCCTCAAATGAAAAAGTTTGGACACCCCTGTATGTATACAGTATGTTGTTTTGTAAGAGATGTAACAACACGGCACATCCCCGCGATTGGATTTCACTCCGTTCTCCCCGGGGAATGGACAACACCTTGTTCTCATGGTTTCTCTTTACATTTTATGAAAACGCTGCATCACATTGGTTGGGTCGCGTTTCCACCATTCTACATGGGCTGAAGAGCTCCGTGACGATGACAATGAGAAGTGAAACGACACACTGTTATGGCCAGCGGAGTGAGACAAGTCATTGTTCTATGGGAACAACACAGATTAGCATCTTCAGTCAATTGCTTGTCAAGTGCAAATCTGGCCGAGTGAAAGTGGTTGGAAATGGCCATCACACAGACATTTTGAATACAGGATAGCTTCCAGAAGCAAACCCACCATAGGTGAGAATCTGCAATACTGTATATAGCGACTATAAAACATTTTTCTCTTTTAAAATGCATTTTAAACATATCTGAATAACAAAAAAAACACAAACATACAAAAAATGTGAATTGTAGCTTTTATGTACATGCATGTGCCTTTAAAGGCGGGGCCTAGTGAGGTCATTCATTATCAACATCTACACCAGGGGTGTCCAAACTTTTTCATTTGAGGGCCACACACAGAAAATCAGAAGGACGCAAGGGCCACACAATGTTATGAAGACAAATTGTGTTTAGTCCTAAACATTGTACAAATAATTTATTTGTGCTTTGGCATATTTAGAAAAATGCTACAGTATATAAACCAATTTATTTGGAATATGGCAGTGGGGTTATTATAGTTTTGGAATTTTTCATTTTAGTTAGTTTTTATTAGTTTTTAGGGTGGTTCTGTCTTTAAAAAATGCTTAGTTTTAGTTTAGTTTGTTCATTTCAGTATTAGTATTAGTTTTTTTTTTTTTATGTGTATCTCTTGTGCGCAATATTCAAAAAACAGCATGGGAGCAACGTCATCTGAAGGTGCTTTTCTATTGGCTGCTGCTAGATGACGTCACTTCTGTGTGACATACTTTCAAACGTCATTATTCCGTTTCTTATCAAAATAAATCCACTAAAAATCACATTTAAAATCATCCCCAAAGGCTCGTGCATTAAATTAATAAAGACTAAAACGAAGGACGTTTGCTATAATTATGGTTAGTTTTAGTTACTTTTGTAAACATAAAATGTAGTTTCAGTTAGTTTTCGTTTTTTAAAAAGCATTTTTGCTTTTATTTTATTCCAGTAACAATACTGTTTTTTGAATTTTGGTTTTAGTTTTTTCATTAGTCTTAGTGAACTAAAATAACCTTTAATGGCACCTGTTTTTCGATACCCTCCCTTGTTACTTTGACCATCCCCAAACATTTTTGTTGTGTTCATTTTATTTGAACTGAGTCAAATGCCATTTTTAGTATATGTCGTTGAAAAATGGCCGTAGTCTGGACACCCCTGATCTACACAATCAATGTCTTACTACTTACCTGTTCTGGCCTTGATAGGGTGGGACGGTTGGCTCCGCCCACCCGAGTTGATTGACATGACGCTCAGCCTGTAGTTCGTGTAAGGTTGAAGCCCAACCACGGTGGCCGGGGGGCTGCTCGCGGCGGTCTCTGAGAAGAAATCGCCGCTCTGCAACACGACCCGCAGGTTGTAGCTGGTTGCCCCGGAAACCTCCGTGAACTCCACAGTGATGCTGTCGCTGTGCTTGGAGTAGGCCTGCACAATGTTGGGCACGTCGGGGGCTAAGGATGGAATGCAGTTGGAAAGAATGTGGGGTCAATGTGGGGGGGGGGGGGGGGGGGGTTTGTTGGCGCTATTTAAAAAAAGGTCAAAATATTGTTAAAAAAAAAAAAAGAGCACAATATTGTGCTTTTGTACATAACAGCAATGCATATAACCACCTAGAATCTCTAATGACAATATTGAGGCTCTTACTTGTTAATGCACACACATTGATCGCTTCACAATCAATTTCGGTTCCCCTTCATCTGACAATTAGCACAGATTTTAAACATAGAAGGCCAAAACATCCCTAATGAAAATTAAATTGCACTAATAAACTAGCCACTAGAGGGTGCTAGAACTACACAAATGGAAATCAACCTGACTTTTTTTTTTTTAACCAATGTATTCCTTTTAAATATTGTGAACATGACGACGACGATAATGTGGCAGTTTTAATATCACAATATCACAATATTGCCCTTATCGTGACATCCCTAGTCAAGACAAGTTTTATTTATTGAATCATTCATGGCTCTAGAACCTTTGGAAAAGTGGTTGGCAAGATGATGTAACCATGCACAGTTGTTTGCACTTGTGAAGTATTAAAATTCTTTTTTTTTTTGTCTGGTCGGGATGTGCTAACTTTGCTGCATTTACTGACCTGTTATTGCCTCAGTCTCTGCAATGCTCAGGACATTGTGATCGTCATCCACGGCCTCTAGTAGCGCGGTGTACACAGTGTTTGGCGACAGAGAATGAATCGAGCCGATCGTCACGTCACGGCTGAACTGAGCAAAAAACGAGCGCTCCGAAGAGTTTCGGGGAGTTGCCGTAATCTTGTAGGATGCGGTGCCGGTATATCCCGTCCACTGCACGGTTATGCTTTTGGATGTGACCGTGAGGACGGAGAAAGTGACGTCTGGAGAATCAGAGATGATGACATGTGAATACACAGGGGAAAAGTAAAGGGACAATGTTAGGCAGTGGTGTCTTGACTTACATGCTTCATTTGTTTCAGACCCGAAAAAAACTACTACCATATTTTATTTTATTTTTTTACTTATTCCTAATGAAGAAAAAGAAGGTGAAGAAATACTGTTTTTATGAAGTTGAATTACTGTGTACATGTGTTGTATGTGTGCCTTTAAGGGGTGTGGCTTAGTGACTGACATCAGGAGCTGGACTCAAAACTGCTCCTTGCGAGTGTATTGATTTTGTGTTTATGCGTTTGACTGTTTGTCTTGTTCGGCAAACAGCTGAAAGCACAACTGCAGATCCCCCTCTGGTTCCCCCTACTCAAATCAGAGTGCGTTACATTACCTTAAATGGATACTTGACTCATTGAGCCATTTTCAGCAGTAAAAAGTTCACATTTTGTCTGTAATTAATGTGGTAACTTCATTATTTTTCTTGTACAATTAATACCTTTAAAAAGTATTTTTTTCTACTTGCTGTCAACTGATGATGACATCACTTGTGCTGAGGAAGTAGGTAACGACCAATCATGGCTCAGTTTACTGAACAAACCCAGAAAACAGGTGAGCCATGATTGGTCCTTACCTACTTCCTCAGCACGGATGATGTCATCATCATCATCATCATCAGTCCACAGCAAGTAGAAAAATTACTTTTTTAAAGGTATTAATTGCACATGAAAAATAATGAAGTTATCAAATTCATTCTGGACAAAATATTAACTTTTCAATGCTGAAAATGGCTCAATGAGTCAATCAAGTAGCCCCTTAAAATTCTTGACAAAAAAAATCAGCAAGTAGAAAAATTTCTTTTTAAAGGTATTAATTGCACATGAAAAATAATGAAGTTATCAAATTCATTCTGGACAAAATATTAACTTTTCACTGCTGAAAATTGTTCAATGAGTCAAGTATCCCTTTAATTGTTAAAATGAAAAAATACAATCTCTTCACTCCAGTTGTGGCAAATCTTCGTAATTTGACAAATCTCTTACATTGTAAGTCAGGGTACCACTGTATTGTCATTTAGGGAAAAAATTGAATATGGAAATGAAAAAAATCTTTTTGTTTTTACCATTTTCAGCTTTGCATATCTGAAAACGACAAAACAATGCAATCAATAAACGAAAGTGCAATAATATACATGTGAAGGACATGATTCCAAGGTCAGGGGTCAATGGCTGTTGTATCCTGAGGGAACAAGAGAAGCTGCAGGCTGCACATTGCGTTCACTCAACACAGATTTCAGCGCAGGTATTTCTTTCAGGTCTGAATGAATTTGTCCATTGAGGGCTGGGTGTGCGTGCCACACGCACTTGATGAAAGCTGTAAACATCAAAAGAGCCTGTGTGTTCGCAGTCGTAGCGCTATGCAACGTAATATTGTTGAACTGTAAGGGGCAATATATCAAGGTTGAGAAAACATCTTGGTGACTTGCTGTATTAGCGTCCTCGTTAGTTGTTAGTTGTTATGTTAACTTATGTACAAAAACTGGTAAATTGAATTGAGAAGCAAAAAAAAATCATGTAACATTACATGACAAGAGCTAGCTCGCTAGCTGGTGTATGTTACTACTAGCTAGCTAATGTTTGCTTGGCTCTTGATACTATCATAGTATATATCGTATTTTTGTTATTAACGTGCTCCCATAGCTTTTTGCTTTAGCTCTTTACTACCTTTGTGAGCTTCATAACAAAAAATGATATTTTAGTGATAATTAAGGATTTTCTAACACACGAACCTGGCGGTTCTTAAGCTAGCGCAAGACGCAGCACATTAGCAACGAATCATTCTTGTAGACGACAAAATCAAACAAATATCGCAACTAATCTGTTTCTGTCATCGTTAATATTTTCCGGTTTACGTTCCTCCATGTTGCTGCTGTCAGTGTTTTTTGCTATACCGCTCTTTATTTACGTCTTTTTGACATGTTAAAATCATCCGTGGAAGGTTGAAAGAAAGTGTAAAGTCTGTTTTGATCAAATAAGGAGGAAAAAATTACAGATGTTTTCAAACGATGGAAGTCAAAAATAATCCAAACACAAATCTCAAGTGAAGTACTGAAACCTGAATTTAGTTCTTCTCACCTCTGTGAATGAGAGCCAATCTGTGCATCATGACTTACCTGCGTGATAGTCACCCAGACTTTCAGCATCATCATCCATGTTGTTGCCATAACTGCACACTTTCTTCACAGCCTGGAGGCAAGATGATTTTTTATTTATTTTTTTGTTCTAAACAACTTAAATGAAGCGTATATCTCTCTCGTCTCCCTTTACTCACTCTCGCTTTTGAGCCCTCAGATGAGCCGACAGGTGTGATATTGTTTCTGCAAATACCAAAGACCCCGGGGGCTGAAACTCCTCCCCTCGGGGGGCGCTTGGGTGGCCTTTCCGAGTGAGCGATGGAAGCTCATCTTTCGTAGGTTGGAATGTATATCAGGAAAAATACCGTCAATGGCGGTTAGAGTACAACAATTACAGCAAATTTCAGCACGGTGCGTGAGTGTTTAACATGTCTGCTTCACAGTCGAGAGGTTCATGGTTTGAATCTCAGCTCAAGTTTTTTATGTGTGGAGTTTGACTATTCTCCCACCGTCCAAAATAAAAACATGTTATAGGTACATTAAATTATTTATTTCGCATAAATTGTGTCCACGGTGGATGACTGGTTAGCACGTCCGCCTCCCAGTACTGAGGACGCAAGATCGAGTCCGGGCTCCGGCCTTCCTGGGTGGAGTTTGCATGTTCTCCCCGTGCCCGTGTGGGTCTTCTCCGGGTACTCCGGTCTCCTCCCACATTCCAAAGACATGCATGGCAGGTTACTTGGGCGCTCTAAATTGTTGATAGGTGTGCTTGTGCGTGTGTATGGTTGTTCGTCTCTGTGTGCCCTGCGATTGGCTGGCAACCAGTCCAGGGTGTCCCCCGCCTACTGCTCCAGCTCCCCCATGACCCTTGTGAGGAAAAGCGGCTCAGAAAATGGATGGATGGATGCTTGTGTCCAATGACATTTGAGCCTCAAGGTGTTGCCATTTCAATCTAATCTGCCCAGGGTCATAAGAATCACCAGTACTGGCCTACATAACTTAAGCTATAATATCAATGGGAAACTTTCTTCAACCAACCACCACCAACCAAACTATATATATACTATATTATATACTGTATATGTATTTTTTTTTAAGTTATATTTTTTATCTCAGTTTTTTAATTTTCACATTTATTTATTTATTTATTTTATTTTATTTATTTATTTTTATTTAGTCATTTATTCATTTTTAATTTTTGCAATTTTGGTCCTCCATAGTACAGACCACAATTTGTTGAAGCAGTTTTTTTTTTTTTTTTTTTTTTTTTTGTGTATAGCTATGCTGCTGAATGGTAATCTGCACTTGTTTTTATTTTATTGATAATAAACATAATACCTTTCTGACAGTAATAGGGGTTTTTTCTTCCTTTATGAAGTCACAATATTTGATACAGCTTTTGTCTTCCGTCTCATGATACAGCGTAGGTAGATACACCTGCATGAGGCAGCAGGTGTATTGTGTATTACTTGGCATGATAGAAAAGTCACTCCCACCAGTGTGTCCTCAGGTTAAGGTTGGTAAACACCAAAAACTGTGTCTCTTGTCCTGAACAATCAGAAGGAACCATTCAAGCATGCTTGAATAAATCACCTTTCCTGATACCCTCTCGGAACAACAGTCGAACTTGATACCAACACGAAACGCATCCCAGCACCAACAAGCTTTGCCAGTCAGCGCTGGATCCACAAAGCAGGCCAACAGAAACCCGGTAAGAGGACACGTTTGGTACCGATAGGCCCGCGGGACGGCCATTGGACGCATTCAATGGGCGGCGGCGTAGTTACGACAACTAAACTCATTTGACACAGTGGGATTTTCCTGTAATGTTATTCTGACCTATTTTTTCGTTTGATTAATCGTTTATGGCTTTAGCCCTGTGGCGGATTGTGCGCATCGGATGACAAACTATCGGGAAAGGGAAAAACATTGAGAAAATAATACATTCATCTCATGAGTGACTCTACTTGAAAGCATAAAATATTTGCCTTTCGAAGCTATTTCAAGTAACAGTCGGGGACAATTTGGATAGATTGTTTTTCTGTTCCTGGGTTCCCCATACATATATATATATTTAATTTAACATACACCCTAACTAAAAACACACATCTATAAATAAACATTGTTGCCCAATTTTAGTGTGTTTTGATTTTGATGTTGAGCAATGTACATTTCTCTTTACATTTATGCTAGTGCTAACACAACAGTAACAAGCATTTATGCTAGTGCTAGCACAGGATGAGCGTTGTCCTGGCCGGTCTACCAGTATTTTATTCACGACTAAAATAGGAGATTTCCCGGAGAGTTAAACTATTCCGTTTCTCCGGTCCAGTGCAGCATCAAAAGTTCTTCAGATTCAAACTCACCAAAGTTTAAAATAATAAGGTTGGGTGAAACGAATGAGAAGAGAAAAACATGTAAAAAATATATCTTTTGTTATATTTCATCTTCATTGTATACAGTAGTTCATCAAAAACTAAGATTAGTTTAAGTAACTCTTTTACTGCCACGTTATCCAAAAAACAACCCAGACAGTGCCAGCTGATTTCGACTATTTTAACTAATATTGTGTACTTTTACTACATAATCCTGGTGGGTACCACATGAAAGATTGCATTCTATTCTCTCATTAGAAAAAAAAAGTATGTTTCTAACTTATTCTGTTCTTCAGTAATCACCATTTTAAAATATGTAATTTGTGAAAACAAGCTTTTTGTGAAAAGATACATTTTCTCCACAACAGTACTTTTGACACTAATATTTTTTTGTTTGTTTGGTGACGCTCTGTGAATTTGATTAAATGTAACAAAGGCTTTGATCATTCATGTCATCCTTGAAAACGTTCTATTTCGTCAGATTTGGTCATGTTTCATTGTAATTTCATACACCTTGAGCCCATTGAAAAGAGATACAATGCTGCCATCTGCTGGCCATAGTAAGTTGGTGTTTTTGATTCCACAACCCATTGACCAGGCAGCGCTGCACTTAACACTTCACATTGATTTAAAAAAACGAATAAAAAAAAAACCCGTAGTTGACGAGATTTAACGTTTATGGCGGCATACATTGTGATTTTAGTCATCGTTATTAAACGTTTTCGGCAGTCAAAGAGTTAAATATAAGTAATTCACAGAGTAGGCTATGCTAACATTGCTAACATTGCTATATATTGTAGCATTAGCAGAGAAACAATTACCTAAAATATAATAATAGTAACTATATTGTTCATTATTTTGTTAATGTGTTGTTGATTATGCATCAAAATATACCAAAATATTGGGACATGCGCCCATGATATAACTAGAGGGTGAAAATTTGAATGAAGGAGTTGCCATGCTAGCAGCAGCCAACTACTGTGTAGCTGCTAACCTTTTTCTGTACAGACCTTCAACAAGATTTTGGACAGTCAATTCAGTCTACATGGTGTACTAGGTAAAGAAACGTTCTCTTGTGATTGTATTCTCTTTTTGTGCGAGTCCATGCAACGATTCTTGCGCCCTCGCGGCCGAATGTCGCACATTCCCCTGCGGGAGAAGTTGAGCTTTGGCCAGGTCCGCCGTCAGTCTCTTGGCCATGCGGTCCGTTGTCCTCTTCATGCTGCGGGCCGCCTCAATGGCTCGGTCCAGTGTCCTGTTCATCTCCTCCTCCTTGAAAACAGGAGGAGGTAATAAACATCATGCGTTTGTTAATGTAAGAATAGGGTTTGTATTGGGGGGGGGGGAAGACCGACCACCTTTTTGCTTCGCGTCCTGCTGCCGTGCCATTGCAAGACCGGGGACAGAGTGTGCTGAAAGTACACATCCATCGGCAGCAGCGCTGTGTCCGACTGGGTGGAACGCTTGCGGTGATTGGTCACGTGTGGCGCTGGTTCCTTCACTTTGTAGCTGAGTATGATAAGAAAGTTGTTAGGCTCTGGAATTGGATCCCAAAAACACAGACACAAATAAGATTTTAACTCCTTTATTCGAATAACATCAAGAGGCGTGGAACGAACTTGACTAGACCAGAAACAACGAGAATGTATCGAGAATCAAGAGACGTGTAGCGAGCTTGGGTTGTGGAGGTGCACAGAGGAACAGAAGAATAATCCGACGCAAACACTTCTCTGTCAGGCTTATATAGACAGCGGATCAATCTGATTCGTCGTGGCTGGACATGTGGGTAACAGGACTGACATGGATTTCTCTGATTTGGTTCTGACCAAATAAAGAGATTAAAGATTCCTGACATCACATAGCTTCTGACTTCACATAGCTTCTTACCAGTTGAAACTAGATGCTGGTTACGTGCTGATTACATCAGTTCAAAACAGACACTTGACCCCAAAACAAAACACAGTCATGACCCAAGCATAACCCTTGCCCCCAACAAAACACAGACACAATACAGTCATGACAGAAGTTGAATGTGGCATTTTTTCATGTTTACCTGGCAGGTAGACTGCAGGAGGAGCCATAGCTGACCTGGAGCAGTGGTCTTTGGGAGGGCTGAGATGTGCGAAGAAGACGGCGGCTGTCTTTGGAATTTAGGTCATCCATGATGGCCTCTGGTTGAAGAAAAAAAAAACAGTGCAGTAAGAAAATGCGGTAAATGCTATAAATTTCAAAATCAGCATAATCGTAATAATACAAAAGATTATTAATACTAATTTTGAGTTGTTAAAATTTATATATTTACACCTTTTTTACATTTTAAAATAATTTAATAGATTTGGTTCCATCCAAAAGGAACTTGCATAATAGTGTTTCAAAGAATTTTGTCTTAATATTTTTTATTTTACATTTAAACATTTTCTTATTTTGTACCAAAAATCAATTGTGATTTCAATTATTACCAAATTAATCGTGAGTCGTGATTAATATTTTCTTCATAATTGAGCAATGCTGATCCAAATGTGGATTTTCTCTCTCTCTCTCTCTCATGTTCTTGAGTAGCTCAAGTATAACACTGTATTTTATATTATTTTTGTTGATCGACTATAGTAGGAAATCCCTATGGATGGTTTCAAAATAAGGCGGATGACTGGTTAGCACGTCCGCCTCCCAGTGCAGAGGACGTGAGATCAAGTCCGGCCTCCCTGGGTGGAGTTTGCATGTCGAACAAACAACTTGTAAATTCATATTGGGATTAATCGGTATCGAATCGTGACCTATGAATCGTGATACGGATTGAATCGTCAGGTACGAGGCAATTCACACCCCTAGTAGTTGTACTTGAAGACAGTGAAGTAGTGGGGAACCTTTGCTCTTGGAGGACTCCATATCTGTTGAAATCCAGTCTTCCAGTCTTAACTGACTCGAGTTGAAGTTGCTCAGACTTTGCCCGCTGCCTGCTGACTTCCGCAAGCTACAGTTTCAGAAGATGGTGTTAATTATTGGCATTTGATTTAGCGTCATGCATCAGTTCCTCCTACCCGTCTAGCTTGCGGTGGGTCCTGCCTTTAGCCTTGGACCGACGCTCCTGACGATCTTGCCTGTATTTGGAGGCCAGGTAATCCATCTTCCTTGCCAGGTGAGGCAACTGGACCAGACCTTCTTCCAGGTCCTTCTTCAGTCGGGACACTTCCACCTGCAAGGCCAGGAGAGCCTCACTGGACACACACAAACACACCACAGACGTGTACACGAGATCATCTCACAGAAAATGAAGACGCATTCGTCGGTATTGACCTATTACAAGAGCACAGGTGGCGTTCTCTCTGCTCTGCATCCATCGCGGGGCTCACGATTGGTTCAGAGGTGAGGTGATTGCTTGCATCAGGACCTGTTCAGGTCATGGATGACAAAGATTTACTTCATTGCAATGATGAGAATGAAGGATGAACTCACCCTGCAACTCGAGAGAAGATTTTTTAATGGTGCTTTGCACCCATTGGTCGACTGCGGCTGCTGAACTTCCAGGCTGCGCTTGGACCGGCAACTTCTGCCGCCGGCTGCTTTCGTCCTTTGGATGGATCGTTGTCAGCAGACCAAGGGCGGAGCCTTCACTGTTTGGAGTACAAAGTTCATCACGGGGAAATCTGGGGAATACGTGAAAAATCACATTGGAATAGTCACGATCGATTATGATGACAAAAATAAGCAACTCAAAAACAACAACCACAGCTTTAACAGTGTGCTGTAATCACAGCATGTATGACATCACTTGTGTTGGGCTGCAGCGCCAGTTAGGGTAGAAACAGAATTGCAGTTTTCTAACAGCCGCCGCTAGTTCATCCAGTGGCACTTGTCTTCACATTCCACATAATGGTCAATGGAAGGAACGGTTTTGTTCTGTCCTATTTAGTTTCTTTCACTTTGTTTCATTTATACATGGGTTCCACCACCTGGTTAAGAAGTTCTCAGTAATAGAGACTTTGTCCAAAGAGGTCCCCATAATTCAGCACGCTTGAATCCCACAGGGGTCAAACTTGGGACCCAAACTATTTTTTTTCTCGCAAGTTTCTGAGTTATTTCTTGTAAATTTGTAAGTTTTTTTTTTTTCTCGCAAATTTGCCACTTTATAATGTAATATTACCTGTGGTGTACCCCAGGAGTCCATCTTGGGACCCAAGCTATTTCTTTTTTTCTCTCAAGTTTCACAGGGGTTTTTTTTGTCACAAATTTGCAAGTTTATTTCTCGTAAATTTGTGATTTTAGCAAATCTGCCATATAGTGTTTTTCCTCGTAAATTTGCCACTATAATATCGCAAATATGAGTTTTTTCTCGCAAATTTTCCATTTCATCATGTCACAAATATACAAGTCTTTTTTTCTCATAAATTTGCAAGTATTTCTTGTAAATTTGTGATTTTTCTTTCACTCAAATTTTCCACTTTATAATGTCGCAAATATATGATTTTTTTTCTCATAAATTTGCCGCTTAATAATATCGCAAATATACAATTTTTTTTCTCAGAAATTTTTTTTTTAGTTTTTTTTTCTCAGAATATTACCCTCCCTCCCCCTCTAAAAAAAAATAAAATATTTACAGTATGTGTGGCCCTAATACACCATCGTGAATAAATGTTCATAAAACCTCAACAAAACTAAGTACGTACATGATATTTGGATCTGACAAATCTGATCGGACCGAAAAAACAATAATAATAATAACCAACATGTGCAGGAATAAGTGCAGCCAAGAGAAACACTACAAAATGAAGATAATTATTTATTATTATTTATTATTTGTCATTCCTGATAATTCCTTGTACCTTTCTATGGAAGGATCAAGCGTCAGTATTCCAGTGGATTGATTCAAGTCGGAGCTCCCAAATCCACTGTCTGTCTCCCTGCATGCAGCCGCCTGCACCCACAGACAAAACCAGTAAGTACCCACGTCGACTTCACCATGCAAACCAAACAAAGAACGTTCGACGAGCTTGACCTGTGGTAGTGATGAGTGTGCATCAGCGTAAGCGGAGACCTCCACAGCTGGGATGACACCCACGTCAACATCACATTCTTGCTTTAGAACGCCATCTTGCGTGCCACTGCAACAGGATTTTTATTTTTATTTTTGTTAATGTTATAAATGAATTTCATGCATCCATAATAATAACAACACTGACCTTCCCGATGTCCATTTGCCACTGATTATACTCCAAATGTCACTGCTAGCTCTTCCCTCCAAAGTGGCAGATTTTCTCTCTTCGTCACGATTCTCCTCATCCTCAGCATCCGGAGGTCCCTCCGGGCAAAAACAAAACCTGCACACGATCCCAAAACACTCTTAAGGTGACCACAATGCAACCGAACACCGACACGGCAACTTGAAACACGAGCTCCCTGCAGGAAGAGGAACATGAATAGTGATGGTGTGCTGTCTCTTCTGTATAGCAGTTTGTTATTCATTCATTCATTCATTCATTCATTCATTTTCTTGACGGCTTATTCCTCACAAGGGTCGCGGGGGGTGCTGGAGCCTATCTCAGCTGGCTCTGGGCAGTAGGCAGGGGACACCCTGAACTGGTTGCCAGCCAATCGCAAAGCAGTTTGTTATGTATTATAATTATTTTTTAATTATTTTTATTATTATTATTATTTTTTTTTTTTACAACTAATTGATGATCATGCCCATCTCAAATAAAAAATAATTATAATACAGCAGTTTATGTATTATAATTCTTTTTTTTTTGTATTATTTTATTATTATTTTTTACAACTGATTGATTATCATGCCCATCTCAAATAAAAAAATAAAAATAAATAGAATACAGCAGTTTGTTATGTATTATAATTATTTTTTAATTATTTTTATTATTTTTATTATTAGTTTATTATTTTTTACAACTAATTGATGATCATGCCCATCTCAAATAAAAAAATAATTATAATACAGGAGTTTATGTATTATAATTCTTTTTTTTTAATTATTTTTGTATTATTTTTATTATTTTATTATTATTTTTTACAACTGATTGATTATCATGCCCATCTCAAATAAAAGAAATAATAATTAGAATACAGCAGTTTGTTATGTATTATAATTATTTTTTAATTATTTTAATTATTTTTATTATTAGTTTATTATTATTTTTTACAACTAATTGATGATCATGCCCATCTCAAATAAAAAAATAATTATAATACAGCAGTTTATGTATTATAATTCTTTTTTTAATTATTATTTTTGTATTATTTTTATTATTTTATTATTATTTTTTACAACTGATTGATTATCATGCCCATCTCAAATAAAAAAAATAATTAGAATACAGCAGTTTGTTATGTATTATAATTATTATTTTTTTATTTGAGATGGGCATGATAATCAATTAGTTTAAATGATTGATAGGAATTCTGCTGATTGAGTGTAACTCATCACCTTTTAATTGTGGATTTGCACAATTGAGGCAAAAATGGATTTATTTAGCAGAAGAATTCATCTAAATCGTTGAATGATATTTTGTCATCATGATTATTGAAAAACATGTTTATTTATAAGAAAACGAGCTCACCTGTTGATAACTTGCATTGAGTCTTTGCTTGTGAGCTGGCTGCTTTCCTCTGATCCGTCATTTTTACCGCTCTCGTCCTCCTTTTGTGCCTCCGTCTTTGTTTTCCTTCTAAAACATTCAGCGGTCGAACTTACACTTGATCCCTGAAACATGAGACACAGTCGCAAAGTTGTCGCACTTTTCTCGGCAAAGCCAACACTCTCAAATATGAATTAATAAAGCAGCTGACAGAATTAAAATAAAAAAATAAAAAATTAAGGTGCTGGACTGGTCAACAAAGTACTGTAGTAGATCATTTATTATTTTGATATTTTCTCTAAAACTGTAATATTGTACTGCAAAGTGACCTTTGGATGAACAATTTAATTATTATATCATTCTCTCATTAGAAATTGCATAACAAATACTCGTGATTTATTTCCTCATATAGAGGCTGGAGGAGTATCTCGGCAGAGAAAACCAAGCGACTAATTGGGGTAAGACATTTATTGCTCCATGAAAGGAAAAGTGTGTAATAAGTGACCACTAGATGTCGCCATTAGTTAGAAGCACGCACACTATGGTGGCTTAGAGAGACCACACTCTGTAAGTCGACCACCAATTCTTATCTTACGTGAGCTAACGAGCATCTTGGCGACCACAGTCGAGCTGGGTATTGCCGCCGACCTCACAATACGATACGTATCATGATACAGGGGTCACGATACGATACGTATCGCGATACATATGCATTCCAATACATGATAGTCAAGGCGATACGTATCCCGATATTTTACATTAATGTAAGCATTTTATAATAACTGTCATATGTATACCTAAATGATATGTTTATTATGCTGGATGACAAAAATGTTTTTGTTCTGAGCTCTTCTGGTTTACCACCAAGCGGCATGCTTGGTCTAAATGTGTACGCACGACAGAGCAGGGAGCAGTTTTCACATTGATTAATGGGCATGAGCCGAAATGAGCAAAAATATCAAAGTATTAAAATTACAGCTCTAAAATGTGCTTATTTGAAATATTTGGGGAAATAAAAACAGCATTTTTTTTTATGTAACACATTCTATTTCGTTTTTAAACAAAATAAAGGAAAATTGGTACATTAAGACACATGCAATGTTAATTTTATAAGTAAATAAATGTTGATATTGTTCCTCTGCTTTCATTTTTCTTAGCAAGACACAGTGTCCAATCACTGGTGAGCTATTTTTTGCATTAATTGAAGGCAATTAACTTCAAAGACGCTGCTGGTTTTTATTTTTTAGGTGCAATGCAAGCTGCAAAGGCAAATGTTAACTGCCTATTTAAAGTTAACGAGCAATATCGATTCTGACGCCTGTGTATCGATACGTGTGTTGAGCTGTATTTAGATGGCACTAAAGATCACACACTGTGGCTTTAAGTAATAATTGACTTTTTGTGTGTAAAATCCAGCTAAAGTCAACCTAAAGTGTGTTACCTCATGCAGTGATGTTGGAGGTGATGCCTTCAACGGCAGCTTTTTTGTTGCTGGAGTTGACGAAAAGAGAGGCGGGGTGACCAGCTGGCGCGTATTTTTCTCGATCATCTCCTTAATATCCTCCAGCTGCATCCCCACCCTAAATATGTCCCCTTCCACCAGCCTGCATGCATGTAAACCAGGGGTGTCCAAACTTTTTCATTTGAGGGCCACATATAGAAAATCAGAAGGACGCAAGGGCCACATCATGTTATGAAGAGAAATTGTGTTTAGTCCTAAAAATTGTATTTTGCATATTTACAAAAATGCTACAGTATATAAACCAATTTATTTGTAATATGGCAGTAGGGTTATTATAGTTTTAGAATTTTTCATTTGAGTTTTTTTTTGTTTTGAGTTTTGTTTTTTAAATTTAGTTAGTTTTAATTGGTTTTCAGGATGGTTCTGTTGAAAATTAGTTTTAGTTCTTTAATAAATGCTTAGTTAGTTTAAGTATTAGTTTTAGTTTTTTTTTTGTTTTTTTTTAATGTGTAGTATTGTGCGCAATATTTAAAAAACACCATGGGTGCGACGCCACTATTCTGGTTTATATCAAAATAAGTCTACTAAAAATCACATTTAAAATCATTCCCAAAGGCTCATGCATTAAATTAATTACCAACGACTAAAACGAAGGACATTTTTGCTATAATTAGAGTTTGTTTAATTTTAGTTAGTTTTGTAAACATAAAAAGTAGTTTCAGTTAGTCTTCTGTTTTTAAAAAAAAAGCATCTTCGCTTTTATTTTATTTCGTTAACGAAATTGTTTTTTGAATTTTAGTTTTTTCATTAATTTTAGCCAACTAAAATAACCTTTAAAAGCACCTGTGTTTTTTGACACGCTGCCTTCGTAGTTTGACCATCTCCAAGCATTTTTGTTTTTATTTGATTTGAACTGAGTCAAATGCCATTTTTAGCACATGTCGCGGCCCACTAAAAAAATCGACGGCGGGCCGCAAATGGCCCCGGGTCGTAGTTTGGACACCGATGAAACAGCCAAATCACACGACCATTTACATGCACAAATGGCGATGAGTCCGTTTTGGGCACACCTGTTGGGGTCGAATGTTCCGACGTTTCTGCGCAGGCCCAAATAATTCCGCATCTCCAGAGCTCGGTGCTCTTCTTTCTTGCTCATGTATTTTCGTTCCAACTGGTCCTGCGCTTCCATCAAGCTCCTCAACATCTACCAGCAAATCCCAGTTAACGTCACGCATGACAAGCGTTTGTGTTCTCATGGCCAGTTTACCGTTTGCTGCTCGTCTGTGCTGGCCGACATGTTGTTCACGCTCCGCTTGAACTCGTCCACCTGCACAAAAAGATTGTTGTCAATGTGTTTTTTGTTACATTCGTTAGCATGGAGTCATCTTTTTTTTTTTTTTCTTTTTTTTTTTAAACTAACTGTCTGCATGAATTGGCTAATGACAGCGGTCAGCTCAGCTGTCATTTTCTCAGCCTCACTGATGGCGTCTTGATCAGGCACGTTGGGCTTCATCGCATCTTCATGGGCTGTTTTTAATTTTTCAACAATGTTCTCTGAAACACGTTGAAGAGAAAATGCATTTCATAAGATCATTAGTAAAAGTTGATGTAAGGACAATGTTTTAAAGGGGAAATAGTTCAAAATTAGATTTTAAACTATTTTTTTTAAATTATTTTTATATAAGGAGTTTGTGTTCACAGTAGAGCTGTCAAACGATTAATTTTTATAAATCAGATTAATCACATTGTAGAATTTTGATTCATCACTGACTTAAAAAAGCTTTTTTTTCCCCCCCCAACATTTTTGCCCGCTGCACACGCTCATCCTGCTTTTTCTAATCAATTAATTATTTGCACAATTTAAAATGGGGAAAAAATGACCTACGCCATATGTAAACATTTATTAAATGCTTTACTTTAATGCGTGTAGTTTTGTTTATTGCTCAAACTCCAACAGCAATGCTTTAATGTAACCATCCACTGTTGGCTAAAAAAGAACATCTGCGGTCAAAATTAATAGTGTGATTAAACTGTGGTAATACAATGATTAATGCGCTAATTTTTTGTGATTAATTAATTAGTTAACGCTTTAACTCATTTACTCCCAATAACGTATAAATACGTTTTTTTTATGTTCTAAGTGTCCCAAAGACGTATTTATACGTTTTTTTGTTTTGTTTTTTATGCTAGAGCATACAGAAGGCTTTGATGCAGCCTCTCAACTGCAAAGAATGGTTGCAAAAATTGTAGTTATTACACAAATGGCCAGCAGGTGGCAGCAGAGCAAAGGAGATCAACCAGGGCCATCTAGAAAAAAAATTCAATTACTTACAATTTGAAATAGATTTGTGAAAACTGATGAAACTTAGCTGTCTTCTGATGCTAATTGCTGCAAAAACGGAAACAGATAGAAACATACTTTTTTTCCTGATGAAAGAAGAGACTTGAATCTTTCTTTTGATAGGTTCCATGATTTTATAGCAATTGAACACAATATTCTGTTGGCCTTGCAAAATCAGTCAAAATCCAGTAAAACAGCCGGGAGCGAACGGAACTGATTCTGTGAAAATGGCTGGGAGTGAATGAGTTAACTTTGACAGCCCTAGTTTACAGTCAAGCAGTACAAAGAGAAGTGTAACCAGACTCGTGTCACTTGAACCCGTTTGTCTCCGTGGAAACAAGATGTATATCCTCCAGCGTCGTCCCGTCGTAAGATCGGATGTCGTATGCGGAAACATACCCAGTGTTGGAATGTGAGGAGCTGCTGGTCCAACAACTGGGTCAGCCTCGATGCAAATGTCTGATGAAGGCTGGAAAAGGAGATTATGTGATTTAAAAAAATAATATATTTTTTTTAACCTTACTATAATTGGATCAGATTTCAAATGTACTTACGTCGGTTCCCAACCTCATTTTATCAATGAGATTCTCAGCCCTGCCATATTTGGACACAAGTTTATCATATTCAGCCTGCAGAGATTAAGACAAAAAAAAAGAAAAACAAACAAACATAATTCTTGCCTGAGCTGGTCCACGGAATAAGCAAACAAATATTGATGGAAAACAAACTAGAGTCTAATTAATTCCCCACTAAAAATGGTTTGTAATTTTCTATAGTTTCCACAAGATGGTGGCAAATGACAGTTTGTCGAAATGGAGTCGCTTCCGAATTTTCTTGGCAGCAAGAATCAACCATATTGGGGGGGGGGAAACAGCAAATAGATGATTTTTAAAAAGTTTGTCTTTTATTATTATTATTATTAGTAGTAGTATAGCAAATTATAGATGAATTCACAAATGCTAAATTGTAAATATGTTAGGGGTCAAAGTAATGAATGAATAATGCTTGGATTTAGGCAGGTTTTTTTTTAAATTTACAAAAGCTTTTACACATTTTTACTTTAAGTATTGTGACCTTGTTTCATGTATCTCTGTTCACTTATATCATTATTCAAGTATTTGTGTAACATTTTATCATTTATTCTGTTATAATAAACATCATGCGTTACATTGTACATTTGAAGTAATTTTTTTCTCATATTTAATATATTATAATTAAGTGACTATTTAATCTTTCACTTTTATTGTTTGTCTTGCTAGGGCGGTGTTTTTTGTGTGTATGGTTTTTTTTTTACAGTAAATGTGCACTACATAGCTTTATTTATTTATTTATTCATTTATTGCTTTATTTAGTTTTCCTAGATCAGAGGGTCACAAACCTTTTTGAAACTGAGAGCTACATTTTGTGTACTGATGTATGCAAAGGGCTATACAAACTCCTGAAGTAACACATTTGCTCAAATTACCTTTCATCATATGATACTATCCTACATATTTAATGCTATAATAATTTAATAACGTGGGATGCAAAACCAATATCAACATGCAACACTTTATTTCTATAAATCTCTGCAATGCAAATGATCACTACTAATACACCATATAATCGTGGTTAAGTACCTGCAGATTCACTTATTCCTGAATATTTTTTTTTCAACGGAAAATAAAAACATGTTTTTGTTTTTTTTAAATTTCCATTTCCTTATTTGTTTTCCCTATTTTCTTACAGTTTTGAAAATGTATATTGAATGTTTATCAGCATTTTTTTGAGAATTTATTTTTGGGGTCTGTAAAGAAACACTATACATATATATATATATATATATATATATATATATATATATATATATATATATATATATATATATATATATATATATATATATATATATGTACAGTCTTCCCTCGCTATAACGCGGTTCACTTTTCGCGGTCTCGCTGTATCGCGGATTTTTGTGAAATTTTGCATATTTTTTTTTTACAGTAATATACACATTTTATAAAATTTATGAAGGTTTGAACATTATCAATGTTTGAACAAGAGAGAAATGTGAGAACATGTAAATGCCTCAATGAGAAAAGTGTATAAATTAGTAAAACATAAAGCTAACTACTTCGCGGATTTCATTTATTGCGGGTATTTTTTGGAACTTAACCCCAGCGGAAAACGAGGGAACACTGTATATATATATATATATATATATTTTTTTTTTTTTTTTTTTTTCTCCCAATGCATGTCTATGGGCATCAATCATCAATTGTCCTCAGTTTTTCTAGCAGGGCTCGACTGTACCTGTAAGTGATGCTCCAGGACAGTACTGACCTGGTCATGCGTGTCTTTGAGGACTTGAGGCACTTCTGCAGGCTGAAGACCGCAATCCTCCAAAACCCTGCTGATCAACTGTAACATTCCCGGCGAGGACTGAGCTCGGATCATGGGACCGATGACTTTTGGACCACTGGGCCCTTTTGGAATTTTGACCTTGGGGGCAACCTTGGAGAAGTCAGGCAGCGGGTAATGCACTTGCCCCTGTCCGTACTTGAGCTCGCCGAAGGACCTGCTGCGCAAATGCGAGACTTTGATGCGAACGTCGCGCTCGTCACACTTTGCCGGCGTCGCAGCGCTCGCGTCGCGACCGGATGCCGTGTTGGCCTCCTCCAAACGTTCTCGTTTTGACGCGCTGTTGCCGTTACTGGAAAAACTACCGACGGAAGTCTTGTCAGAAATGCTGCTCTCGACCGCCGTGTTGTTGCGTGTGGATATGCTAGCGTGGGGGTCATCGACGCTGTCCAGCAGGGAGACCTCGGGAAGGGTCTCGGCTTCAATCAGCCTTCCGGACTGTTGCAACTCCTCCTGGGAGAAATGCCGCAGCAACATCTTGTGAATGTCGACTGGAGGTCGGGAGCAGGGCGGGGCCAAATCTTCATCCTGTTCATCCTTTTCTTCTTCCTCCACGTGAGCTCGAGCAGAAACCAAATCGAGGTGTGTCGTTGCTGTTTGCCTTCCATCAGAGATCACGTTACCCGGCTGACCACGATCCATGCAGTTGAAGTAAGGACTGCCAAGGTCGCCATCATAAGGGAGCTCCTCCTGATCCTCATCACTAGTATTTTGTCCAGGGTCCTCATCATGTCGCTGGCTTAGGAGCTCTTCATTCCGCAAAGCGCTGCTCTCAGATGGTCGCGCCCGTTCACTCCTGACAAGAATGGAATCTGAAACAAGGTCATCTGGAAATGAACAAATTCATGTTATCTTAACTCATTTACTCCCAATAACGTATAAATACGGTTTTTTAATGTTGTGTCCCAAAGACGTATTTATACGTTTTTTTATGCTAGAGCATACAGAAGGCTTTGATGCAGCCTTTCAACTGCAAAGAACGGTTGCAGAAATGGTAGTTATTACACAAACGGCCAGCAGGTGGCAGCAGAGCAAAGGAGATCAACCAGGGCCATCGAGAAAAAAAGCTCAATTACTTAATTTTGAATAGATTTGTGAAAACTGATGAAACTTAGCTCTCTTCTAATGCTAATTGCTGCAAACGGAAACTGATAGAAACATACTTTTTTTTCCTGATGAAAGAAGAGACTTTAATCTTTCTTTTGGTAGGTTCCATGCTTTTAAAGCAATTGAACACAATATTCTGTAGGCCTTGCAAAATCAGTCAAAATCCAGTAAAACAGCCGGGAGCGAACGGGATTGCGAAATGTGAAAATGGCAGCGAGTGAATGAGTTAATAAGGGGAAGATAGCTTTAAACATTTCTTGATAATATTTTAAATGTGACCTAACTAGTTGTGGGAATAGCATTCCCACATATGTTATTGTGATTTTATTTTTTATTCTCCAAACTTTTTTGCCGCGTAACAACTCCCACATAATACTTCCAATTTACATTGTTCAAATTTCAACTAGCTTCAAAAATTCACGCCACCCGGAGTATATATAGTCTGATTCCACATTACTGACAGTATTTGCACAATTTAACTTGTAATATCAACTTTTCCCTATTCATTTGTCCATTGTCCAGTAACCAGGAGGTCATAATTTCATAATTTATGTCTCAATTTACCTCATAAGCATTCCACATGCATTCAAATCTTAGCATTCGACTATTAGCATTCAGCTTTCAGCATTCCCGCGCAATTTCTCAGGAAATTGCACTTAGTCTAGTCTAAACATGACATTCGGATTAATATGACATTTATGGAATATGAGTTATGCAGCAAAATTCAGCCACTTTTATCCATCTCAGGGGGCGGCCATTTTACCACTTGTTGTCGACTGAAGATGACATCACAGTTGCTCAGGGCTTCGGCAACCAGTGAGAATTTTGTAGATAAAAAAAATGTTCGTCATAATTTTCATCACGAAAACTTTTTTTTTCAGACGAAAATTAAACGAAAATTAAAACAGAAGCCATTTGTTGCAACTAGGGGTGTGAATTGCCTAGTACCTGACGATTCGATTCGTATCACGATTCACAGGTCACAATTCGATTCGATACCGATTAATCCCGATACGAATTTATAAGTCGATTCTTGCGATTTTTTTCATTCAAATTTAGAAAATACTAATCAGTAAGCTTGTAGAGTGTAAGATTTATATGAAAATGTATTATTTATTTATCTGAAATTTCAGTCTTATAGAGGTTGTAATCTGCTTCATGTTTGAACAGCATTAAAATAAAATATTAAGGCTTAATGTTCCGTTCATATAACATTCTTCCATGCTCAAGGTGTGAATCCTTAAAAAAAAAAAAAAAAAAAAAAAAAAAAAAAAAAAAAATCGATTCTGCCGATTATTGAATCGATTCGAGAATTGCGCGATGTAGTATCGCGATATATCGCCGAATCGATTTTTTTAACACCCCTACAAAAGACTATTACTAAAACCAAATTACAATTTCTTATCAAAATTAACACTCCAGGCAACAACCAATAACAGCTCACCTGAAGCTGAACCTGAGCAACTGTGATGTCATTTTCACTCGACAGCAAGCGGCAAAATGGCCGCCCCCTATACATGGATAAAAACAGTTGGATTTTGCTGCATAAATTCTTACACAAATGCAATATTAACCAGTATACCATATTTAGACTAGCGGGGCTGCATAGAACATATTTTTTTGTTGGCGTACGTGACTCGCCTCTGAAATGATTGCTGGCCTCAGACACGGCGCACTCTGCTCGTGACAGTTGCAAAGCTAACGAAGAAGCCAGCAGATCACTGAGGTGGCGACTTTCGTCCTCACTGAGATCCACCACGATTCGCTGCTGGATGCACTTTTCCCATAATAAAGTCGTCTCGCCTTCTTCCCGAACATCCTCGTCGGAATCTTCGCGTCCACCCTCCATGACCCGCGAGCTGACCTTGGAAGTGAGACTTCTCTTGTGACGATAATGGAAACAAGTTGACAAATCAATTCATGCTTTACTAGGGGTAAATATTGGATCATGTAATGTATGATGTAATCTACATCACTAAGCACGACGTTAGAAGTGAATCAAGTGAAATTTAAATTTAATACGGTCCAGTCAAAGGCAGCATATATGTCACTAAATAAGCATCATAAAAAGAAGACGAATGCTAAATAAGTCTTGTGTACTGTAATATCCCAAATATTAGTCCTCTACCTGCGTGTAGCATGACGTCAGCTGTTTCATTTGTCTACTATTCATCTACATTCAACTGTTAAGAAGGTTCGTACTTACTTAGTAATTGACCAGTCCTTTAAAAAGACAAAAATAATCTTGTGTGAAACAAAGCGTCACCTCTTGGCGTATTACTGCAAGTAAATAAGTCCAAAGCTTCTCCTCATTCCTGTCTTGACATATGCTTTTCTTTGGACAGGTTTTGTTTCTGCACCGTCATTAATATTGCACATGTTAGTGGTGTCCATCTGGACCTGCATTGTCAGCTGTACAGGCGTCTGGTTGCCTGGTAACGGCAGCAGAAATGACACATTTAATTATTTATTAGGAAAAAGGAACAAGCTTGACACCACCGTCACTGCATTAAGAACAATATCGTACACATGCATACATTAATTACTGTATTTATTTGTATTTGTTTCTTTTAGCCAGTGTGACTTCAATAAACCCACCAGAAGTTCTCGTTTAATTGACTTTGCAAGCATCAAATGGTTACATTTAGAATATTAATAACGATAACTGAAAAATCTCGTCACTCCATCGTGAGTCAATTCTATTTTATGGCTGAATGACAGAAGCTTTACCATACGTCATTCTATCGATCTTTTCAAATCTTTTTGACCAATGACTGGAGGCCTAGGCGTGGCTTTCTTTGAATGCCGTCCTTTGATTGGCTGCTTGTACAAAAACACTTCACTACGATAGGGGGAAAAAAAAAAGACAACCTTCAAACTATTCGTCGAAGTTTTACTAAATTAATGAAAGTATGGCTACCGAATAGTGTCGTCTACGCGCAATGTGTTGATTGTTTGCACACGAGTAGGACTCATTATCGTAACAAAGTGAAACAAGGACAGAAGGAGACACGAGCTGTTCGAACTGGATCGACTCACGTAAGTTTTTGGCTAATACGCTAACCGGCTAACTATTGACACAGTAACGAGGCAGTAATTCGCTGTTCGTAGTGTTTGTTGAATAAAACTTCTATTAATGCTTTTGGCTTCATGTGTGTATTTACTCTTAGCAGTCGATTGTTTGTAATATGTATTAAATAATGTTGACCTGAGAAACATGCGGACTTTTGGGGGGAGGTTAGAAGTATTGTGGTACTGTATTGATTGAAATGTACGTAATAAATAGTTCCTAATCAATATTTAATTATTGTAATCGATGCCAGTATTGATTCCCCTGTTTAAAGTGAAAGTGTATAATTCAGGGATAATGGAATCCATGCACATAGTGTTATTTATGATGACAAATATGGACAAAACTGAGATCTGACATAATTCTTATGTTCCCTGCAGGTTTTCTAGATTTCCTGCCCCCGTGAGAAGGAGCTACCGGTCAGTATGCCATGATTTGTATTTTTTTTTTAATATATATTGTTTTATTTTTATTCTTTTTAATGACGTACTGCTCCAGGATTTTCTTGCTTTGTGGTGTCAGGGGCAGACAGTATTCATTGCTTTCAAAAATCTTGAACCTCTGCTTGGGATCTTGCGTCAGCAGACACTTCATTAGGTACACCTGCACAAGCCAATGAAATCCAATATAATTGTGTATAATTATGCTCCATTTTTGATGAACTGTTAAAAAAAAAATATATATTCACGTAACTGTTCATTACACAGCATCAGACTGAGAAGTGCTTTTAATATTTTGCCCGTCTCATGTAGCTCAATCACGAAACCAAGCGCCTAAAATGCAGGCGTACCTGGTTGAAGGTCGAGTGAGTGTGTTTTTCCTGTTCACACACACACACACACACAGTCATTCATCAACAAACTTGAGTACAATTCAGTTAGTAGCACACCCATTTGGCAGACAATGGCGGGAAAGGTGCACTCTGGCACTCCTCAGACTGTTTGCGTAAGCATTTATTTTTTGTCCATTACGGATTAACGTAATATACTGTACCTGGTCTATAGAAACACTCCCGTACAGTCACTTGACAGTTCACACATGTCTACTTTTTATATTATTTTGCATATACAGTAAGACCTTGATTGTTGCATATCCGCAAAGTTCTACTTTGGAGGTTCCGCTATGGCAGTGGTCAGCAACCTTTCCTGTCAAAAGAGCCAATTTTAGGACAAATAAATAACCAAAAATGTGTCTGGAGCTGCAAAACATTTAAACATTGTGATAAACAAAACAATGTGTTAGTGTTAAGTCTAATGTACTGAGGGCCCAAGAGCTAATTAGAGCAGCACTACAACACAAAAATATGCAGCATCTAATACTTTGACATTTATTTTCTTCTACCTTTCGTCATCCATTTTTGCATTTTTTTTTCTGGTTTCCTTCTTTATTTTTCATAAATTTTTAGACAGCTTTCTGTCAAATTTCTGACATTTTTTTGTCAATTTTATGGCCTCTCTTCATTTTTTGTACGTTTTATGGCTTTTTTTTGCAACTCTTTTTCTATTAAATTTCTGACATTTTTGGCAATTTTGTGTGCATTTTATGGTAATTTTGGAGATTTCTTCTTTTGGGACATTTTATAGTTACTTTTTGAACGTTTTATTTTGTGCCCGCTTTATTCAATTCGCTGACATTTTTGGCAATTTCATGAACATTTTATGTTAATTTTCTGCTTTTTTAGGTAATTAAAAAAACTTTTGTTTTTTCTGACAAAAACTCTGACACTTTTTGAATATTTAATTATTCAGTGTTTACCTCAATCATGAATTCATTTGAAGAATATTTTGTCTAAAAAAATAAAAATAAATGTGTAAAAAAAAAAAAAAAGTATTAATTTAAAATTATTTTTTTTTTTTAAGAGAACGACAGGGAGCCACAGGAGAGGGACTAAAGCGCCGCATGTGGCTCCATTTATTTGTAACATATTTGACTAAAGATACAGTATTGAAACCGATGAATTGCTACTTTCCTATTAGACATGGCTTTGGCGCCTGGATAGGTTCCAGAGGGGGGAAAAAACACACAAATGGGAGCATAAATATTGTCTGTGGAGGGTTCACTATTGAATATTTTGCATAAAAAGATTCAATATAGTTTCTTAGTGTTGGTTTAAATGAAAGGAAAAATCTTATCTGCTGCCTTTCCCATAAGTGAGTGGAAGGAGGGGCCAAGTGGGTTCCCGTTGGGGGAGCTACATTATTGGCGCGGCTTGCATGACCTCATGGAGAAATGCGCTAACGGTTGCTTGCTTATCTTTAGCTAGTTCACACATGCACACACATTTTTTTTCTTTTCTTCTCCTTTTGTGGATGTTCTGGACTGTCTCAGAGCTTCTTTTTGGGTCAAAGCTAGCAAAGTCCTCGTCGCTGGCTCCAGAACTCCAGAGCTCATCTCCTCAACTTTGATTGACAGCTGGTGTGCACTGACCGCCATCCTTTTCCATTCCCGCCCTGCGCTCTCTCTCTCTCTCTCTCTCTCTCACGCCGCTGTTTGCTGGGTGTTGCCATGGCGACGCGTGGTCAGAAGGAGGCTTCACACACGGCATCTTGTATTCTCTCCACAGAGGGCCACCGAGTTGGGGGGGTGGGAAGACTGAGCGGCAAGTGACGGCAAACGTGCAAAGCGGCGCAGTGGACTCTTTTGGATTGTTTTTCACTCGAGTTCTATTTTGACCTTTTTTTTTTCTTTTTCAACGCAACCATTTGGTCGGGAACGAAATTGGGATTTTCCCTCATATTATGCACATCCATGGATACGGACGGCTCAGCGATTAGCGCGCGGGCGGAGGATCGGTCCTTCCATGTCCGCTACAGGTCAGAGCGTCTGCCCTTGACAGCTCACTTGTTGTTGACCATTTCTTACATGTTGCGCAATGAAATTGTTTTGCAAGACTGGCTAAAAGGGCAAATCCAATCGACTTCATCCAGTCGGCGACATTGTCAATGTGCGTATGGATGGTTGTCTGTCGATATATGTGATTGACTTGCAACCAGTCCAGGGTGCAGTCTGCCTTTCTGTTTGGATAAGCTCCAGCTTCCCTGCGTTCCTGAACAGGAAATTGATGGGTTGCATATGAGTTAAGGAGGTCTACATAGCGAGCAAGTTGGGAGTTAACTCATTCACTCCCAGCCATTTTCACAGAATCAGTTCGGTTCGCTCCCGGCTGTTTTACTGGATTTGGACTGATTTTGCAAGGCCAACAGAATATTGTGTTCAATTGCTATAAAATCATGGAACCTATCAAAAGAAAGATTCAAGTCTCTTCCTTCATCAGGAAAAAAAAGTATGTTTCTATCTGTTTCCGCTTTTGCAGCAATTAACATCAGAAGACAGCTAAGTTTCATCAGTTTTCACAAATCTATTTAAAATTGTAAGTAATTGAATTTTTTTTCTAGATGGACCTGGTTGATCTCCTTTGCTCTGCTGCCAGCTGCTGGCCATTTGTGTAATAACTACAATTTTTGCAACCATTCTTTGCAGTTGAGAGGCTGCATCAAAGCCTTCTGTATGCTCTAGCATAAAACAAAAAACAAAAAAACGTATAAATACGTCTTTGGGACACTTAGAACATAAAAAAACGTATTTATACGTTATTGGGAGTAAATGAGTTAAGTGCCATGAGGCACCTCTCTTTATGAATCAGTCCCAAGACTTTTATTTGTACTGACTGCTACCACCATAGCATATTATTAGCACTGTAAAACCAAGTTTAGGGAGAGGGAATATATGATGAAGAGTTGGAAGGAAGCTGTCACTCATAATGTCAATACAGAAAGGAGGGAAGTTATGGTAAGCTATAGCAACCTTTCCTGTCAAAAGAGCCATTTTAAGCCAAAGAAATAAACAAAAATGTGTGTAGAGCTGCAAAGCATTTAGAAGATTGTGATGAAGGAAACGTTGTGTTCGTGTTCGCCTACTGAGGGCTCAAGAGTTTATTAGAGCTGCACTATAACGCAAAAATATGAGAGCAGCATCCAATACATACGCATTCATTTTCTTCTACTCTTCCTCTTCCGTTTTTGGATTTTTTTTGTTGTTGTAGTAATTTTTCATGCTTTGTTTTACATTCTGTACTTTTTTGGACTTTTTCTGAGAAATTTGTGACATTTTTGGTAATTTTATGGACATGTTATGGTCATTTTCTACATTTCTTCTTCCCTATTTTTTGTTTGACTTTTTATGTCTTTTTTTTTTTTTTTGTCAATTTTGTGTATATTTTATGGTAATTTTCAGGATCTCTAATTGTATTTTTTTATTTTTGAAAAACAAAACAAAATGTGAATTTATGATCTAAGTAAATACTATGCATTTTTAAAATGATACCGACATAGTTGGGAAAAAATTTAACATTTACTCTTTAAATGTTTTATGTCACACAAAAAAAATCCACAATGATAAAGACCTTAAATAGTAATAATAATAATAATAATAATAATAATAATAATGTAAAGTCACTGTTGAATTTTTTTCTTTGATTTTGTAATGGCATTTAATTGTGGAAAAAAACCAAAATATTCAACTAACTTCTCTCACTAGGTACAGAACACACTTTTATTCAACATTTAATTTCTTAAAGAGATAGTTCACTTATTTAGCCCATTATAGCAATAAAAAGTTCATATTTTGTCTATAATTAATTTGATACTTTCATTATTTTTCATTTACAATGAATACCTTTGAAAACACATTTTGCAACGTACTGTCGCCTGAAAATGACATCACAAGGGCTCAGGTAACCAATCACAGCTCACCTGTTTTCTAGGTTTGGTCATGTGACATTCACAAGCTGAGCTGTGATTGGTTACCTGAGCCCTTGTGATGTCATTTTCAGTCGACGACAAGTTGCAAAATGGGTTTTTAAAGGTACTAAATTGTACATGAAAAATAATAAAGATATAAAATTTATTATAGGCAAAATATTAACTCATTCAAGCCCAAAAACGTGTAAAAACGTTTTTAATACTTTGTCATTCACTCCCCAAAACGTCTTTACATGTTTTTTTGTTTTTTGTTTTTTGTTTGTTTTATGCAAGAGCATACAGAAGGCTTTGATGCAGCTTCTGACATGAAGAGGTGGCTTAAAGCAATGGTTAGTTATTAAAAACACAGCCAGAAGGTGGCAGCAGAGTATAAGAGATCGGCCAGGCCATGTTGCAAAAAGCTCTGTTTGTCAGTGTTTTCACCAGGAATGTGAATATTGATGAAACTTAGCTATATTCTAATGCTAATAGCTGCAAAATGGAAACAGATACAAATATTCTTTTTTTCCTGATGAAAGAAGAGACTCTAATCTTTCTTTTTGTAGGTTCCATGTTTTTATAGCAATAGAACAAATGTTCTGTGGGCCTTGCAAAATATGCCAAAAGGGGGTTTCTTTGATGAAAATGGCTGGGAGTCAATGAGTTAACGTTTGACTGCCAAAAACGGATAAATAAGTAAAGTCTCCCTTTAAAAATTATATGCACATTGCACAGGACCACTAAAAAGAGCAACTGCACTCTGTGTTGCATTTTGTAATGAGAATTGATGAGCAAAATAGATGGTGGGATGCATTTTCACTTTCTATTTCATTTCCTGTCAAGTATATTTTGGCCGAAGACGTCCCGGAGGCATCTCGTTACCTGGCAAACGTGCGCTGTCAAATCTCCTATTGAAGGCCGGCGTCAATATTTAACAAGCCCTAAAATATTCATCCCTCGCTTTTCTTTGTGTACGTGTCTGTCAGCCATATTGGGTCCTTCCTTCTCTTCCCACTTGATTGACACGATCGCACCGTGATCGGCAAAAAAAACTGCCGACGTGCTCGCCCACCCTTTGTGTAATCCGTTGCGCCGCCGCCGCTGTAATCTGACGTGAGCAAGGTCAGACGGGCGAAGACGATGATGAAGATGATCCGGGAGAACGCTGACTCGCGTCTTTCCGCGCCCTGCTTGCATTTTGGCCTTAACACGGTTGACGCTGTCACACGTCCAAAAGGTTCTCGGCGTTAATATCTCTGACGTCAGGCACGTTGATGCCGCTGGATTATTATTTTTTGTCTTCTTCCTCTTAGTGAGTGCCAAAAAGAGAAAAGTTTTTGAGCGGTCACCTGGATGTAGTGGCAACCTCAGTAGATGCCTTTCAGATGCAACATGTGCTGTTGTTGTTGTAAGGCAAGAAAAAGCTGCAGGTAGGCTGGTATGCATCACGTCGACTGAACTCACTCACGCAAAGAGGATTCAGATCTCATTGGCAAGTCAGAGCGACAGTGTTTTGTCTTACAGCGGGTGCCTTGAGATACGAGCAGGGTTATTATAGTTTGGCAATTTTTCATTTCATTTTGAATTTTGCTTTTAAATGTAGTTAGTTTTAATTAGTTTTCAGGTTGGTTCTGTTTGTTTTTATTAGTTTTAGTTATTTAACTCATTTACTCCCAATAACGTATAAATACGTTTTTTTTAATGCTCTAAGTGTCCCAAAGACGTATTTATACTTTTTTTTTTAATGCTAGAGCAAACAGAAGGCTTTGATGCAGCCTCTCAACTGCAAAGAACGGTTGCAGAAATGGTAGTTATTACACAAACGGCCAGCAAAGTAAAGGAGATCAACCAGGGCCATGTAGAAAAAAAGCTCAATTTCTCACAAATTTAAATAGATTTGCGAAAACTGATGAAACTTAGCTCTCTTCTAATGCTAATTGCTGCAAAACGGAAACAGATAGAAACATACTTTTTTTTCCTGATGAAAGAAGAGACTTTAATCTTTCCTTTGATAGGTTCCATGATTTTATAGCAATAGAACATAATATTCTGTGGGCCTTGCAAAATCAGTCAAAATCCAGTCCGAACGGGACTGCTTCTGTGAAAATGGCTGGGAGTGAATGAGTTAATTAATAAATGCTTAGTTTTAGTTTAGTTTGAGTTAGTTTAAGTTGTTGTTTTTTGTTTTTTTTTAATAAAGTGTATTACTTGTGCGTAATATTAAAAAAAACACACCATGGAAGCGACGTCATCTGAAGGTGCTTTTCTATTGGCTGCTGCGAGGTGACGTCACTTCTGTGTGACACACTTTCAATCGTCCTTATTCTGGTTAATATTGAAATAAATCGACTTAAAATCACATTTAAAATCATCCGCAAAGGCTCATGCATTCAATTAATTACCAAAGACAAAAACGAAGTACATTTTTGCTATAATTACAGTTATAGTTAGGTTTCCATCCATCCATCCATTTTCTTGACCGCTTATTCCTCACAAGGGTCACAGGGGGTGCTGGAGCCTATTTCAGCTGGCTTTGGGCAGTGGTCAGGGCACATCCTGGACTGGTTGCCAGCCAATCGCAGTGTAGTTAGATTTAGTTAGTAAAAAGTAGTTTTAGTTTTGTTTTTTAAAAAGCGTTTTAGTTTCTATTTTATTTAGTTAACGAATTTGCTTTTTGAATTTTAGTTGTTTTCCATCTGTTTTCTAGGTTTGGTCATGGAACATTCACACGCTGAGCTGTGATTGGTTACCTGAGCCCTTGTGATGTTATTTTTAGTCGACAGCAAGTTGCGAAATGTGTTTTTAAAGGTACTACTATTTGTACGTGAAAAATAATGAAAGTATCAAATTAATTATAGACAAAATATTAACTTTTATATGAACTATTTTTCAGATTTTTTGAATGACAGGGAAAACAGTTCCATAAAACAGAAAAAAAATTCAGATGATTTTTATTTATTATTATTTTCAAATGATACTTCACTTATTTAGCCCATTAAAGCAATAAAAAGTTAATATTTTGTCTATAATTAATTTGATAATTTCATTATTTTTCATGTTCAATTAGTACCTTTAAAAACAAATTTTGCAACGTACTGTCGACTGAAAATGATATCATAAGGGCTCAGGTAACCAATCACAGCTCACCCGTTTTCTAGGTTTGGTCATGTGACATTCACAAGCTGAGCTGTGATTGGTTACATGTTTTTTAGGTTTGGTCATGTGACATTCACAAGCTGAGCTGTGATTGGTTACCTGAGCCCTTGTGATGTCATTTTCAGTCGACAGCAAGTTGCAAAATGTGGTTTTAAAGGTACTAATTGTACAAGAAAAATAATGAAAATATCAAGTTTATTATAGGCAAAACTTTAATGTTTGACTGACAAAAATTGCTAAATAATTAAAGTATCTCTTTAATTTTAACGCAATTTTATGAATTATTACGAAATTACTGTATCAATGATATAAAATGCAGCCAATATTTCTAGTAGTTTAACATTTTTTCCCAATTTTATATTAATTGTATGAAAACTCAAGTAAACTTATTAAAAATATTTATTGTACATTTAGAACTGATATAAAATTTGCGATTAATCTCGAGTTAACTATTGAAGTCATGCGATTAATTCCGATTACAATTTTAATCGCCTGACACCCCTATAAAAAAAAGTGCTTATCTACTTCAACTGTGGTCAATAAAGCAATCATACTCCATTTTGTTTTGAAGCCCACATTGTTTGATGTTTAAAGCTTTTTGGATCTTTTCACCGTGAAACTTGCCCCGATTCTTCCAACCAACTGTGCTAAAGGATGTGATGATGTAGCATAACAAACAAAGGGCGTACTCGCACACTCTGCTCAGTGAGCCACACACGTCCACATCCATTGTTCTGCGTAAATGGAAGGAAGCAGTGAAACAACATCCTCCCCTGAAAGCTTTCACTGCGCAACGACTTTTTTTTTCTGGCCACTCACTTCTCGTCATCTTGTCCGAGTGACCGCGCAGCACTTTTACAGCTTTTTCCCCACAATTTTTATTTTTTTATTTTTTTTGGGTCTCGTGACCGCCGTAGGATGGAGGTTTCCTGCCTTGAGCTGGCGCTGGAGGGCGAGCGCCTCTGCAAGGCGGGCGACTACAGGGCCGGCGTGTCCTTCTTCGAAGCGGCCATCCAGGTGGGCACGGAGGACCTGCAGGTGCTCAGCGCCATCTACAGCCAGCTGGGCAACGCCTACTTCCACCTGCACGACTACGCCAAGGCGCTGGAGTTCCACCGCCACGACCTCACCTTGACCAGGTCGGTGGCGGGGGCGCCGTCGATGTGCACAGGCGATCGCCTCGCGCCGAGTCCCGCTTTCAAAACGTGTTTCGACCCAAACGCGCAGGACCGTCGGCGATCTGCTGGGAGAAGCCAAAGCCAGCGGGAATCTTGGCAACACGCTGAAGGTGCTGGGGAGGTTCGATGAGGCCATGTTGTGCTGTCAGAGGCACTTGGATATAGCGGGGGACACCAGCGACAAGGTAACCTTTCAAGTGCTGTTCATTTATTCCGGGAACACTCGCATCACTATGACCACTTGAATCTGAAATCATTTTTCACCACTGAAAAGAATTGAAACGTAATTCATCCTCATTCACTGCCAGTCCAGTAAAAATTGATCTTTGACGTCTATATCCGTCTATAGCAGTGAATGTGTTTAGCTATTAATTCCCTTTATTTTATATTTAGTGTCAGATTTTGAGCAGGTTTGTGCTAAAAAAGGCAATTGAATAAAACAAAAACGAGGGGTGTCAAATAGTGTGTTAATTTTTAGATAATTTAACGCCACAATTTTTTTTTTTAAAGCGCGATTAATGACTACTTGCAAAGCCTGTACTTGGGGGGATTCAAGTCGCAATGCAGCAGACATATCCTCATCAAAATGTAGCCGTAATAAATGTAATAATAATGCAAATAATTGTTGAGACTGGGGTCGAGTTGTATTTTGCAGTTTTAAAAATAAGCACAATTTCAGAAGTTACTTCATCTTAAAGATTAGTTAAAGATTAGATCGCTCTTAATAGGTTGGGCTGCTCGATTATGGGAAAAATAATAATCACGATTAATTAGCCAATAATTGAAATCACGATTATTCAAGCGATTATTTTTTTGGTACAAAACAAGAAAATGTTTAAGAATATTAAGACCAATTAAATAAATAAAAACACTATAATTATATAAGTTCCTTTTGGACCAAACAATTTATAATAATATATATTTATAATAATATATTTATTAGGGGTGTGAATTGCCTAGTACCTGACGATTCGATTCATATCACGATTCACAGGTCACGATTCGATTCGATACCGATTAATCCCGATACGAATTTATGTCACTTGTTGCGATTTTTTTCATTCAAATTTAGAAAATGCTAATCAGTATACTTGTAGAGTGTAAGATTTGTATGAGAATGTATTATTTATTTATCTGAAACTTCAGTCTTATACAGCTTGTAATCTATTTCATGCTTGAACAGCATTAAAATAAAATATTAAGGCTTAATGTTCCGTTCATAAAACATTCTTCCATGCTCAAGGTGTGAAACCTAACCCAAAGTCAGACGTTTTGTTGAATATTTTTCCATTAAAAATGGAAGTTTAAAAATCGATTTAGCCGCCTATTGAATCGATTCGAGAATTGCGCGATGTAGTATCGCGATATATCGCCGAATCGATTTTTTTTTAACACCCCTAATATTTATTTATGTTGGCAAAAAGCTTAAGGTTGGAGTGCAATGTGCACTGTGCAGTAGGACGATCATTTATTTTTTGGTACAAAACAAGAAAATGTTTAAATGAAAGAAAAAAAAAAATATATATATATATATATATATATATATATATATTTATTATTTTTTTTTAAAACAAATAAAATTTTAAAATTATTTGGGAAAAGTATAATAAAAATAAAAAAAAATTAGTTATTATTAGTTATTTTAAAATTTTAAAACAGTGCCAAAAACGGTATAAATTTAAACAACTCAAAAATTAGTATTAATAATCTTTTCTTTTTTTTTTACGATTATGCTGATTTTGTATTTGTGGAGTGTAATAATTGAAATTGTAATTGAATTTCGATTAATTGCACAGCCCTAGCACTTAATATGAAAAGAAAAATGCACTGAGCTGTCGCCAACGTCTTACAAATGCAATTATGCCATCTAGTGGAAGGAAAATGACATCAACACAAATCAATATCACACTAATTTTTTTACAGTCCAGAACATCTTTTTAATTTTAACTCAATTTTACAAATTATTATGACATTCCTGTATCAATGACTAAAAAAAATGCAGCCATATTTCTATTAGTTTAACAATTTTTTCACAGTTTGTTATGAAAAAAAATTATTGTACATTTTATTGTACGTTTAGAACAGATATAAACTTTGTGATTACTTGTAAGTTAACTATTGAAGTCATGCGGTTAATTATGATTTAAAAACTTGAATCGCCTTATCATAAACAAATTTATCAGAATCAGCCATCTTTCTTGTTTACATTCACGTCAAACACTTTGAGCTGGAAACTGGGAGAATCCAAGTGTGATGTGTCCAACTTCCCACTGTCCTCGAATGCAGCATAAATAAACACAAACTGGACAAGAGAGGCCGAGGTTGCTGATTGGATGACCCAAGGGACCGTAATGACAAGCACAGGTGGACATGCAAAAACTTGACGAGCCAGACAAGACGTAAACAAGAAACACATAATAGATGTTGAAATGAGTTGAAGAGCTTCATTTGGTCACGCAAAAAGCCCCATCTGATGTAAAAGTAGTGCTTTGCCACCACTCGTGGATTTTGCAATCCACCTATTAAGGGTCTGTACTCTACTCGTGTTGTACCCACCCCTGCCCTACTGCAGAACTTCCTGTTTACATCCTTGCACCCGCAACTGACCAATGAGAGAAGAGAGCAATGTCCCAGGATTTGTTGTTGTGAGACGCGTGAAAGAAAATGGACCAAACGCAGGAATGCTCCCACTAAACACATCTCCCCCATTTCAGGTGGGTCAAGCGCGAGCCCTGTACAACTTTGGCAACGTGTACCACGCCAAAGGAAAAAGTATTTGCTGGAGCGGCGCAGAGCCGGGAGATTTCCCCGAAGACGTCATGACGGCCCTGAGGAAGGCCTCGGAATATTACCAGTAGGTCTCACTAGGGCTGGACGATTAAACGAAATGTGGTCGTGATTTCGGTTTTGGATTCTCTCGATGGATTAAAGCGTAATGATCGAAGAAAAACCTTTAATGTGCATAACGGCGTCACGCGTTTACAAGTTCCCTACGTTGTGAAAGTACCCTGAATGCACCATTTGGCTCGTAGCTAGCCCGGAGCGAATCGTGTGATTCTGCCGTCCTTAAGCGTCCTTCAAGCTGTCTAATGACACTCCAGTTGGAGTTAACTGTAAAACTAAACCCACGATATGAAGAATTAAATACAGTGTGTATTTAAATACAAAACATGCTTCGTTTTTAACACATCGCGAGCCTAGCACCAATGCTAATGCAAATGAATGGAGGATCCCATGCAAATGCTAACAGGCAGTTAGCATCAATTTTGGGAGTACTAGTCCTTCAAATAACGAATATTCACACACAAATGCCGTGGAAACACATTAACCACGGGTAAGATAACACAAATTCCTCCCAGTTTGTGAAAAACGAGTTATTTTAATAGAATTCAATCGCAACTTTCTTCTGTTCTCACTGTAAGTGTGTACACCATGGCTGCATGGCACCACACTGCCCCTTAGAGGCCAAAATGTGCAGGAACACCCAGTATTTGTTTTGTAATTACTGTTTTAGTATACAGTAGGGGTGTGAATTGCGATTCGATTCGTATCACGATTCGATTCGATACCGATTAATCCCGATACGAATTTATAAGTCGATTGTTGCGATTTTTTTTTCATTCAAATTTAGAAAATACTAATCAGTAAGCTTGTAGAGTGTAAGATTTATATGAAAATGTATTATTTATTTATCTGAAATTTCAGTCTTATAGAGGTTGTAATCTGTTTCATGTTTGAACAGCATTAAAATAAAATATTAAGGCTTAATGTTCCGTTCATATAACATTCTTCCATGCTCAAGGTGTGAATCCTAACCCGAAGTCAGACGTTTTGTTGAATATTTTCCAAGTTTAAAAATCGATTCACACAAAATAAATAAATGAATAAATAAATAAATAAAAAGCAATCAATGATGATAAGACGTTGAATCGGTAAGACTACCGAATGAACAATTCTGAAAAAAAATAAATAAATCGATTCAGCCGCCTATTGAATCGATTCGAGAATTGCGCGATGTAGTATCGCGATATATTGCCGAATCGATTTTTTTTAACACCCCTCGTATACAGTATTTTTTTTAACTAGTTTTTATTTAACGTTTTTTGAATTTAAGGATTCACTGAATTTTCTTTTCCTCAACATTCAAGGATACAAATGAATCCAAGGACTTGTATTTTTTATTTTTTGCTCATACCAACACATTTCCACATGACGTAGCACAAAATACAGTCGTGGTTTTGGTTTGTTTTTTATTTTTTGCTTTTGTCAGGGTTCTAGTTTTAAGTGGGTTTTGTTTGAGTTTGTCATCATGTTCCTTTACGTTTCTGTTATGATTTGTTATGTTCTGCTTTCCTTGTGTGTCTCCCACTGTCTCGTCAAGCATTGTCCTGCCCACCTGTGTTTGCCTGACGTACTCGTATGTCAACCTATCAGAACCGTCTGCCACTTGTGTCTTGCCCAACTGTGTCTTTAAGTCTCTTGTCTCCCCTCGGTCTGTGTCGATTCATTGTTGTTTTCCTCTCGTCATGCTGTGCTCCGTATGTCTTTTGGAGTTTGCGTTTGTTTTCAATAAAACTTCCTTTTTTTTTTCTTTTTTTTTTTAAACTTCACCTCGGCCTGCTTCCTTGCGTTTGGGTCCACAACCACACCTTAAACATGACAAATACAATCTCAGAGGTTCGCTCACCAAGTCCCCAGACTTGTGAAAATAACATAAGAAAAAATAAATATGATAAAAGAGTGTAATGTAATGCTTTAGTTTAAAAATAAAGAATGAAAATGCAAGAGGCTTGTATTTCATATGATATTTATAAGGTTATATTGTCATACAGTGTCCCCTCGCTATAACGCGGTTCACTTTTCTAGGGCCTCACTGTATTGGAAAAAAAAATTTTGTGTGCAGTTTTGCATGCCTTATTTTTAACAATAACCTATTTTATAAAATTTATGACGGTTTGAACATTGAGAATGTTTCAACAAGAGAGAAATGTGAGAAAATGTGTCTAAACTGTGTTGTGAAGAGTTTTCGAGCATTTTTAATGAATGACTTATTTCACCAGTGGATGCCACTGTATAATGCTGAGTGTACCTTTAAAACATTTAAAATAAATGTAAAACATGCATTTATTGCGGGTGTTTTTTGGAGCAGTTGAAAAAGTTTCAATCAATGAATACTCGTTTTATTCAACGTGATTCCAATCTCGATCAAAATAATCGCGATGATCATTTTCCCCACAATCGTCCAGCCCTCGGTCACACTTGTATTTACGATGTGTGAGTCATCCAACTGATTCTCTTGATCCACTTTCAGGGCCAACTTGGAGCTCGTGCAGGAACTCGGCGACCGGGCCGCGCAGGGTCGAACCTACGGCAACCTGGGTAACACTCACTACCTGCTGGGGAACTTTGGCAACGCGGTGGCGTCTCACGAGCAGGTGAGGGGTCGGGGGGGCCACCAGAAAAAGCTGCTTATCTTGTGTGGAAAATGTCCCCCCCCCCCCGAACAATAACCGCTTGCATCTGTCTTCAGCGTCTGCTCATAGCCAAGGAATTTGGCGACCGCGCCGCAGAACGACGAGCTTACTGCAACCTGGGCAACGCTTACATTTTCCTGGGGGAGTTCGAAGTGGCAGCTGAGCATTACAAGTAAGTACGCACGAGGTCGTGTTGATGAAGATGCGTTCAAGTCAAAGAAAAAAAAAAAAAATAACTGTTTTTAGTTCACTGAATGAACGAAAAAACTAAAACTACAATTCAAAAAACAATTTTGTTAACAAAATAAAATAAAAAACGAAAATGCATGAAACTACATTTTATGTTGACAAAACTAACTATAATAGTAGCAAAAATGTCCTTCGGTAATGAATTGAATGCATGAGCCTTTGAGGGTGATTTTAAATGTGATTTTAAGTCAATTTATTTGTATATGAACCGGAATAAGGACGTTTGAAAGTATGTCACACAGAAGTGACGTCATCTCGCAGCAGCCAATAGAAAAACACCTTCAGATGACGTCCTCCCATGAAGGTGTTTTTTAAAAATTGCGCACAAGTAATACACATAAAAAAAAACTGAAACTAACTAAAACAAAACTATAATTAGAGCAAAAAATGTCCTTTGTTTGAGTCTTTGGTAATTAATTTCCTGCATGAGCCTTTAGGGATGATTTTAAATGTGATTTAAAGTCGATTTTATTTTGATATTAACCGGAATAAGGACGATTGAAAGTATGCCACACAGAAGTGATGTCATCTCGCAGCAGCCAATAGAAAAGGACCTTCAGATGACGTTATTAAATTAATAACTAAATTCTCTCACTTATCAGATTACTCTATTAACTGGACAAAATCAACATTATTACCTATTACAGAAAATTCATGGAATCCTACAAGTCAGGATCCACACTACTCCTTTCCTACAGGTAATTTAAAATACTTAGGTGTTAAAATTTCACCTAAGTTAACTGAATTAACTTCTTTAAATTTTTCACCATTATTGGATAGTATCCGTAGTGACCTGGAGCGCTGGAATAATCTTCCGATCTCTTTAATAGGACGGATAGCTACTATAAAAATGAAAGTTTTACCAAAGATTAATTATTTATTTTCAATGATTCCATTTAAACCTACGTCTAACTGGTTCCAATCGCTGGACTCTGCTATCATAAAATTCTATTGGAATAAAAAAAAAGCCAAAATTAGTCTATCTACTCTTCAGGAAAGTAAATCTAAAGGAGGTTTAGAGGCACCAAACTTTATGTACTATTATCTAGCTAATCAACTACAATATCTTGTGCTATGGACACAACCCAACAGAGATACTAACTGTTGGTTGGAATTGGAGCAGAAGGATTGTAATAATCTTAGACTGTCAGATTTACTCTTTATTACAAAATCAATAAGACGACATAATTGTTTTAAAAACCCAATGATAGCCGCCACCCTGACTGCCTGGTGGAAGGCATTAGAAATTACAAACTCCCAATTGGCGCCCTGTGGGCTCTCTCCCATTTGGCATAACCCCGACTTTCAACTTAATAATCAGTCGTTCCATTTAAGCCTATGGGAGCAGAAAGGAATTACACACCTTCATCATCTTTTCTCAGATAATAAGTTTATATCGTATACAAACTTGGTCCAGAAATATGAAATAAAAAAGGGAAATTTCTTACATTATCTGCAAGTTAAAAATATGGTTAAGAAACAAATCCCAACACTTCAGGATACGCTCCAACTGCCTGTCTTAGCTAAAGATATTATAAAGCTTTCTCCAACAACAATAAAGAAAATATAAAAAATATATAAGTTATTTTTATACACAAATAAAACATATTTACCGACTTTAAAATGGGAAAAAGACTTGTCTATAGTTCCGGAACCAGACTTTTGGACCCAAATCTGTGAAAATGTATTTAAAATGACCAAACAGACAAATTTGCAACTTATCCAATATAAGATACTTCATAGAACATATATTACACAATATATGATGAAAAAAATGGGACTCTCTGACTCCGACATTTGTCTCCAGTGCTCACAAAACACTGCCGATACTTATCTTCATGCTTTATGGTCATGTACTCCAGTGCTGCATTTCTGGACTAAAATCTTGGAAAAGCTCGCTGATATATTAAACTGTAGGCTTCCTTTATCTCCAAGATTGTGTTTACTAGGTGACTTAACAATAACTGAGCTACCATGTAAACAATCTCAATCTATATTTATAGCCCTTACTATTGCTAAAAAAATAATCCTTGTCAATTGGAAAAATAAACAATCTCTAAATATCGACCACTGGTTAAACTTACTAATAAATTATATCTCAATGGAAAAAATCTCTGCCTTAAATAAAAATCAAGTATCAAGATTTAAACAAATATGGTCTATGTACATAGAATATTTTAATCTCAATTTGGCAACTTAATCCTGCCAAGATTCTGCCTGTTAACGAGAGCCACCACATCGTTACAACTTCTGTTTTCGCTGCTCCTGTATTTGGTATTTTGTATCTGATTGTTTTTATTTTTATATAGTCAGGAACCTAGTTGCTGCTAGTGGGCTCGAGCATACCACACTATACGACACTATACTCAATAACTCCTTAAGATCTATTTCTAGTGGGCACTAAGCATCAACACTTGGTGTTACTGCATGCTAATTAGTCAATTTTCTTGACGCCGTCCCCTGTGGTCGGGCGGGGGTGGTTCTGCCCCCCCCCCCCGTTGTCTGCTCGGTGGCGGTTGCGTCTTGGCCGCTCCCTGGGCCCCCTGTGGGGTGCAGTGTTGGGGTGCTTCCCCTGGTGCCCGGGGCGGTGCCGTCCCGGCGCGGTCCGCTGCTCCGTGCCCGGCGGCGCGGTTCGGGGTGGGTGGGCCTCCGGTGTGCCCCGTGGTTCCCTCTCCCCTCCCCCTTCCTCCCCCCCGTCGCCTCTCCCTCCTCGCCTCCTCCCGCCCATCCTCCTCTGCCTCCCGGTCCCTTTTCCCTTGTCGCCCTCCCTCCTCCTCTCCCCCCCCGCCTCCTGCCCTGCAGCCGCCCTTTCGCCTTCTTGTCGTCTTCTCCCCGCTTCCCCCGCCCCCCCCCCCCCCCCTTCCCTGTCTGCCCTGCGGCCCCTCCCCCTCCCTCTCCCTGGGCCTGGGGCTCCCTCCCCGGCCCGGGCGTCGGGCTCCGGGGGCCGGGCGAGGGTTTGGGGCCTGCCCCACTCCGGTATAACTCCTGGCGCCCCGGGCGGGCTCCGGTGGCCGGTGGGCTGTCCGGTAGCCCTGCTGCGCTGGCTGTCCGCCCATTGTGGTGCCGGGTGGATGAGGTGGGGGGCGGCAGGGGGTGGGGGTGCTGGGGGGCGGGCGTGCCACCTACACCCGCCGGGTTGGGTGAGGCCCCGCTGGTTGCTCCTCTTACTCACTTCACTAGCTTGCACTATACACTTTGTAAATATACACATAGGGCACACAACACATTTCTTGGTGGGGTGGGGAAGGGTGGAAACACCGTCTTCACCCTTCAACTCCCCTCCAATTTTAATGCACCTCACGTCCAAGGGGAGGGGTGAGTTGGGGCGGGGAGCCATCAGAAGGGATGGACTGCAGTGCCTGGCAGCGCTGTGGTCCCCCCCATTTGTGTCCCTGCCCCACCACTTTGTCCCTCCATTCCCTTTTTTAATGCACCACACATATACATATTCATTTTTTTGGGGGGGATACGGGTGTGTCGGAGTAGGGGAAATTTTTTCCCTCTGCTCCGACTCACCTGCTCCCAATTTTAATGCACCACACGCACACACTTGTATATACACTGGGTGGGGCCACATTCACGGTGTAAGGGTAGAGCTCGCCAGTCGGCGAGCTGGCGGACTCAGTAACAGGGTTAGGTGTCACTAGTACTCTGGCGTGACGACCGGGGCCTCTCCCCACCGGGCTCGGTGTTCTGGTGTTCCGCCTTCTCCCCTGGTGCTTCCTCCTCTGCTTCCCCCCTCCCGCCGCTGTGCAAATCTCGCGCGGCTGGAGGTGGGGTGGGCACATCTTCCCTCTCTGCGCTGCTGCCCGGTGCCGGTTTCCGGGGGGGGGTGGGGGGTTCTCGCGGGGGGCCGGGTTCGCGGGGGGGGGGGGGGTGGCGGCCGTCGGGGGGGGGGGCGGCTTGTTTGGGGGGGGGGTGGAGGTATGGGTGGGTGGGGGGTTGGGTGCTGGGGGTCGGGGTGTGTTCGGGGGTTTGGGGGTCGGGGGTGGTGGGGCCTGGGTCGTGGTGGATGGCGGGTTTGGGTGGGGTGCGGGGGGGTCGTGGGGGGATGGGGGCTGGGGACCGGTGGGGCGCTGTGGGGGCCCGCTGGGCCTCGTTCTGCGGCCTTGGGCTCGGGGCTGTGGGCCGGGGCTGGGGCGGGGGTGTTCCGGGTGTCTGGGTCGGCTCGCCGACCGGTGTCCGCTCGGGTGGCTTGGGGGTGGCCTTGGTGCTGCCGCGGCCTGGGGATTCCGGGGGGGGGGTGCTCGCTTTGCTGGACCGCGGTTGACGGCTTCTTTCTTTGGTGGTGGTCCTTATGCATGCCAGATCCGTCGCACCAGCATCTACTGAAACTCAACAGAAGTACCCTCTCCCTCCCACAGCCCCTTGAATCAGTTGGTGCTGGTGTCTGTGGTTCTCACTTTGCTTTATCTATCCTTCCCTCCTTCCTCTCTTTAGTTTTTCCTCTGGTCACTTGAGATCTTAATTTATTAGAAGTATGAGGTTTCTGGGGTTGGCATAAGACTCCGGTTTTGTAACCACGCAGGAGGGGTCTTGTTGGTGCTGGACTTCACTTTGATGGATTGGATGTACTGGCTTCTATTGATCTCACTCTGCCTTATCGATCCTTCCCTCCTTCCTCTCTTTAGTTTTTCCTCTGGGCTCTTGAGATCTCGCTAAATTTGCTGGAATTTAGAGGCTTCCAGGGTTGGCGTAAGACTTTGATTTTGTAATCATGGCGAAGGCAGGAAGTGTTTGGTCGGTGCTGGATGTCACTTTGATTTACCTTTCTTTTCTCTTTATTTCTTTTTTTTTCTGACCTTTTCTCTGGTCTCCTGACCATTTAAATCTCACGACTCTGGCAAGATTCTGAAGTACCTGGTTAAGGCGAAGGGTAATGGGATATTTATAAGGTTTTAGGTGAATGAATGAGTATAAATTTATACGTATTTGCACGCACGCACACGCACGCACGCAAACGCACGCAAACGCACACACGCAAACGCACGCACGCAAACGCACGCAAACGCACGCACACATACACACAAAAAAAAAAAAAAAAAAAAAAAAAAAAAAAAGAGCAATGATGACAAGACGTTGAATCGGTAAGACTACCGAATGAACAATTCTGAGCTCTTCAAAAAAATAAATAAATAAATAAATAAAAAATAAAAAAAGAAAAGGACCTTAAGATGACGTCGCTCCCACGGTGTTTTTAAAAAAATATTGAGCACAAGTAATACACATTAAAAAACAAACAAACAAACCCAAAACTAAAACTAAACTAAAACTAAGCATTTCTTAAATAACAAAAACTACTAAAAACGAACAGAACCACCCTGAAAACTAATTCAAACGAACTAACTTTAAAAAAACAAAACTCAAATAAAAACCAACTCAAATGAAAAATTTCCAAACGCTAAGAATGATCGCTGCTGTGCCGGCGCCGGTTGACAGGAGGACGTTGCAGCTGGCGAGGCAGCTGAAGGACCGCGCGGTGGAAGCGCAGGCGTGCTACAGCCTGGGCAACACGTACACGCTGCTGCAGGACTACGAGAGGGCCATCGACTACCACCTCAAGCACCTCATCATCGCGCAGGATCTCAACGACCGGTAACGTTCGCTCGCTCGCTCGCCGGTGACGCGGCCACGTCGCAACGTCGCTCGCTTTGACCACTTTGGCCGCGTGCGTGCGTGCAGGATCGGCGAAGGTCGAGCGTGCTGGAGTCTGGGCAACGCTCACACGGCGCTCGGCAACCACGACCAGGCCATGCACTTTGCGGAGAAACATTTGGAGATCTGCAAAGAGGTTAGCTCGCAAACACTATTTGCATTTTGGCTTTTTGTTTTTTAAATTCTGAATCAGTTTTATAAAGCATGTTTGTTAGTTTTTTTTCCCCCCAAAAAATGCTTCGTTATTAGTTTTATTAATTTTTCTTAAGTATTTGTCAAGTGCAAGATAAAACAAAAAAGGTGACTAGTGTTGTGTAAAAAAAATCAATCATAATTTTTGGTCTTCCTTCTTCTGTATGGATGATTTCAAATGAAAGATCGTGTATGATATTGACAATGATGAAAACAGGATTTTTTTTTTGCTATAATTACAGTAAGTTTTAATTAGTCTTATGACGGCAAGATGTACAGTTTTATTTTGTTCACAAAAGTTGTTGTTTTTTTTTTTAATTTGAGTTTGCATTATTTCGCTAATTTTTGTTTAGAAGAATAAGAACAATTAAGAAAAATGAAGAATAAATAAGAAGAATGAATATTGAAGAATCAAGAAAAAATGAAAATTAAGAATGAATACAAATAAGAATGAATAAAAAGTAAATAGAAGAATGATGAAGAATTAAGATTGAAGAAAATGAAGAATTAAGAATGAAGGAAAAAAGAATGACAAATGGTGAAGGAAAATGAATGAATAATTAAGAAGAATGACAAAGAAAAATAAATAATGAAGAAGAATCAATTATGATAGAGAATGATAGAGAATAATGATCAAGAATTATGACGACAAAAGAAAAATGAAAAAATAAGAATGAAGAAAAAGAAAATTCAAGAATGATGAATTAAGATTGAAGAAAATGAATAAAGAAAAATAAACAATGAAAAAGAATCAAGAATTATGATGAAGAAGAAAATGAAGAATGAAGGAAAAAAGAATGACGAATGATGAAGAAAAATAATGAAGAAAAATCAATAATTAAGGATTATAAAGAATAATGAAGAATTAAGAATTATGACGAAGTAAAATGAAGAATTAAGAATGAAGAAAAATATAGACAAATTAATAAGAACGACGAAAATAAGGACTAAAAAAATAAGAATGAAGTAGAATAATGAAGAAAAATGAATTATTACAACAAATAAAGAAAAATGAAGGATTAAGAATGAAGATGAATGATGGAAAAAAAAACAAAGAATTAAGAAGAAAATGAAGAATGTAAAAATTAAGAAATACGAATGAGGAAAACTAAAGAACAAGAGTTAAAAATGAAAAATGAAGAATGAAGAATGAAGAATATTTTTTTTTGGTCCCCCCTTAAACTTTTCCTCACCTTGGCCGTGTGCCAGACCGGCGACAGGAGCGGCGAGCTGACGGCGCGCATGAACGTGACGGACCTGCAGACGCTTTTAGGTCTGAGCTACACCAGCGACAGCTCCAGCCTGTCCGACAACAGGGAGCACAAGACGCAAGGTGAGCTCCTCGGGACGGGACGGGCGGGACGGGACGCCAAAGCGCGACGTCACGCGGCGGCTGTCGAACGTTGCAGGGGCCCGAACGAGGATGAGCAGGAGGCACAGCATGGAGAACCTGGAACTGATGAAACTCACGCCTGACAAGATCAACAACGTATGAAACGCACACTTTGTCTATTATTTATTTTTTTAGCAGGTGTAGGGATAGACCGATTATCGGCTGGGCCGATATTTGGCATGTTGACAAATATCGGCATCAGCCTTTTTTACGAATCTGAAAGCCGATAAAGACCGAATCTCACCGAGCAGCGAATGCTTGCGAACGCAGCAAATTTTGTTTTCAACAAGATTTGTAAGATGTTCATCGACACTTTTTACATGTTCCAAAGACATTTCAAACATATTCAGACAATTTTTCACTGACTGCGAAGATCCATAATTGGATACATTTAATTTTCCATACATTTGTCACTGCTGACACTGGGAAGTCCCAACACGTTTTAATTTATTTAAAAAATAAATAAATAAATAATAATAATAATAATAATACATTTAGAAATTACCTTGAAATTTTGGAAAACTATTTACAGTAGAAAACTATTTATTTATTTATTTATTTATTTATTTGCTGCAAACACTGGGAAGTCCCAAGATTTTTTTAATTTATAAATAAAAATAATAATAATAATAATAATTTAGAAATGTCCTTGAAATTTTTGAAAACTTTATTTACAGTAGAAAACTATTTATTTATTTATTTGCTGCAAACACTGGGAAGTCCTAAGATTTTTTAAATTTATAAATAATAATAATAATAATAATAATAATAATAATTTAGAAATGTCCTTGAAATTTTTGAAAACTTTATTTACAGTAGAAAACTATTTATTTATTTATTTATTTATTTATTTATTTGCTGCAAACACTGGGAAGTCCCAAGATTTTTTTAATTTATAAAAATAATAATAATAGTAAAAAAATAAATTTAGAAATGTCCTTGAAATTTTTGAAAACTTTATTTACAGTAGAAAACTATTTATTTATTTATTTATTTATTTATTTATTTATTTTCTGCAAACACTGGGAAGTCCCAAGATTTTTTTAATTTGTAAATAATAATAATAATAATAATAATAATAATAAATACATTTAGAAATTTCCTTGGAATTTTGGAAAACTTTATTTACAGTAGAAAACTATTTATTTATTTATTTATTTATTTATTTATTTATTTATTTGCTGCAAACACTGGGAAGTCCCAAGATTTTTTTTTAATTTATTAAAAAAAAAAATAATGATAAAAAAATAATTAGAAATTATGTTGAAATTTTGGGAAATTTTATTTACAGTAGAAGAAAATTTATTTATTTACTTGCTTACTTTTGAATTTAGCTTAATACATGCTGATGACCCTGTAAATTCCCTACAATTTCTAAAATTTCTGTTACATTTTTTAATTAAACAAAGCTGTCTATTTATATGTTTAAAATTAAAAAAAGTTTGGGTTTTTTTACGCTATTATTTTCTCCTTTACTGCAAATGAATATCGGCTTGAAATGTCCTTTATCGGCCTCCTTGACGACAAATAATCGGTATCGGCATCGGCCCTTAAAAAAAAAAAGCATATCGGTCTATCACTAATCAGGCGAGTGTTGATTGTTGCGAAGGGTCCGAAATGGAGCAGCGACATCCTGAGCAAACAGAGCAAGCCCGACCTCACCAAGACCTCCTCCAAGTTGTTCTTCGTCAGCCGCCTGCGCGGGAAGAAGTTCAAAAGCTCGGCCAAAGTCCTCCAGGACGCCAGCAACACGCTGGACGGCGGCCTGGCGCCTTCACACAAGGTGGGACGGCGCAGCCGACGGCACTTCCTCGACGTTGGTCTCTGACCGCCGTTTCCTCCCGCGCAGCGCTCCGGCCCCGACGCGCTCGGGGACGAGGGCTTCTTCGACCTCCTCACCCGCTTCCAGAGCAACCGCATGGACGACCAGCGCTGCTCCGTGCGGGAGAAAGGTGGCAGCAGGTTGTCGCTAAACGTCGGAGTCCGGTCACCGCCCACGACCATCAGGAAATGTCAGTCTGCACCCGCAAAAAAAAAACAAAAAAGAGAAATTGATTGAGTGAATGTCTCCTCTCGTCAGCCGTTTCCGAGTCCGCCGACGTGTCCGGCGCTCCGGGCCGGCGGCTGGAGGACCCCTCGGCGGCGGGCGGGAGCTTGCCGGGTCTCAGGCTCAACCAGAACAGCAATCAGGCCGTGCTCAGCCACCTGATGGCCAACGCCGACAACGCCGAACCCGACGAAGATTTCTTCGACATGCTGGTCAAGTGCCAGGTGGGAGGAGTCTCGTCACCGTGGACCAAATTGCGACTTCAATACCGGCATTTTTAGTGGCTTTAAGAACTAAAACAACTGTAACAAAAGAATCCGAGAGGAGTGTCGGTTGTTTAAAAAAAATATATATATATATGATTTTTATTTTTTTATTTTTTTATGGAATAGTTTACCCTGTCATTAAAAAAAAAATCTGAAAAACAGGAAAAAATATACTCTGAAAAAAAATTCTGAAAAACAGGAGGAAAAATTACTCAAAAAAAACCCAAACAAAATAAATTGTCAGAAAAACGGGGGAAATTATTTAAAAAAAAAAACAGATTAAAAAATATTTATTAAAAAGAAAATATTTATAAAAACAGGCTGATGTGCTGTATTTTTTTTATGGAAAATACTCAGAAAAACAAAAAATATTCAGAAAAACAGGGAAGAATATATATATATATATATATATATATATATATATATATATATATATATATATATATATTTTTTTTTAACTAAAAACAAAATTACTCAGAAAAATGGGAAAAAGTATTCAATAAAACAGGGGGAAAAAAAACGAAAAAAAATAAATAAATACAAAGCCCCCCCAAACATGAATCACAAAAATAGATATATTTTTGTTCAAGTGAATGCCATCTGTTTACGTATAAAAACTAGTATTTTTAAATTACTAACAGAACCTGGAAAAAGTATTCAATAAAACAGTTAAAAAAAAAAAAACTTAAAAAAAAAACAACCCCAAAAAATATTAATCACATTTTTTTTTCAAGTGAATGCAAAATGCTTCCGTAGAAAAACTAGTATTTTTTTCCTCAAAAAATTACTCACACAAATGGGAGAAAGGTATTCAATGAAACAGAATAAAAGGAAAAAAAAACAAAGTCCCCCAAAAATTGTAATCACAAAATTGAAAGCAGTACGCTTCCGTCGAAAAACTAATTAATTTTTTTCCTTCAAAAAAAAACAAAAAAAAAAAAAACAGGTGAATGCAAACAACAGCAGTTTAGAGATAAAAAAAAAAAAAAGTCAGAATCACAAGTAGCTTATTTTTATTTGATGGTATCATTTTATTTTTGTCGACAAATTATGCTGCTTCCGTATTTTCTACAACGTGGCCGTCATCTCACCGGATCTCTTACGTCGTCTGCAGGGCTCGCGTTTGGACGACCAGCGCTGCGCTCCGCCTCCTCCTCCGACGCGCGGGCCCACGGTGCCGGACGAGGACTTCTTCAGCCTCATCATGCGCTCGCAGGCCAAGCGAATGGACGAGCAGCGCGTCACGTTGCCGTCTTCTTCTTCCTCTTCTGCAGCAAAAGCCAACACCAACTGCAACTGAACGTAGCACTTACACCTCTTAAGTCCCCCTGGCAGGTGTTTACACCACCTTCAAAGTTGAAATGTAGTAGACCATGTTGGAAGAACTCTAAACTCAGCTTGCACAAACAGTATCAGGGACAAAAAAATGTTTTGAAACCTTGTTTTTCACTAGTGTCATTATTTCACCTCATGTATTATTTTTTTTTTTTAATATACGAGTACATTTCTATTTGTATGCGTTGTACTTTTTATGACTGTTGTATGTCTTTTAACTGTCCTAATGTTCTTTTTTTTTGTTGGATTTTGTGGTTTCTTTTCCTGCGCATTGGCAAAAAAATTTACAAGTACTTTTCCCTGTAATGTCTAAAGAATTATATAAACCCGTGTACAGTGATTTAAAAAAAATACTTTGTACTTAATTTTAGAGTGAGAATGGAGCAATTAAATCTCTCTTGTGGCTACTTGTTGGTTTTATTGACACAATATAATGAAACACATTCACGCTTCATTAAAAGACACTTTATTGAACATAAGATCAATCTGTTAGCTTGCATTAAATTAAATCCTTTTTTCTTTTTCTTTTTTAAAGAAAACAGTAAGACAGGCTTCATACATCATCAGTCAGTAACATTTGAAAACATCCTATTAATTAACTGTACATGACAGAAATAAATATGCACATATTAGTTTGGTGTTATTTGCTAAAAAGGTCGTGAGCATTAAAAACATTTGGAAATAAATCAGGAGGATCGAACATTTGCGTTATACAACAAAGTGCATTACATTTCAAGAACTGAACACAATCCCAAATACTGGCTTCAAATAAATATTCACGTTCCTATTCACTGTGCATAAAATTAGTAAGACTGCCCTCTATGGTTGTGACCTAAGTACAGCAACATTAAAAACAAAAAAAATGCTCAACTCGGGAAAAAAAAAAAAAAAAAAAAAAAGAGGCTTGTTCTTCCCTTTGGACACTGGCTTAACAATCGTTCATTCACAATCGAACGGCTCGTGCGGAAAAATACTGATGACTCAAATTGACACATTCGGGTTGCGATTCGGCGCGACGACACGACAGCAAAACGTCAGCACGTCGGGAAGCAACAGCAGAGAGCGGGAAAAGCTGCCACAAAGTTCGCCGTTTGACGCACCGGATACTCACAGTTTCACACGAGAATGTCCATTTTCAAAAAAAAAAAAAAACGACGACAGCAGCGGGAGAAAATGGGAATGTAAAAAAACACACACAAAAAAACAAAACAAAACGTAATTTGATCTGCTGTGTTGTGTTCACGCGACAACTCAAGAAAGGCACCATCATGAAAAAGAACTTCGGTCCTGTCAGTCAAAGCGCATGCAACCTGGTGGGAATCGTGTGTGTGCGTGCGTGTTTAATAATGTGATGCAGTGATGAACCTACGCTACTAGTGAGGCAAAACTGTGCACTAGTTGACGTCTGTGCTTTCCGACTATGGAAAGCCATTGGAGCATTTAGTTGATATCATAAACATCCCCTTTAAAAGTTCCATGCACTAGTATGACAATGCACTAGTATCATGACTGTCTGACTCGCATTTTATTTTTTATTTTTTGCCACTACTAGTGCCCCTTTTGGCCTACTCGTGCACAATTAAACCTCAATCATAAGTTACTGTACTGCACTAGTAACATTACCAGGCCTAAGTAGTAGGCATGTGTCATGTAATAGTAGACTCCTGGACCCAACCAGTAGCACCAAAAATGCTACTAGTAGTAGTAGTTAGTTGTCCTACTAGTGTGCAAAAATGTTATACAGCAGTGGAAAGAAATATTACTAATATATGTAAAATCCTTGAAATCCAACTTAAGGTGCATGTACTAGTACACTTTTTTTTGTGTGCTTACTAGTAGGACAACTACATGTGAATCAGTAGGAATTTTGGTGCTACTAGTAGGATCCAGGACCCAACTAATAGCACCAAGATGTCCACTAATAGTTTTGCCTGACTAGTAACACGCAGTTGTCCTACTAGTATTCCAAAGTTGGCCTACTAATGTGCAAAAATGTTATACAGTAGTGAAAAATCCGGAAATATCCAGCTGAAGGTGTATGCACTAGTACACTTTGCGTTTACTAGTGTCAATGTCAAATTATCAATAGGAAATTTGGTGCTGCTAGTAGGATCCAGGACCCAACTAATAGCACCAAAATGCCCACTACTAGTTTTGCCTTACTAGTAACATGTCATTGTCCGACTAGTATTCCAAAGTTGGCCTCCTAGTATGCAAAAAAAAGAAAAGAAAATATTACTAATATATGTGAAATCCTTGATATCCAGCTGAAGGTGCATGTACTAGTACACGTTTTTTTTTGTGGTTACTAGTGTCAATGTCAAATTATCAGTAGGAAGAATTTTTGGTACTACGAGAAGGATCCAGGACCCACCTAATAGTCAAGTCATCTTTATTTATATAGCACCAAAATGCCCACTACTAGTTTTGCCTTACTAGTAACATGTCGTCTAACTAGTATTCCAAAGTTGGCCTACTAGTGTGCAATGATCTTATCCAGTAGCTAAAAAATATTACTAATATATGTGAAATTCTTGATATCCATCTTAAGGTGCACGTACTAGTACACTTTTTGTGCTTACGAGTGCCAAATTATCAGTAGGATTTTTGGTGCTAACAGTAGAATCCAGGAGGCTACTAGTGTGTGACCTATACAGTAACCATTGGTATGTCCGAGTAGTGTTGGATAGTAGTTACTATTAATTCCGCACTAGTAGGCTAAAAGTGGCTCAAGAGCAAAAATAGTCCGAGTACGAGTTGTTCATCTAGTGCGCAGAATTGTGTTTGTAGTAAAAAGAAAGTACATTCTACTAGTACACGGACCTTAAAGGAATACTTGACTCATTGAGCCATTTTCAGCAGTGAAAAGTTCAGATTTTGTCCAGATTTAATTTTGTTATTTTTCATGTACAATTAATACCTTTAAAAACTATTTTTTTCCTCTTGCTGTCGACTGATGATGACATCACTGATGATGATCGGTAACAACCAATCATGGCTACATGTTTTCTGGGGTTGGTCAACAAAGTGAGCCATGATTGGCCGTTACCTACTTCCTCAGCACAGGTGATGTCATCATTAGTCGACAGCAAGCACAAAAATGACTTTTTAAGGGGATACCTGCCTCGTTGAGCCATTTTCAGCAATTAATATTTTGTCTATAATTAATGTGGTAACTTCATTATTTATCTTGTACACTTAATACCTTTAAAAAGTAATTTTTGTACATGCTGTCGACTGGTGATGACATCACCTGTGATGAGGAAGTAGGTAACGACCAATCATGGCTCAGTTTGCTAACCAACCCCAGAAAGCAGGTGAGCCATGATTGGCCGTTACCTACTTCCTCAGCACAGATGATGTCATCATCAGTCGACAGCAAGTACAAAAATGACTTTTTAAGGGGATACCGAACTCATTGAGCCATTTTCAGCAATTCATATTTTGTCCATAATGAATGTGGCAACTTCATTATTTTCCATGTACAATTAATACCTTTAAAAAGTAATTTTTCTACTTGCTGTCAACTGATGATGACATCACCTGTGCTCAGTTTGCTAACTAACCCCACAAAACAGGTGGGCCACGATTGGCCGTTACCGACTTCCTCAGCACAGATGATGTCATCATCAGTGGACAGTTCAACGAGTCAAGTATCCCCTTTTAAGCAGGTTATGGAAAATATGGAATAAATGCTGACAATGATTTTCCATCGTGCGATGCCATGTGCTTCATTGCGACGTCCTACGATGCTAACGGTGACGTTAGCGTGTTTTCCGAACCGCGCGATCGTCACGGGTTGTGCGTCCAGAGCGTGACGGTGCGGTCGGCGGACGAGGACAGGAAGGAGAGGTCGTGGGTGTGCCAGCGGCACTGGATCACCTTGTCGCCGTGCTCGCCCACCACCGTCACGGGAAGCTGCTTGGTCAGGTCGCCTGAACGGACGGAGGAAAAAAATAAACAACTTTCAAAAATGGGAAGCAGATTATTATTATTATTATTTTTTTTAACGACTGACCTTGCAGGTTGGTGACCATGACCTTGGCGTCGTAGGACCCGGTGAGCAGGTAGCGCGCGCCGGGCGAGAAGCGGACCGAGCGCACGTCGCTGGCGTGCGGCCGGTACACCTGCACGATGCGCCCGCCTCGGATGTCGTACAACATGCACGCGCTGTCCTCCTGGCCCGTCGCCAGCAGGCGCCCGCTCGGGTCCACCGCCACCGAGGCCACCGGGCTGCCTGTGGGGGGGGGGGGGTTAGACGGACGCAAGTCCATGTCACGTGACACGTATCAGACTTCATCTTGAGTGTTGAAATCCAACTTTTGGGTCCATGTGCTGTTGATTCTTCAAACTAGGCAAGGCCAAGGTTGCGTAACTGCCACCTGATTCATTAGAAATCACTTTTAAATCTTATCTAATCTAAAACTTATTGGAGGAAAACTTATTGGAAATTTATAAAACATTTTTTTGGAGAATTTGGGGAATTTAGGAAAAAATAAATAAATAAATCAATTAATGTATTTTATGTGTGGTCTTCATGTGACGTTCCAGTCGTACTGAAAAATTGTGGCCCCCTCCCATATTTACAATTACCAATGAGGTAAGAAAAAAAAAAAGAAAAGTTTTTCAAATTTTCTTTTGTTTTTGTGGTAAACCATGTTTAAAGAAAATACATAGAATACTTTATTTTAATAATAAAGTAATTCATTATATTGTTGTTGTTCTAAATTTAATTATAATGGACATTCATAGATGTTTTGAAAAATGAAAATCTATATATTAACAAATATAATTCATTTTATAATGTATTTATGTATATATATTTATGTATATATATATATATATATATATATATATATATATATATATATATATATGTAAAAAATGTATTTCATTTCAATAAAACCTAGTAATTCATTATATATTTATTGTTCTAAATTTAATTATAATGGACATTCATAGATGTTTAAAAAAAATGAAAATCTATATATTAAATATAATTCATTTTATAATGTATTTATATTTGTAAAAAATGTATTTCATTTCAATAAAACCTAGTAATTCATTATATATTTATTGTTCTAAATTTAATTATAATGGACATTCATAGATTAAAAAAAAAAAATCCACATTTTAATAAAATTATTTTACAATGTATTTATATATGTAAAAAATGTATTTCATTTCAATAAAAGCAAATATTTATGATTCATTTAATTCTAATGGTCATTCATAGATGAGGTAAAAAAAAATGAAACAAAAATAATGAAAGTGTGTATAAAACATTGTAAATAGTTCATTTTACTTTAAGAATAAAATCAATACTCTTCAAATTCATGAGGTAATAAATAAAACTAAAACTAACCAAAATGTTTGAAAAAAAGTATATAAAATATTTAATTTGTTCATTTCATTATATTTTTAACATTCCTAATTGCTTTAAAAAAATGGTTATTCATAGATGAGACAAAAAATAACTTTCAATGTGAATAAAATATGCAAACTAGTTCATTTGATTTGAATAATAAAATAATGTCTATTGTAATACAAATATTAATTTTAATCAATGTATTACTTTTGTTTGTTAAAAAATACAGAACCTTGAAAAAGGAATTGCATTAAAAATTGCAGTTGCAAAAAACAAAAAACAAAAAAAAACTGCATTACTGAGGGGGAAAAATTGCAATGATGTTATTTTTGGAAATGTTTCATCCCGATATAAAACAGTTAAATCGACGCAACTGTTGGGCTCGCTCAGCAACGTGCGTCCCCAACTGAGCCAAAACCACATGAAGAAAGCTTTCCAAACGTCGCCATACCTGATCCGTGGAAGGCCGTGCCCACCACCCGCACGCAGGTGGGCACCCTGAGGTCCCAGAAACGCACCGTCTTGTCCTGGGAGCCCGACGCGATCATCCACCCCCCCCACGTGTAGAGAGACAGAATGTGACCTGCAAACAAAGCAAAGGCGCACGTGTCCAACAGGGCGGTCTGGCCGGTCGCTTGCGCCAGCGCGTTACCCGTGTGTCCGCTGAGCGCGTGCAGTCCTTGGCCTCGCTGGCAGTCGGTGGTGTAGATGTTGCAGTCTCCCGCTCCGGCGCTGATCAAGATGGCCCCTCCGCTTTCGGGACCCTCCATGAAGGCCAAGTCCCTGATGGTGCCGTCGTGCATGCTGAACTCCAAGTCTGGGCCTGTGGGGAGGCAAGTAGAATTTGTTTTTCTGTCTGTCTGTCTGTGATATAGCTAAATATCTATCTGTATTGCTAGCTAGCTAGTTAGCCATCTATCTAGCCATCCATTCATCCATCAATAGAGCTAAAGCTACATAGCTAAAAATATCCATCTTTCCATCCTGTTTTTAATTTTTCCCTAGGGGATAAATAAAGTTGAATTGAATTGAATCCATCCATCCATCCATCCATCCATCTGAATAGCTAAATACAGTTAGGCCCAAAAATATTTGGACAGTGACACGAGTTTAGTTATTTTAGCTGTTGACAAAAACATATTCAGGATACAGTCATAGAATCAATTTAGAATTAATGTGCAGACTCTCTGCTTTATTTTGAGAGTATTGGCATCCAAATTGGAGCAGGGGTTTGGGAATTACAGCTCTTTAAAATGTAGCTGTCTCTTTTTCAGGGGACCAAAAGTAATTGGACAATTGTCAGAAGGCTGAAAAAATAAAATAAAATAACATGAGCCCTTCCCTCATTAACCTGTCATCAAATACGCAGTTTAAAAGGTCTGGAGCTGATTTTCGGTGTGGCATTTGCATTTGAAAGCTGTTGCTGTGAACACACAACAGGCTGTCAAAGGAGCTCTCAATAGGGGTGAAACAGCCCATCCTGAGGCTGACAAAAAAAAACACATCAAAGAGAGAGCAGAAATGCCAGCGTTTAGTGATGTCCATCGGTTCCAGACTTCAGGCAGTCATTGCCTGCAAAGGATTCCCAACAAAATATGGAAAAGTACCATTTTACTTTACGTTATGTTTTATGTGTCCAATTACTTTTGAGCCCCTGGAATAAGGAGCATTTGCACAGGAACAGCTACAATTCCTATATGCTTAATCTATTTCTGTTCTACCTCTTGAATTAAAGCTTCACGTCTGCACTTCAATTCCGTTGTAGTTGTTTCCGTTTAAATCCACTGTCCAAATATTTCTAGGCCAAACTGTAGCTAAATAGCTAAATAACTATCGATCTGGATAGCTAGCTAGCCATCCACCCATCTATCTATCGATCATCTATTCATACATCCATCTCTGCCCTGAGTCGTTCTTCAGTGTTTACCAATGCTTTACCTGTGGCGTTGCAGGTCTCGGCGCTGAACGGTAGAACTTTGACGTATTTGTCGTTGGAGCCGGTGGCCAACAACTGCCCACAGTGGCTCCAGGCCACACAGTAGATGGAACCTTTGTGGTGTTTGTTCCTCTTGAAGCGGACCACCGGCTGTTTCGCTGGACTTAAGCCACTTAGCAAAAGAAAGGATTTTTAAAAAGGAGGAATAAAGTTAGCGTCGTATAGTTATTTGTCTGAGTGCGACAGTCACCTGGTGTCGAGCGTTTCCGGATAAGCGCAGACGCGGAGAGTTTTGGAGTTGGAGCCAACCGCGTAGAGGGCGCCAGACGGGTGGAAGGAAACAGCACGAACAGCCTGAGTGTCCTCCAGAGTATGCACGGGCACAAACAGTTGTTTTTCTTTGTCGTCACCCTGTATTTAAAAAAAAAAAAAAAAAAAAAAAGTCAGATCAAAGTCAGATTAGATCTATTTAATAGAACTGTGTTTTGAGATAACCTCAATCTTAAAGCAGCATGTCACTGCATTAATAATAATAATCTGGTAATCCTTATTAGCCTCATTGTGAACTAAGCTGTATATTATGCTGCATTCGAGGATGGTCGGAAGTCAAACTTTTCAAAGTTCAAACCAGGAAGTGTGTACGGCAGCGCCCCCTTGAACTTGGAAATTCCACTTGCGAAGTCGGAAAAAAAGTGACGTCACTCTACAATGGTGACCCCTTTGGAAACACAGGCCGTAAATGGTAAATCACAATTTATTGGAGTATAAAACTGGATAGCTTTCTTCATTCATAAATATCCAACATAACTTCACGTAACGCAACGTACTTGACAGTATGCCGCTATATCATGCATGAAATCATACGGTGAACTACTGAACTGTATGGAATGCTTGTGAAATAAGATAAAAACAATACATGAAGCAAAATTACAAGAAGGTAAGTTTTCTGGAGGTCAAAATGAGTTTTAAGAACCAAAATAAAAAAACAATTTATCACTAATCCGCCATTTTGGTTATTTACTTTCGCCTCAAACGCTTTCAGGTCGGAACTGGGAAAAACCAACTCGGATATATCCGACTTCCGACCATCCTCGAATGCAGCATTAGTAATACAGTTTTGGCTAATGGTGATAGCCAGTTGCTATCCTGAGCTCACAACAGTTTCTGACACGCATGTCACTCACCAGACCTTTTAAAGCTGCACACCCTCTATGTCACAGGGACGTATTATAGTGTGGAACGTGCGGACGGTGACCCCAGTAGATTCAATTTAAATATATAAGAGAAAGGCTCCAGCACCCCCGTGACCCTTGTGAGGAACAATCGGTTAAGAAAATGGATGGATGGATAAATCAAACTGAATTAAACTGTTCAGTAATCGAAAGTACATTTCAACTGTGGCTCTCCTTTCCCATATGCAGGGACATCACAGAGGGCATACTGGCAAAGCTGATTAAAACGAGTTACAAACTGTAGTTTTCTGCGATGGGTAAGTAGGTATGGTTCCATAAAAAAATGTACAACGGCTCCAATAATTGACGCAGGTTTCAAAGCAAACATGGTGAAGCAGCTGCTAGCTGTTATGCTGCACACAGATATAAATTATATTTTTAAAATCAGTTGTTTTGTGTATTTCATTCCTTCGCTTTTAAAGGTCTTTTAATCTTATCTAATGTCTGAAAATGTTTGTAGGTGGTGTGCTTTGGGCTACCTTATGATAATAAAGCTGCCTTGCCTTCTAATTTATGAATAGTAAGCGCTAATGAACACAAAGCACAATGTGTACATTGTATGTAAACACACCTCTTTACTGTGGGATAACGAGCCCGGTGAGTCACCGTGTGGACCTGCTTTGTGATTCTGCATGCTGTCGACAAACACAAAACAAAAATTCTTTCAGATGTCTTGTCTGTTTGTTTGTTTGTTTGAGTGTGAACGAACGCTGTGACATCGCACCAACCTCTGCGAGGAAACGGGAGATTCGTTCGGGGGCGAGACTGGACGGCCTCCCGCAACGTGCTGCGGTGTGCTGCTGAGGGCCCCGCCCCCACCGCCCCTACTGCGTTCGGGGCTGGTCGAAGGGGGGTTGTTGTTGCACTCGGAGGCGTCCGCGTTGCCGTTGCACTGCTGGGCCAACGACTTCACCTCCTCTCCTAAATTCTCCATCCCCACGTTGAGCTCCTCCAGCTTCTGGATGGACCTGACCACAAACGCACACATCATGTTCTGTGTCATAGACAGGCTAACAAAATGGCATTATGTCATCATGATGTTATAAGCCTTTAACCAACAAATATTACAACACAAACTGGAGCAACATGTCGACATATACGTTCCTCTGACAATAATTATTAATTACTGCAGCTAACTTACTGAGGGGCGGAAACCAATCTCCAAAATGCAGTATATTGCCCCCAGGTGGCCAACGCCAGAAGCACCAGAAAATTAGCACAATGTTCACTGAAGCAAAAATTGTGTAAAAAAAAAAAAAAAAGCTGAATTATTTATCTTAGGAAAAATAGAAGCAAATTCTCTCTTATGACGTTTTATCTCGACAAATCTTTGTTCTAATCATTTTTGTTTAATACAATTTTAAAACAAAATTATTAACAAAATTTTATTCTCACAATACAATTTTTTTTTTCCCCAAAAATAATTACGCTGGGTATCAATTAAAATTTCCTCAACCGATTACATTTTTTTTCCTGACTTGATTCACTTCAGTTCAATGCAATATTGATTAATTATGGAACATCAATTCTTCTTAAATATCAAGGACATGATGATTATAAAAAAAAAAAAAAAAAAAAAATCCACAAACATTACATTTCAAATAAAAGTAACTGAAAAAGAAAATTTATTCAATAGCAATTAATTTTTTAAACCCAACCCTATAAATAACAGTAATAAATAAGTACATTTATTATCATAACATTAAAAAAAACTTAAACATTTTCCCTTAAAAATTGTCTTTATAGGGATGACTTGACTCAGACATTTTCATGAGTAAAAATTGATTTTGTCTACAATTAATTTGATAATGTCATTATTTTTCCATGTTGAATTAATACCTTTAAAAAAAAAAAAAAAAAAGAAAAACACATTTTGCCACATGCTGTCGATTGAAAATGACACCACAGATGCTCAAAGCTCAGGTAAGAGCAAAACACGGCTCACCTATTTTCTGGGTTTGATCATGTGACGTTTGCAAAGTGAGCCCTGAGCATGCATGATGTCATCATCAGTCAACAACAAGTGGCAAAATGTGTTCTTGGTACATGAAAAATGATAATGATGACCTTATCACATTAACTATAGACAAAATATTTTCTACTGCTGAAAATGGCTAGATGGGTATCCCTTTATTCACTCATTCACTCGCCGCCATTTTCACATTTCGCAATCCCGTTCGCTCCTGGCCGTTTTACTGGATTTTGACTGATTTTGCAAGGCCCACAGAATATTGTGTTCTATTGCTATAAAAGCATGGAACCCATCAAAAGAAAGATTCAAGTCTCTTCTTTCATCAGGAAAAGAAAGTATGTTTCTATCTGTTTCCGTAGCAATTAGCATTAGAAGAGAGCTAAGTTTCATCAGTTTTCACAAATCTATTCAAAATTCTAAATGAGCTTTTTTTTTCTACATGGCCCTGGTTGATCTCCTTTGCTCTGCTGCCACCTGCTGGCCGTTTGTGTAATAACTTCCATTTCTGCAACCGTTCTTTGCAGTTGAGAGGCTGCATCAAAGCCTTCTGTATGCTCTAGCATTAAAAAAAAAAAAAAAAAAAAAAAAAAAAAAAAAAAAAACGTATAAATATTTCTTTGGGACACTTAAAACATAAAAAACAAAAACAAAACGTATTTACATGTTATTGGGAGCAAATGAGTTAATTTAGTATTTAGGCGTCTAGGGTAGTTGTGTTTGATTGGCATTGGTGTTATGGAAAAATTGCAAAAATATGTCCTCTGTAAGTATCCTTGGATCAAAAAGAGTTGGAGAATCCCTTCCCTAGGTTTTCAAGGGATTTCTCATGAAGCTTCTATTTACATTTGGTCGGAAATGAGAAATTATTCCTGTGAACAGACACATTCTTTCTTCTGGTTGCAATGTATGCGTCTGATCTTGAAGTGAAGTGACTAACACAACTTCTGTCATATTTCAGTTGAATGAAATCGAGAGAAACAGCTGAAGATGTGAATAATGCAGATACTGTGGCCATTCTCTGGGGAAATGTAATAAGAAAAATGGCATGATGTGCTGGTCAGCACAGATGGTGCATTGTGCATTGGGGGAGGTGTGAAAATGTTCCCCCCTCTCTCTTTTTCGTCTGCCGGACGCGGAAAGGCGACAAGCCTGCGTTTCTGTACCTGTTGAGGAACTTTTCCGTGAGGCTGTGCTGCAGGTCAGCGGGCGGAGGCTCCTGCTGCACGCCGCCTTCCAACAGCATCTGCTTGTACATCTGCCTCTGCTGCTGCTTCTGCTCCAGGTGCTGCTGCACACGGAGGCGCTGGCGGTAATACTCCTCGTACTTCTCGGTGGAGTCCCACAGCTGCAGGTTGGAGCACAACGGGCATGCGTTATATAATACACACAGAAAAAAAGGATTGGTTTCGGGATATGATGGGAAGTATGAAAACAAGCCGATTGGAACACAAAAGAAATTTCATGCGCGAGGTGGGTCATTGTGTGGGAATATGTCAAACTCCACCTACATTCTTCTCCCCTTGAATGAAGGAAAATGCAAATGTACTGTATCAACGAGTACATTTCAATGTAGTGAAAATGGAAAAAAAAAAACTAATAAATGTTTTAAAAATTTAAAAACCCTGTTAAGTCACTTTTGTGTTATTTTAAAATATATTGGAAGCAAGGTTATTTATTTTAGTTAACTAAAACTAACAAAGAAAATAAAACAAATTGGAAAAAAAAAATCGTTAACGAAATAAAATAGATGAAAATGCTTTTTAAAAAATGAAAACTAACAAACTACATTTTATGTTTACAAAACTAACTAAAATAATTATAATTATAGAAAAAAAAAATGTCCTTTGTTTTAATTAATTTAATGTAGGAGCCTTTGGGTTTGATTTTAAATGTGATTTTTAAGTCAATTTATTTTGATAACCAGAATAAGGATATTTGAAAGTGTGTCACACAGAAGTGACATCATCTAGCAGCAGCCAATAGAAAAGCACCTTCAGATGACATCGCCAACAAGGTGTTTTTTGTTTTTTTAATTGTGGACAAGTAATATACACATTTTTTTTTAAAACTAAAACTAATACTGAAACTAACTAAAATTAAACTAAAACTAAGCATTTATTAAATAACTAACTAATACAAACTAACAGAACTAACCTGAAAACTACTGAAAACTAAGTAAATTTAAAAAACAAAAACCAAACGAAATGAAAAATTCCGAAACTATAATAACCCTTGTTGGAAGATACAGTAAGTGTTGAGAATGTGCAGACTGAGATCAATTTAGTAATGAATTTGTGGAAATATAGCATGAAACTCTTTTTCACACTAGTCGTCTTGTTTTGCGGGCGGGGCTAAAATGGGGATGACGTCACGAGTCGCCCCTCCCCGCTATATACGTGCCCTCATTTCATCTGGGGCTAATTGGCGCAATTGCCACTTCCTTCTTAATAATAATTGTGCAATTAGCCATCAAACTATGCCCATTATAGCCCGAAAATATACATCCTCCCTGAAGTGTTTTGTGTTATTTCGGTTACAATGCATCTGCCATGTGCATGCACGTGCTTCCCATGTAGCAAGATGTTATACTGTTTCATGACCAAGTGCCAACCCCAAAAGGTCTTATGAACTCCATTTGTGTTTTTTTTCTTCTTGACTTGATGGGAACTAAGTGCATTAATCAAGATGTTGGTTGCTATAGCTCAACCCAAGACAATGCACATTTTAAGTTCTATTGTCATCTGAGATGTAAACCAAAGCCCGGCTTGACATCCTGAATGTATGTGCTTGAAGCTGCAGGTGCCTGTCAAGCTTGCAGAGGGACGATGACTCATGTTGTGATTAAGCCGAGTTTATATTTAGACATCCAGTGCAGGCGAACACCCAGAGAGGAAAGACAACACGCCAGCTCCTAAGCAATGCATGATGCACGACAGTAAACACTGCATCCCCCTGCATATTGCATATTTGGGGTTCACAATCCATCATTTCCAAGTTTTATGTACTTTCTGGAATGGCCACAAGATGTCACCAAAGAAATGTCAGGGAAGTAGTACAGTAATCGTTATCAAGGAAGTCAGTTGGAGGTGTTACATCCTGATTGAGAAACAAGCTTTGTATGCAATTCTAAACATTTTTGGGGGTATCAACTACTTGCAGTTTTCACAATTCACAGAAGGCTCCCTCCCCTGCAAGCAACATTCAGCATTGCCATATGAGTATTACCGTATTTTTCGGATTATACGTCGCTCCGGATTATAAATCGAACCAGCCAAAAAATACATAATTAAGAAGGAAAAAACATATATAAGTCGCACTGGAGTATAAGTCTCATTTTTGGGGGAACTTTATTTGGTAAAATCCAACACCAACAACATACATGTCATCTTGAAAGGCAATTTAAAATAAAAATAAAAGAGAGAACAACAGGCTGAATAAGTGTACGGTATACTAACGTTACATGACTGACATGCCTGGTAATGTCAGCAACGACGTAACATATTAAGAGTTGAGGAGTGTTGAAGCGCGGAGCCAAAGGCTGGCGTTTTATTGACGTCACCTTCTGAGGTCTTAACAGCAACTCCCCACTCAGCTAGAAGCTAACAGGCTAACTCCCCTTTCCGACATAACAAAACCTTCCCACCCGGAACTCTCCCTTCGTCCCAACGTTCCGTGAGTGAATTAAGTTCCCATCACTACAAGTTATTCATATAACTCTAGCATAAAGAACATGCTAATAAGTTTACCAAACTATCAGTTTCACTCCAAATCACTAAATCCAATGAAATCTTCATCCTCGGTGTCACTATTAAACAACTCCCCCAACTTGGGTGGTAGACGATGCAATGTTGAACTTATCAACACAGGCCTAGAGCGCCCTCTTGCGGTTTAGTGTGAAAATAACATGTGAAATGATATAATTATGTGTTAATTTCACACATAAGTCGCACCAGAGTATTAAGTCGCACCGCCGGCCAAAACTATGAAAAAAAACTGCGACTTATAATCCGAAAAATACGGTAAGTTTGGGACTCACCTCGTTCTTTTCAGCAGAGCCACCAGCTGGTGGTGCGTCCTCTCCAGGAGCTGAGGCGGGACGCGAATTCTGAGCTCCGCTCGAAGCCATCATTTTGTCCACAGGTGTGTCGGTCCTCGACCTACAAAAGCAACACACAGTCACACACAGTCACACACACGAGATCTCATAAGCCAGCTTTGAACTACTTTTGTTCCCCAATGTTTGTACCGCCATCCATGTTTCGACACGGGCCGTTTTTTGCAGACGCACACAGTGGACAGGAAGTTAAGTTAAGTTAAGCTAACAGGCACCTCCCCTCGTTTACTCATTAACTATTGCTGCAGCATCATCTGTAAATGACTTTTAAGACACTATTCCATGTGTAATGTTGACAAAATGGTGTTTGTGTGAACTTGTGTGAAGTTAGTGTTTGTGTACCTACTTGCGCGCTAATGCTAATCATGATTGCTAACCGCTAATTTTGTTCATGTTGAATAATTAGTGGTAATTAGTAGCTATATCCAGACAATTCAATTCATGTAGATATAATGATGTATGTGTGAACTAATTAGTGATTGTTTACCTTAAATGGTACTCACTAGCGCGCTAATGCTAAGCACGATTGCTAATCGTTTAGCATAGGCAAATTTTGTTGGTGCTTACTGCTTACTAATTGATATGTTCAGAAGATAATAAATAATAAGTAGTTACATCCATTCAATTCCAGTCATGTTCAACCCTAGTCAGGGTTTTTCCTGTGTACAAAATTCGGAGGCGGCCACCTCCCCACCTAATTTGCTCCCCACCCTCCAGCCTGAGCCACCAGTATCACTCAACATAGCGCTCCAGTTGCGTTGCTTGAGCTCGGTAGCAACGCATTTTAACTGCAGTTGCAGCGTTGTGCCATTATGGAGGCGATATATCAACAGTAGTGCACTGGAAAGACCGGCCGAACCAACAACAGAACAAGAAAAAGCTTTCTTTTTCTTTATTGTACCGATAACGAACAGATTATGGAGCACTCGATCATTTCCTGTTTGCGACAACCGCGACTGATACCAAAATGCCGATACCACTAGTAAATAAAATTCCCCACCCAAAAATGACAGATGATTACAAAGAAAGACGTTAAAATTGCATGAAATTAATGGCATCTTTGTATTCATATCATTTCTAATTTCTAGTCCCTGATAGTAAAATGGTTACAGGAGGGTGGCTGATAATTAGGGATGGGCGAGTACCGATACCAGGTATCGGTATCGGGCCGATACCAGCCTTTTTTCAAGTACTCGAGTACTCGTGACGCAGACGAGTACAAGCGAGCGACGGCAGAGGGGGAAGACGTTAAGTGAGTCCTCTTTGGCTGTAGGTGGCGCTAGCTTGCAGCAGTTTTTCACCAAAACTTCACCGGTTTGAAAATACTTCAAAATTGTGAATCTTAAACTAAAAAGAGCATTTTTGTGTTTTATTTTGAGCATTAAGACTATTGAAGAGTGACTGTGCTGTTTTTTTTGTTGTTGTCAAAATTAAGGGAAATATATTTGTTTAAAAATATCTTTTAGTGATTTTTTTTTTATTTGTCAAAATGTACCACTGGTATCGGCAGTTGGTATCGGTATCGGTGAGTACTGAGGGTCCGAGTATCGGTATCGGTCTGAAAAAAGTGGTATCGAACATCCCTACTGATAATGGTATCTGTCATCACCGTGACTACCGATACTTCAAATAAAACTGGTACTGGCACCAATACCGATACCTGGTATCGGTAGTCACCCACCATAGTTAGGATAATACCATCTCTGCCTCTATTAGAGGCAGGAAAAACCCCATTAGTGGATTAACAAAAAAAATATGGAGAATGGGTGATTACTTGATTATTTGATGGACTAATCAATAGGATAATTAATTTTTAAAAAGATTTGATAGTGACAGCCCTAGTTAACATTTAAGATAGACAAAAGACATGAAGAATAAAATTGTTCGACTGAGTTTAACATTTTGCTCTTTAAAAATCATTCACTGCCTTTGACAAGTATACTTGTCAATTATATTTTTTTTGAGCGGGGATAGATGGGGGAGAATCTGATTACGCTCCACTGTAAATGTCAAACCTGGAAACAACTTTACTGATGCCCAACCACCGGTAGATGACATCATTGCCCCATTTTATACGAAATAAACACAGTTTCGGAGTCCATGGGAGAAATGGCTGTATTTTGGCAAACCTACATTTTTCTACTGTCAATTATAAAAGAACGGGACAAGGCAAAAAGTAGGCAGTCTATTCTGTCATTTGGTAGATTTGGTTTTTATATAATTATTGAACGTAATATCGCGTGGGTATTGAAAATTTTGAAATTTTCTAAAATGGCTGGCAGTGAATGAGTTTTAAATAGACAAAACAATGAAACAAAATTGACACAAAAGTGCAGATTTGTATACAATAGTAGTAGAAAAGTTGAACTTGCGTTTCTGGCGACTCCTCAAAAATGCTGTGGCAGTCGGAGCTCTCCATCATGAGGCTCCTGCTGAGATTCTGTGCGCCCGCTCCAGGATAGTGGAAGTTGGCAAACGAGTGAGACATGGGAGAGACGCCTTTCCCCGGCGCCACCTCGCCCCCGCCGCTCGCTCGCTTCTCCTGGTTGGACAGTCCGTAGGACAGCCCGTCCAGGGCCGGGTTCAACGAGCGCGACATGTAGGTGTCGGCGGACTGGGGCCGCCGCAGCGGCGAGGACGGGTACGGCGACAGTTTGCTGATGAGCGGCGTGAGCAGGTCGGCGTAGCCCGTCTTGGCCGGTTTGACCAGGCGGTCCACGTGGATGTTGAGCTGCTTCTGCTCAAAGGCGCAGGAGAAGACGCTGTGGGCCAGGTTTTGCATCCAGGACAGCAGGGACAGGTCCACGTCGTCGCAGCCGTTGCCGCACAGCATGTCCACGCCCAGCAGGACCTCGCTCTCGGTGATCTCTTCACCCGTTGCCTTGCTCTGCACACAGACACACATCCCGCCACAGCTTTGACACAACAACATTCCTTGATAAAGGATTTCCGCAAATACAGTGGTACCTCTACTTACGAAATTAATTGTTCTGGAAGAAAGATCTTAAGTAGAAAATTTTGTAAGTAGAGACGCATTTTCCATGTAAATGCCCTAATCCGTTCCAAGCCTCCCAAAATTCAGACATAGATGTTTTATAAAGCATAAAAATGCATCGAAACATGTAACAAATACATGTTACAATTACATTATTGCACAATAAATGAGAGTTGTGCATAATGTAAAAAAACAAAGAATAAAAATGATGGTCATTTACCTTTTTAACTGCTGTCCTCATCGTTTTTTGCCCTCTTTGGTTCATGTTCTCCTCTCTCAGAAGTGGTTTTTTTTTTTTGCCTGGTGTTTTGTAAAGAACTGATCCATGGATGTTTCCTTTTTTTTTTTTTTTTTTTTAAAACCATCCTTCGGAATTGTCCAAGGCAAACATCATCTTAGTGAGCAAACGCCCGACTGGTGAACACTTTTTCTGGCCGATTCTTTTAAACTAATTCTGAAACTTCATGGAAACTTCCGGTATGGCATCTTTTTTCCAAAAAAAGGCCAGTCTTGTCGCAATTAAAAACTTACTGTGCCTTCATCAATCACCAATTGTTTGAATTTTTGCACAAATTCGTTGGCTGTTAGTTCATACATTTACGAAAAACTATGGGAACACCTCATGGGCCGCGGGATGAATGATGAGGACGCTGTATAGACACCGATCTAGGATACGCTCATAGATACCTATGGTAGAGGTTCCTCTTAGCCAATGGGATGCCAGAAAGATGCACAAACATCGATCTAGTATTTAAGCTCATGGTAGGTAATAGCCATAGCCGAAAGTATGTTGCATTCCGTAATGCATTTTTACCTTTCGTATCTAGAAATTTCTTTCGTAACAAGAGGCAATATTTTCCCGTTGAGGCGTTTCGTAACTCGAAAATTTCGTATGAAGAGACGTTCGTAAGTAGAGGTTCCACTGTCGTGGGGAGACTGCTGTCGATCCCAACCTGGCAGAACTCCACGCAGCACTCGTAGAGGACTCCTTTGAGGAGCAGCTGGAAGAGGCGATCGCCGCTGGCTTTGAAGCCGGCCTCACTCAGCTTCCTGTCCGCCGGGATGAACTCGGCCACCATGGCGCAAGCCTCCTCGAAACACTGCACCCGGGCCGTACTCGGGTTCCAGTCCTGACAAGACGGCGGCGGTGAGGTCACAAAGCAACTCAACCACAGATGCCACGATGCTAGTTTAAAAAAAAATCAATCAATCAATAAAAATTCTTGCTTTAAATTCGGCGTGGTTGGTGAGGCGCGGCAAGGTGAGCAGCAGACACAGTTTGCTGTAGTCGTCTTTTGACGGGCAGAACTCCTCCAGGCTGTGCAGACACTTGACCGCCTCCTGCATGGTGAATTCCAACTAAAAAAAAAAAAAAAAAATGTCACGCAAGGAACAATACAATTGAAAGTGGCATCTAAGGCTGTGCAATTAATCAAAATTCAATTACAATTTCAATTATTACACTCCACAATTACAAAAATCAGCATAATCGTAAAAAAAAAAAAAGAAAAAAAAAAGAAAAAAAAAGATTCTTAATACTCATTTTGAGTTGCTTAAATGTATAAATTTACACCTTTTTTTAATTTTAAAACAACAAAATTAATCAATTTTAATCCAAAAGTAACCTTCATAATTATTGTGCTTCAAATAATGATTTTTTCGTAATATTTTTTACGTTTACACAGCCACAATTACAAAATCAGCATAATCGTAAAAAAATAAATAAATAAATAAATAAAAATACTCATTTTGAGTTGCTTAAATTTATACGTTTGCCCCTTTTTTAAATTTTAAAATGACTAATCAATTTTAATCCAAAAGTGACCTCCATAATTATAGTGCTTCAAATAATTTCATTTTTTTAAATATTTTTTACGTTTACACATCCACAATTACAAAATCAGCATAATCGTAAAAAAAAAAAAAGATTATTAATACTCATTTTGAGTTGCTTAAATTTATACATTTACACCTTTTTTTAATTTTAAAATAACTAATTTAATATTTTTTTTATCTAAAAGTATCTTGCATAATTATAGTGCTTCAAAGAATTTTTTTTTTGTAATATTTTTTTACGTTTACACATTTTCTTGTTTTGCACCAGAAAATAAAATTAGCATGATTAATATCTTCATAATTTAGCAGCCCTACAACACAGTGCACACAAGTTTTTGCCAACATAAATTAACATATATAATCTGTTTGGCCCAAAAGAAGCTTACATAAATGTAGTGTTTCAATTTTTTTAATTGGTTTTAATATTTGTAAATGTTTAAACATTTTCTTGTGCTTTTTTTTTTTTAACCAAAAAATAAATGTTTGAATAATCCTGATTTCAATTATTGCCAAAATAATCATGATTATGATTTTTTCCCATAATCGAGCAACCCTAATGGTATCTATATTTTTGTTTGTCAGAATTCTCTGCATTGGCTCAAAAAATGTTGGGAAATACGTCCATAACTATCCTTAAAGTAGAAGTCAACCTTCAACATTTCCTGACAATAATGTTATATGTGACCTCACTAGTTTAAATATGACAGTCTAATATTAATCAGACTGTCATCTTTAAACTAGGGGGCGGCCATTTTGCCACTTGCTGTCGACTGAAGATGACATCATAGTTGTTCCAATCACAGATCACCTGTTTTCTGAAGTTGACCTGTGATTTGGTTATTATGTGAAACCTGAGCAACTGTGATGTCATTTTCACCGGACTGCAACTGGCAAAATGGCCGCCTACTGATGATATTAATAAAAACTGCTAGATTTTGCTGCTCAACTCATATTCCACTAATGCAAATCTAAATGGGTAAAAAATGAGGGTCAGAACTTGTCCCTACTGTCAAAAGCGTATTACATACTCCAGCGTTCACAGATGCCTGAATGATGCGACCTCATCCTGTCACCACGCACAAGCTGCGCCACACTGTCACAGGCTGCAGCTACGTGACAGCACGGTTGAACCAGATCACACTGTTGACCCCATTTACACGAACCAGCGAGTTAAACGAAGGCAGATTTGAGTGAATGACAAGAACAATGTAGACAAAAAAACGGAACCGACGCTTTAACCAGGGGGGGGGACACGCACATTATTGATATTACATATTGTGCAATATCAAGATGCGCGCAATTTTTTTGCCTACATGAGTGAATGAGTACAGGACACACTAAAAAAAAAAACTACTCTGCATTATTTACACAGCAGTTAGTGATGGGCTGTAGCTTAATTGCATCTAAGTGCTGACTTACAGAATACTCTTTCGTGCAAAGCAATTTTTAAAGTAATATAATCATCACCTCTGTCTTTGCAAAAGGAATTTGACACTAATGTCTAATTGTTTTGAAGCACAAAATTCAGAATGAAATTCCAATTCTAACAGTGTCAGACACAATCTTGCTGCTTTTCCTTACATGCTGTGGCTCATCCTCAGCAGACATGGCGTTATTCACGCACAGCGCTTCCAGAAACTTCTGCTTTAGCACGATGTAGCGGAACCTGGGATGGACAATTTGTCACCGTGATATTTTTATTCATGACTGAGAAGTAAAAGCAGTGCAGTTGCAACAACATACCTCTTTTTGTCAAACTTCTCCATACACTCCAAAGGCTGAATGAACTGCAGGACTTCATCCCATTGGCCATCCAGCACCAGTTGCCTAAAAGCAATCACAATAAGTTGACGTCTACAACTTTTTAAGATACTTACAAGAGAAAAAAAAACATTGCAATCGAGGCTACCTGAGGAAGAGCATGTCGTCCGAGTAGAGGCCGTTGATGACGCCGCTCTCCTTTTCCAGAGCCAGCATGCTGATGTGCAACTTCCTGGAGTGGAGGAAGTCCAAGATCACCTTGATGATCTCCACCTCCTTCACATTTATGGTTTCCTCTTCTGTCATGGTGGCGACGGGCTGCAAATAGCAACAGAGACACACTCGAAATCCACAAAAGCCTCTGGAACAAATCACTGGCTTAAAACTCGGCATTGATTTAAAAAAAAAAAAAAAAAAAGCGTTCCATGTGTTCATGTACACTTCTGCACAAAATGTGGAAAAAAATAATGGCTCCTTTTTTCTTCAGTTTGCTCAAGTAGCGAATCTGAAGTTTGCCTTAACTCAAACTTTAGCTCGTAAGACAAAAAAGAAAAAAGAAAAAAGGTGACCAGGCGACGCCTCGGGGGGAAAAAAATGGGGGTATTTTGAAGGTAAAACTATAATTGCATCAAGTCTGGTTGCTTTAGTCATGATAATGCTAAAATATTTTCCCTAACTATATTTAAGATCCAGTTAAGGGCCAACATTCAATTGTAGGGATGTAACGATATCCAAACATCACGATCATACGATATTATCATGATATGAAGGCCCTGATACGATAATTATCACGATATTGTAGGGAGGTTGGCGATACAAAAAAAGTCACAATATTGTAAAAATAATGAGTTCATACTAACAAAAATAAATAAATAATAATACATTAACTTACAATCTCTAATAACACTTAATATTGAGGCACACATTGAGCTATTCACATATTTACTCGGTTCACAAGCATATTACGTTTCCCTTTCTGACTATAAGCATGGATTTTAAACATAGAAGGGCCAAAACATGCCTTGTGAAATTTAAACTGCACTAAAAATCCAGCCACCAGAGGGTGCTAGAACTGCACAAATGGAAATCAATCTGACTTCTTTCTTTTTTTAACAGATGAACTACTTTTAATATTGTGACATGACAACGATGATATATTGCAGGGCTGGGCAATAAATCGAATTAATTCGATACATCGTCATTTTAAAAAAATCGAATCGTTGAAAATTTGCTAAATCGTGAAATTGAGTTTGTTTACAATAGCTACCAACTACTTAAATTGTGGCATTTAAGCACAAATTATGAATGTTAAGTGTATGTTAAAACTGATCTAGAATCAATATACTTTACTGGTGTCTGAACAATTTGCACAGGAATTATTTTTGAATAAATGTAACCTTAAAATAAACATTTGTTGGATGTATTAGGTTAAAATCATCCTGAATGACTGCGAAAATGGAGATTTTCTTTTTTGGGCATATCACACAGCCTTAATATATTGTGGCAGTTTTAATATCGCGATATCACGATATTGCCATTTTCGTTACATCCCTATTCAATTGTGTAAATTCCTGCTTTATTCACGCTAAACCCCATGAAAAAATTTCCTGGAATTTTGCAAACCTACTTGAAGCAACGTGACAAAGCGTAGCCATGTTTGCAGAAATCTCTACTTTAAACGTCTTTAAAATCCCCCATAACAAATACATTCCCGAAAAAATATATATGAATATTCTACTGCTCACATTGCTCTTCTGGATGAAAATGTTCCATTTGCACTACCTATGTCAAGTTTATAGGACGAGTGACACTATTTGAAACATCAGAGTCATTTTGACATGTCAACTTTGACAATATTGACCCCAACGAGTTCATTGTGGAGATAAAGTATTTTCTCAATAAAACTTGTCAGCCAAACAGAGAAGGTGTTCCCCGAGTAACAGATGAATCGAGAGGCTTGTTGAAGGCGTTTTTGATCAAATTGCCCCAAAACTTTCCTCAAAAAGGCAATTTAAAAAAAAATTTTGCATTGATTTTGCTACAAATGTAACTCACCAGTCACATCATTAGATTTAGATAATACCTGTATAGCCGTACGGTAATTACCCTTGTACCAGAACTACCAATAATCATTTATCAACCGTCAGTGACGTGTAGTAATTTAACAGTATAATAATTATTATTCCGTTATGGCTGCTGGTTACTATGCAATTTCGAAACACCTCGCAGCAGAAGTCAGATGAATGATGACTACGTTCACAAATACTTCTGATACTCGGGCCAAACATTTGCGAGTGTCTTTGAATGAAAAGGGGCACAAACAGAACCCGAAACATAACAAGAATATTCAAGAAAGTCGATGCTAGGTTAGCTTGCGAAGAAAGCGGCGGTTAGCAAAAAAAAAAAAGCCATAAGGAGATTAGGCTACTTGTTAGCATTACATGCCTCGCGCAGCTGTCGGATTACAGCAAAAGCAGCAAATAGTTCAATTGGGAGAATCATACCAAGCTGGCTAATTTACCAGGAGCCACTAAATGGGGGAGATTTGACTAGCTCTCGCCAGGCCGAGGACGGGAGGAGAAGGAGAAGGAGGAGGAAGGCGGCGGCATCATCATCATCCGCTCGTTAGCCGGGCGGGGTGCTCTGTTCCCCGGCGACAAGCGACGTCAGTAGTTGGAGGGGCAGCCGGGAGAAACACTCACCGCTTAGGAGAAAAAAACATGGGCTGAAAACACAGCCGCCGCGTCTCCGTGACGTGAACGCACGCTGTCACGCCGGTGGCGCTCGGTGTTGTTTCTTGTTTGACTGAAGGAAGGCAGTCCTGTCCGCCTACCGTCACGTCCTCCTACTCAAGCCGACTGTGACCCCTGACCCCGCCTTCCTTCCTCCCGGCTTGATGCATGTGTGGCTCGTCCCGGCCCAGCCCAGTGAACTTCATCTTCCAATTCAAAGTAAACAATGCACGTTGATAACAATAAGATGATTGCTGATAATAAAATGTGATGATAACCTAAAAAAATAAAAATCAATTTGTGTTGCTAATTAGGGATGTAACGATATCCAAACATCACGATACGATATTATCACGATATGAAGGTCACGATACGATAATTATCACGATATTGTGGGAGTGTTGGCGATATTTAAAAAAGATCACAATATTAAAAAAAAAAAAAAAAAAAAAAAAAACGAGTGCTCATACTAAAAAAAAAAAAAAAAAAGCACAATATTGTGCTTTTGTACATAACAGCAATGCATATAAATCATCTACAATCTCTAATAACAATATTGAGGCACATTGATCGCTTCACAAGCAAATAAGGTTCCCCTTCATCTGACAATTAGCATACATTTTAAACATAGAAGGCCAAAACATCCCTCGTGAAAATTAAATTGCACTAATAAACCAGCCACTAGAGGGTGCTAGAACTGCACAAACGGAAATCAACCTGACTTTTTTTAACAGATGTGTTCCTTTTAAACATTGTGAACATGACGACGACGATATTGTGGCAGTTTTAATATCACGATATCACGATATTGCCCTTATCGTGACATCCCTAGTTGCTATGGTGACAATGAAACACAAAACAATTGGTCTCCAGGGCAGTCGTTCTCAAAACCTCACGTAAAATACCACCTAAAAAAAAGTATTTTTCAAAGTACCTAGAAGGCACAAGTGTTAAAAAAAAAAAGAGAGCTTTCAATTAATAGCCTACTAAGAAGTGCATATTAAGCTGTAATGTTATGCAGTATAAAAATAACACTAAACACTAAACACTTTTTTTTTTTTTTTTTAGTAAATTTTGTAACCTATTTTTATTTTTTATTTTTATTTTATTTTATTTTATTTTTTTTTTCCCTCTGAATGTTAACTACTGTTTTTTTATGCTTATGTGTTGTCTTTCCTTGTGTAAAGCACATTGAGTTGCCTTGTGTATGAAATGTGCTATACAAATAAACTTGCCTTGCCTTGCCTTGCCTAAAAGGAACATTACAAAAAATGTCTCAATTAAAATGTATCACTCGACGATTAAAATTATGCTTTTTTTTCTTCTTGACGTTGAAATGCAAATGTGTTGAATTTAAAAGGTAAATACAACAACTGTATTTAAAGTGATTCTTTTGCTTCCACACTTAAATTACTGGATACAGTAAGCTGTAGCCTATACATTGTCAGAAGTGTCAAAAGTACCCACACTCTGTACTTAATTCAATATCTTATTTTGAAATGGCTTGGTCAGAACCATCAAAAAGCCCCAAACGGGTCACAATACTGCCTATGGGCTACCAATGACTGTTATCTTTGGGGTCCATTTAAACGCTGGAAATTTAAAATCATAGAATTCCACTTTCCCAAGCGTATATGTAAGGTACTTTGTAGTACAAACTGTACATGTTAACCCCCGAAAATTAAATATAAATGCATTATCATGTCGATTTTGTTTCCCCAGTTCTTCCCATTACATTTGGAAAACTCATTGAAATGAAAACAAAACAAAATCAAAGGTAATTTGTTACTTTTAGAGACATTAAATAATAAATGGTGCCAAATTGATCCCAAATACAACAGCTGGCTTAAGTAGAAGTCGAGTTACATAACGACATTAAAATACATAGACAGGAAATTAAATGAGCAAATGACGCACGAGGAATCTTAAAAGTTGCTGCATTTTAATAAAGCTCAAAGACTTGGGTGATAAAACACAACAAATGTACAAGATCTGTTGAGCATATTAAGTAAAATGAAACATACGGGTTGGAAAAAAATAGGATTGATATTACGTCATTATTTCAGTCTCTAAAGTCTTCATACGTTGCCTCCTCGCTTTCGTTTGACACCACGTACTCAAACTTCCTTCAACGCACCGTTTCATCAACTGTTAAATGTTACAAAAAATACTTTATGCCAAAATATATCTGTACGGTGCTTGATGCATACTTGAAGATCAAGAAAAACTTTATTAATACAATTAACAAAAAAAGGGGAATATGTTGTGAAATTCATTTAAAAAAAAATATTTACAATTGTGGACAGTCGGAATCTAAGACAAGACAAACACTGCGATCGTGTTTCCGTTGCACAACGAGGGATTTTGTCAGACACTGACACATACTTTTTGGATTTTTACCAGAAAAGAACATAATAATAATGATGATGATGATGAATAAAATAGCGACATAATAAAAAGCCCCAAATGAAAACACAGAAATGATGCGTATGGATGATAAATTAGAAAAGCTACTCAAAGGCTGCTCGAAGTTCACTTGCAATTATATACAAATAAATTCAAGACATTTACTAGATTTTGTCGCTCTGGATAAAATTGCCTCGAAAATATGTTAAGACACGTTATAACAACTGAAATAAATAAGTCCATTCCACGAAGGGTTATTGATACTCAATATGATCGCTGGAAATGGCAAAACACTCTTCTTGGCACTTGAAACACGCACAAAAAAAAAAAAAAAAAACATAGCAAGAGTTGTACAGGCCGCTTGGAAGTTCGAACTGATCCCTGATCAGACCTGGCGGGCCCTTTTGCATGGCCTGCGTCCAATTGAACTCAAACAGGCGCTGACAAAAACCCCCCAAAACAAAACAAACAAAAAAAACGACACGATCCATCACGACACATCCCGGCGACACAAAACAAGCATAAGGCCGCACATGATCAACCACGCTGCCTCTTTGAGGGGCGGGACATTCACTTGGGAGTTTCATCGAGGCATCGATTGCCGATTTTTGTTGTTGCGTTTTGGCACGTGAGGGAAACATGGCGTCCGTTTGAAATCCTACACGATGTCTGGGAAACTCATTTGTCTTCCACACATTCCAGTTGTGATCGTACAATTCAAAATGTTTCCAGCGTGGAAAGCGGTTTGAACATTTCATTCATATTCTTGACATCCCGATTAAGGTCCATGTACTAACTAGTGCACGCTCTACTAGTGTCCATACTAGTAAGACCATTTTAGAACTGTGTTTTATTAGGAATGTTTTCAACTACTCGTGCCACATTTGGCCTACTAGTACAGAATTAAACTGTGTTGAATGAATACGTCACTACGACGCTCAGTGGAAGGCAGTAATGGGGGGAAAAAAGTTACTAGTGACACAGTCGTATAACCTGTGCACTCTAGTCCTGCTACTAGTGAGCGGAATTGTCTATTAGTCAATCATACAAGTACACGGACCTAAAGATGGAATAAGTACTATTTCATATCGTTTAATTTTAAGGTCCATATACTAGTACACTCTCTGTCCTCACTAGTAAGACAACTTTGGCATACTGTTTGACCAATGTGTTCTACTAGTACTACTAGTGAAGCAAAACTGTGCACGGGGTAACAACTGCATCCGCCCAGGACTACTAGTGACATTACAAAAATTGAATAGTTCATATCTGGAGCTTCACTATCAGTACTAGTAGCACATACATGCCAACTAGTGTGCAATGTTGCCTCACTAATAACATGCAGTTGTGCTACTAGTGTGCAGAAATGTCATACAGTAGTGGAAGGCACGTTATTAGTAAGACAGTATTTCTCTACTAGTGTGCCGAATTGTCTTTTAGTGAGGACAAAGAGCATACTAGTACATAAACTAGATATCAAGTAAATACTCTAACATGAGCGTAATATCCATCTTAAGGTTCTTATCCTACTAGTACGCTCTTGTTCTCGCTAGTAGGACAACTTTGATAAACTAGTAGAAAAACTACATTAATAGTGAGGCAAAACTATGCACGAGGTAACGACTGTGTCCTACCAGGACTACTAGTGACATTATACAATTTGAATCGTTAATATCTAGAGCTTCACTATCAGTACTAGTAGCATACAGATGTCCACTAATGCACAGTTTTGCCTCATGAGTAACATTCAGTTGTACTACTAGAATGCCAAAGTTGTCCTGGTAGTGTGCAAAGATGTTATACGGTAGTGGAAGGCAACATCGGCGAGTAGTTGACGCTCACCCCAAAAGGTTTGTAATTGCATATAGAGGCCACAAGATGGCAGCAAAGCACTTTTAAAAGGTAGACAACACTACGGCTTGACTAAGTGAAGCTCCTCCCCTCATCCGATTGCAATATTTTTATACATGGCTTTGGTCCGAGCACAACAGTGAATCCCCCCAAAAAGCTGCAAAAAGGCAAATTCACTGTAGTGGAAAAAGACAGTTGCTCTACTAGTGCACTGAATCGTCTTGCGTGTGAGGACATCGAGTACATGGACCTTAACATGGATCTTAACTCATTCACTCGCCGCCATTTTCACAGAAGCAGTCCCGTTCGCTCCCGGCTGTTTTACTGGATTTTGACTGATTTTGCAAGGCCCACAGAATATTGTGTTCTATTGCTATAAAAACATCAAAAGAAAGATTAAAGTCTCTTCTTTCATCAGGAAAAAAAAAAGGATGTTTCTATCTGTTTCAGTTTTTCAGCAATTAGCATTAGAAGAGAGCTAAGTTTCATCAGTTTTCACAAATCTATTTAAAATTGTAAGTAATTGAGCTTTTTTTCTACATGGCCCTGGTTGATCTCCTTTGCTCTGCTGCCACCTGCTGGCCGTTTGTGTAATAACTACCATTTCTGCAACCGTTCTTTGCAGCTGAGAGGCTGCATCAAAGCCTTCTGCATGCTCTAGCATTAAAAAAAACACGTATAAATACGTCTTTGGGACACTTAGAACATAAAAACAAAAAACGTATTTATACGTTATTGGGAGCAAATGAGTTAAGGATATCAAAAAAATGCTCAAAGGGCTCTCCAAGTTCCAGAGACTGTTGCCGTCTGGAGCTACTTCAAGTGCATCTTTTTGGGCGTGCCGTGCTTCTTGCTCTGCCACAGGTGACCGGCAATGGTGATGGCGTCCACGCTGGCCGACATGGTTTTGGCCGGGATCTGGCTGAACTGCTTCCTGTCCGAGTTGTACTTGTAGAGGCGCTCGATCATCTTGCCGGTGACGGTCTTGGGCCCGATGCCGGCCAGCCGCGTGATCGCCTCCGTCTCGGGGCAATACGCGTACACCGACCGGAACTGGCAGCCGGCGTCGCGGAACAGCACCAGGAAGTTGTTGGCCTCGGACTTCTCAATTTCCTGCAATAAAGCAAAAAATATGTGATGTAAAATGTGGACATAGACGCGAAATCAGCACCGAAACGCCGAGACGTCCTAAAACGTACATCGATGATCTTGTTTTTCTGCCCTTCGTTGACCTTTCCGGCCAGGCAGCAGTGCGCCAGCGCATTCTGGATGATGTGCTTGTTGGACCTGGCGCTGGGCTCCTTGTATAGTTTGGGGCCTGGATTGCAACAACAGAGTGTCAAGTTGATCACGAAGTGGCGTGAAGTGAGCGGACGCGATGGCTCATACCGGTGTACTCGGTGTTGGACGGGGTGGAGGAAGTGGTGGAATCATTTTCCCAATCCTTTTCTCCGTTACGACTACCGGCAGAGGGACACGAGGAGAAACCCTCAGCAGAGTCTGGCCTGGAAGCAGGAACAAACACAATGCGGTTGGGTCATACAATACATGAGGTATATATACTGTACAGACGCTTTTTGCACAGACGAGGAGGATGTGATGGGAATGGGCCCGAGTGCATCACAGAGTCGGACAAAGCTGTGCAAGGAGCCGCTGGAAGGCATGTTCAGCCGAGCAAAGCAAATCTTAGCGGTGTCAACATGGATTCTGTTCAAGCAACAGTTGGAAATGCAGCGCACATTGGAAGGAAGGAAGGAAGGAAGGAAGGAAGGAAAGGAAAGGAAGGAAGGAAGGAAGGAAAGGAAGGAAGGAAGGAAGGAAGGAAAGGAAGGAAAGGAAGGAAGGAAGGAAAGGAAGGAAGGGAAAGGAAGGAAGGAAAGGAAGGAAGGAAGGAAGGAAGGAAAGGAAGGAAGGAAGGAAGGAAAGGAAGGAAGGAAGGAAGGAAAGGAAGGAAGGAAAGGAAGGAAGGAAGGAAGGAAGGAAGGAAAGGAAGGAAAGGAAGGAAGGAAGGAAAGGAAGGAAGGAAAGGAAGGAAAATAAAAAGAGAAAAAGAGAGAAAGAAAAAGAATGAATGAAAGAAAGGAGTAAGGAAGGAAAAAAGAAAGATAGAAAGAAACAAAGAAAGAAGGAAGGAAGGAAGGAATCAAGGATGTAAGGAAACAAGGAAGGGAGGAATGAAGGAAATAAATGAGGAAGGAAGGAAGGAAAATAAAGAGAAAGAAAAATAATGAATGAAAGAAAGGAGTAAGGAAGGAAGAAGAAAGAGAGAAAGAAACAGAAGGAAGGTAGGAAGGAAGGAAGGAAGGAAATAAAGGAAGTAAGGAAGGAAATAAAAGAAGAAGGAAGTAAGGAAGGAGGAAGGAAGGAATGAAAGGAAGTAAGGAAAGAAAGGAAGAAGGACGGAAGGGAGGAAGGAAACGAGGAAGCAAGCAAGGAAGGAAGGAAGGAAAGAATGAAAAATAAGAGAAAAAGAGAGAAAGAAGCAAAGAAGGAAGGAAGGAAGGAAAGAAAGAAAGAAAGAAAGAAAGAAAGAAAGAAAGAAGGAAAGAAAGAAAGAAAGAAACAAAGAAGGAAAGAAATCTGAGATGAAACAATGTAAAGCAAAGCAGAATTGACATGAGACAACAGCTACCAGCTCATCTGGTGTTGACAAATTGGTCTGACCACTGACCTTCCCTTTCGTTCTTTCGGGGAGTTTAGAAAGAACGGAACGTGCGAAGGCGCAACTTTATTGCCTCTGAGGGAAGCACGCAATCGAGGGAAAGGAAGGAGACAAGGACACAACAAACAGATCACGAACCCACCACACAGTTTACACCCTTCTAAACACTTGTTAACTTTGTAAATTTCATTAGAAAAATGGCCACACATATAAAGAATTTGATTTATTTGGAATTTTGGCAGTTTTGGTCCTCCATATGTTTAACTCATTCAATCCCAGATATTTTCACATTTCGCAATCCCGTTCGCTCTGTTTGACTGGATTTTGACTGATTTTGCAAGGCCCACAGAATATTGTGTTCAATTGCTATAAAATCATGGAACCTATCAAAAGAAAGATTCAAGTCTCTTCTTTCATCAGGAAAAAAAAAATATATCTACATCTGTTTCAGTTTTGAAGCAATTAGCATTAGGATATAGCTAAGTTTCATCATTATTCACACTCCTGGTGAAAACACTGACATAAACAGCTTGTTGCAACATGGCCCTGGTTGATCTCTTATACTCTTATGCTGCCACCTGCTTGCCATTTTTTTTGTTTAATAACAACAAAAAAAGTATGTTTCTATCTGTTTCCGTTTTGCAGCAATTAGCATTAGAAGGGAGTTAAATTTCATCAGTTTTCACAAATGTATTTAAAATTGTAAGTAATTGAGCTTTTTTCCTACATGGCCCTGGTTGATCTCCTTTGCTCTGCTGCCACCTGCGGGCCGTTTGTGTAATAACTACCCACGGCTGGGCGATATGGCCAAAAAAATAAAATCTCGATTTTTGCAGTCATTCAGCACGATTACGATTTTAATCGATTTTAACCTAATAAATCCAACAAACGTTTACTTAAAGGTTTCATTTATTCAAAAATAATTCCTGTGCAAAATGTTCAGACACCAGTAAACGTATACCGATTCTAGATCAGTTTTAACACAAAATTACATCACATAAAAACATTTGGATGTAACAGAACATAAGAACAACAGCTTTTAATCGTCCAGAAGACAAAATTCGATTTCACGATTTAGCAAATTTTCGATTCGATTTTTTAAAATGACGATGTATCGAATTAATTCGATTTATTGCCCAGCCCTATAACTACCATTTCTGCAACCGTTCTTTGCAGTTGAGAGGCTGCATCAAAGCCTTCTGTATGCTCTAGCATAAAAAATACAAAAAAACGTATAAATACGTCTTTGGCACACTTGAAAAAAAACGTATTTACACGTTATTGGGAGCAAATGAGTTAAAGAGTTCAATGAGCAAAATGTCAAAGCACACAAAACCACATTAATTAAGACGGAAAAGTGAGAAAAGGGCTTCACCTGTAGCACTTCCTGTTATCCTGATGGTTGCTCTCATTATCGGTCAGATTGAGAGAGGCCAATGAAACGCTGGACACCGAGTAGCCTCGAGGACGCACGCCTTCACAACGATGACATCACGCAGGTGAAGCAGCATTTGACACTTTTTTTTTTTTTTTTTTTTTTTTTGGCGTTTCACCCACCTGCTGCTCTCACAGTGGGAGGGGCCGACTCCACGACGTCCCTGTGGATGGACTTGGGCCGCGGCTTCTTCTTGAGACTTCCGCACCGCGGCTTGACCACGTGATCCATGTCCTCCATCAGCTTCAGCTGTTTTCTCCTCAGATACTCGTTCTTGATGTATTCTCTCCTTTCCTTCTCCTCGTCCCGCTTCTGTTGCTCTTCCTCCGCTTTCAACCTAGCGCGCGTATTTAAAAGTTGTTGCTTAAGTAAAACGATCAAAACAACATGTAGCTTAACACAGTCTAACTCAGACTTCATTGGTTCAAAATTTTTATGTATTAACTCTTTTACTGCCACACGTTATCAAAAAAAAAAAAAAAAAAAAAAAAAAAAACAGTGCCAGACGGTTTCGAGCATTTTCTCTCATCTTACAGAATATTATATTTTTACAAATACAAGGTGCGTACCATATGAAAGATCACATTCCATTGTTTCATTAGAAAAAAAAAAAACATGTTTCTACCTTATTACGTTCTTTAGTAATCATCATTTGAAAATAGGTCATTCGAGTGACATTGAGCGAAAACTGAAAAGGAGAAAACAAGCTTTTTGTGAAAAGATACGTTTTCGCCACAACAGTGACTGACACGAATATTTTTTTGTTTAGTGACACTCTGTAAATTAGGTTTAATGTGACAAAACGCTTTGATCATTCACGTTTTTCACGCAAACGTTCAATTTCATCAGATTGCGTCATGTTTCTTTATAATTCCATTACACGGGAGGCTCATTGAAAAGAAATACAATGCTGCCATCTGCTGGCCAAAGTTAGTGGGACGTTTAGATTCCACAATCCATTGACCAGGGCTGCACTTAGAGGTTGCACTGCCCATTGATTTAAAAAAAACAAAAAACAAAAAAAACGCAATTGACGTCATTTAACGTTTATGGCGGCATACATTGCGATTTTACTAATAGTTATTAAACGTTTTTGGCGGTCAAATTACTAACAAGTAATTAGTGTTAATTGTGCCAACGAAAAAATAACAAAAATCATTCCCTCAGCACACATTTTTTTTTACCGGACTAAAACTAGACTCGACTAGACTAAAACCCTCATTTATAAACAATAACTGGGATTAAATCAGTACGCATTTTTGTCAACTAATGAAGACGAGTTGAAAATGTACAACAAATAAAACCTGGACTAAAATCTATGGACATTTTAATTTAATTCAACAAAAACGAGAGGAAAATGAATTGATTTGGTAACATCTTGTCTCTGCTAATCTGTCATGTGACACTGTCATGTGACATTGTCATGTGACACCCCCCCCTTCCAAATCTGCAGCTAGCGAGTGCTAGCGACCGCTAACTAACGCCGGTTACTACTTACTTACTAGCTGATAGCATGGAGCCATAATAGCCACTTGTTGATATACTGTAATTGTGTGTGAAATTATTTTTCATCAAAAAGATGAGAGAAAAATTTTATGTGAAATCGTTTTAGTCTGCTGACAAAAAAAAAAAAAAAAAATACAGGGGTAAAATGATTCTCCTGACTAAAACGTTGACGGTTTTTGTTGACTAAAACTAGACAAATAAAGCATCGGTTTCTTGGACTAAAATAAAAACTAAAATGTTTGATTTATAGTCGACTAAAAATGAACTAAATAAAAACGGAATGAGGTTGACTAACTGTGATAAAAACTAACAAGCGCTACTGAAATTGGACTAAAACTGAGAGCCAATTTTAAAATGGCGCATAACACTACAAGTAATGCCTCTTTTGTTCATCTATTATTATGATGAATGATCATAATTTCAGTATATGTACTTTCTGTGGCATTTTTATTTGATGGTGTCGGATTTTGCTCATGTCAAATGTGCGCCTTGGCTCACTAAAGCTGCAGAAAGTGTTTTTGGAATTGGACCTTGCAGCTTCCTTCTTCTGCTCCTGGTCCAGCTCCTGCTGTTGCTTCTTCTCCTGCGCCTCCTTTTCCCTCCTCAGCCTCTTCTCCAGCAGAGCTGCTTTCTTGGCCGCCATGTCCTCTTCGCCTTTCACATCATCCTGGTGTTCCATGGGTGGAGGAAAAACAAACAAACATCTTCAGCATTGTCAAGGAAAATACTTCAAATTAGGGGTGTGAATTGCCTAGTACCTGACGATTCGATTCGTATCACGATTCACAGGTCACGATTCGATTCGATACCGATTAATCCCGATACGATTTTATAAGTCGATTGTTGCGATTTTTTTTCATTCAAATTTAGAAAATACTAATCAGTAAGCTTGTAGAGTGTAAGATTTATATGAAAATGTATTATTTATTTATCTGAAATTTCAGTCTTATAGAGGTTGTAATCTGTTTCATGTTTGAACAGCATTAAAATAAAATATTAAGGCTTAATGTTCCGTTCATATAACATTCTTCCATGCTCAAGGTGTGAATCCTAAAAAAAATAAAAAATAAAATAAAATAAAATAAAAAAAATAAAAAAATCGATTCTGCCCTTATTGAATCGATTCGAGAATCGCGCGATGTAGTATCGCGATATATCGCCGAATCGATTTTTTTTAACACCCCTACTTCAAATAATCAATATCGAATCGATTTTCCCTTTCAAGCCCGATATCAATTCATACAACCATGAAGCGATTATCTTAATATCTCTTTTCCCCCATAAATTCTTAAGAAAATATAGAATTATACAGGACGATTTCACTTTTTTCTAGACATTTACTGCTCACATTAATTTCACAATATTTTCTTACATTTATGAAAGACCTGACTTATTGCACTTTAAGATAATTCTGAGTCTTTTTAATTTATATTTACCGTATTTTCCGCATTATAAGGCGCACCTTCAATGAATGACATACGGTATTTTAAAACTTTTTCCATATATAAGGCGCTGCAGTAGAGGCTGGGGTTACGTTATGCATCCATTAGATGGTGCTGCGCTAAAGGGAATGTCAACAAAACAGTCAGATAGGTCAGTCAAAGTTTATTCATAGATTACAAAGCAGCTTTCTGACAACTCCATTCACTCCCAAAATGAATAAACAGCTGTTTTATTATTTTCTCTGAGGTAAAGCATTAGTATTAGCTAGCGATCCAAGATGGCGGGATCTCCGATCGTGCAGGGTCACCGATAGCGTCTTGACAGCGAGACCTGTTGCGGCTCAAGATTGATCCATATATAAGGCGCACTGGATTATAAGGCGCATGGCCAGCTTTTGAAAAAATTGACGGCTTTTAGGTGCGCCTTATAGTGCGGAAAATACGGTGCATATTTTGAATTAATTATGAAAATATGCCACAATAAATCAATGTCAGATTGAAGTGAATCACATCGGATTGGGAAAAAACTCTTGTGAACTCTTGTGAATCAAAATCAAATCGATTGAGGAAATTAGAATCGATACGCAGCCCTACTTCCGAGGAAGGCATTTGACTACATTTTAGTGAAATGACTATATGAATATTTATTTAAAAGTCCATTAATTGCCATTGTATCTCAAAAGAGTACCCCAGGGGATATGTTCCAGAGACACCCGCTACATGTGAAATAGGCAGCCCAGATAAAACATTAAAACAGTATTCTTAGCCCTGCCAAACACTTTGAACATATTCAAACTAAACATACCCTTAAAACACATCTAACATATCAAATAAGAGTCAAAACATCTCCATGTTGTGGCGCAAGCGACTCGTACGGCAACTCACCTTGAAGAAGAACCCGCAGCACATCTTCTGGTCCTCCGCGGTTTCTCCAGCCGCCTCCTGAGCTTGCTTGTCCGGAGGACAGACTCCAGACAGTGCCACCTCCACCAGTTCTCGCTTGTCCTGAGGGTGCTTGTTGCCTTGGATCTCGGACGTGGGCTGACACAAGACCTCGGAAGTCCTTGACGATTCGTTCCTCCGTCCGCTATCGTCTGCCCGTCCCGATGCTTCTTCTTTCTCTTTGGGAGGCTGAGGATTGCCTGCGCAATTCTTCTCCGCCGCCTCGTCCTTGCTCTCGGGGCTCTTCCGGCACCCCGATCCCTCGTCTGGACTCAAGTAGGCAAAAGAGCTGGTGTGCGTTTGGCTGCTGGCGAAGCGCCTCAACCTGGGCAGGCTGTCCACCGAGGTGGGGGCGTTGAGCATCCGGTGGATGGGCGTGATTTTCAGATCGCTCGGCCGCGCCGTCCGAGGCGTCCTGGTGGCGTGGAAGGAGGCGGGCCGGCGCTTCAGGCCGGCGGCGGGACGGCCGACGGGATTGGCCGAGCCGGACGAGGACAAAACGGGGGACAGGGAACCCACCGATCCTCTGGCCGACGCGCGGCCCGTCACGCTGCTGCTGCGCAGCTCGCGCAGCTGCCTGGGGAGGGGAAAACACAGAAATGATTACGCATTTTGAAATATTAACATCAATTAACTCATTGACTCGCAGCCATTTTCACGGGATCAACCCCGTTCGTTTTACTGGATTTTGACTGATTTTGCAAAGCCCACAGAATATTGTGTTCTATCGCTATAAAAACAAGGAACCTACCAAAAGAAAGATTTGGATCTCTTCTTTCATTAGGGAAAAACAAAGTAAATCTGTATCTGTTTCAGTTTTGCAGCAATTAGCATTAGGATTTCATCATTATTCACATTCCTGGTGAAAACACTGACATAAAGAGCTTGTTGCAACATGGCCCTGGTTGATCTCTTGTACTCTGCTGCCACCTGCTTGCCATTTTTTTTGTTTAATAACTACCATTGCTTCAACTGTTCTCTTCAGTTCAGAACCTCTGTATGCTCTAGCATAAAACAAACACACGTATAAATAAGTCTTTCGGACACTGGTAATATTTAAAATAGAACGTATTTATACGTTTTTGGGAGCAAATTAGTTAAAAAAAAAATAGAAACACTATAATTATGTAAGTTCCTTTTGGACCAAACAGAATTTATAATAATACAAATTTATTTATTTATTTATTTTGTTTATGTTGATAAAAACTTGAAGTTGGAGTGCAGCTTGGACTAGGACGATTATTTATTTATTTATTTTTTGGTACAAAACAAGAACATGTTTAAATGTATAAAAAAAATATTTAAAAAAAAATATGAAGACAAATAAATTCTTTGAAACACTAAATTTAATAGAACAAAATTTATTAAATTAATGATTTTAAAATTTAAAAAAAAGGTGCAAATGTACAAATTTAAACAACTCGAAAATAAGTAATTATATATATACATAGCAACGATTGTGCTAATTTTGTAATTGTGGAGTGTAATAATTGAAATTGTAAATGAATTTTGATTGCACAGCCCTACTAAAAGCCATCCAAACCAGCATTCTCACTATAACCAAAGAATAAAAACAAAATAATATCTTTCATCAGCCTCTCATTGGGTCACCAAGCACATTGTTGTTGTTTGGGCTACCTGTGCGGCGACGGCGCAGGGGGAGGGATGACCCAGGCCTTTTGCTGCTCTTCTTTCATGGACATGATGCGCTCCTGCTGCTGAGCCAGCCGCTGCATCTCCGTCTGCAGGAAGCCCAGCGACGTGTTCAGCCTCTCGATGGAGCGAGTGTACTCCGCGAGGTCCGTCTCCCCTGGCGTGAAACCTGTCGCGTCAGTGCAATTCACATGTGAGATTCTGAAGGAAAAAGACTGCAGGAGAGGTCAACTGTGATCATCGTTTTTTCAATGGAAAAAATATCATCAGTTTTTTATTCTGACCCTTGGATATTTGTGTGATGCATTGTAATGATTACAAAGAAAGTTATGTTTTCATCTCATGTCACTTTCACCAAACCGCTAACTAAAATGGTCTCAAACCTCATTAAGCAGTAGAAATATGACTTTTTTTTCTTAATAAATAACTTTAAAAAAAAATCAAAGTGGCCCTTGCAGCTTTCTATTTTTCTGTCTGAGGCCCTCAGAGGAAAAAGTTTGGACACCCCTGCTGTACATTATATCAACAACTTATAATTGCTTCATTGATTTTTACCACGTTTAACTCATTCACTGCCATTGACGGAAAAAGACGTCAAATGATGCATTTTTTCGCTGGTCTGGCAATGAATGTGTTAATAAATAACTTTAAAAAAAATCAAAGTGGCCCTTGCAGCTTTCTATTTTTCTGTCTGTGGCCCTCAGAGGAAAAAGTTTGGACACCCCTGCTGTACATTATATCAACAACTTATAATTGCTTCATTGATTTTTACCACGTTTAACTCATTCACTGCCATTGACGGAAAAAGACGTCAAATGATGCATTTTTTGCTGGTCTGGCAATGAATGTGTTAACCAATCAGCAAATAAATAGTTTAAAAATAAAATTAATGACTTAGCAAGGGTAAGGTGGGGCATATTATATTTGTGATATAAAACAGGGGTGTCAAACTCATTTTTGTTGCGGGCCACATTGTAGTGTTTTTTTCAGTTATGTTATGACTGGAAAATTGCATCAATATGTGATTGCGTATTCATATGACAGTGGTTCGGGATTGGGACTGGGCTGGCCCGCGCAGAGCAAAATATCTGTGTATAATTGACGTTCAGTATAAATGCATTGGTGGAGGAAAAAAATAAAAATAAAAAAATCTTTAAAAAAAAACTAACAAAAAAAACCACGATAAACCGCTAGTTGGCATTTTCCACAAAAAAGGGGGGTTGGCTCCTCCATAAAAATAAGATAACAAAAAAAATATTGAAATAATAATAATAAAAAGAAAAAAAAATCAGTGAATGAGTATGCGGGCGTCCACTTTAATCCAAAAAAAAAAAAAGATAACTGGATTTACAATCACAAATCAAGAAAATACTTTGTTCGATTATAATTTAATAATTTTTTAAAAAGTGATGGATCACTTGCAACATCTTCATGTCATTAAAATGTAAAACAAATGAGTCACTGAGAGCCAGGGTGTGCTAACTGCGTTTTTCTCATTTTGCAGGATAGTTCTTTAAAATTTTGCGCCTTCCACTCAATGATTGCCACTATAAGTTTAGTGCAATAACGGTCTAATTCTCAACATTTGCCAAATCTATCAATATTAACTAATTTGCTCCCGAAAACATATAAATATGTTCTATTTTAAATGTATTAAGTTTTGCAAAGACGTATTTATACGTTTTTTGTTTTGTTTTCTTTTTTATGCTCGAGCATACAGAATACTTTGATGCAGCCTCTCATTTGCAAAGAATGGGTGAAAAATTGGTAGTAATTACAAAAACGGCCATCAGGTGGCCGCAGAGTATAAGAGATCAACCAGGGCCATGATGAAAACAAGCTGTTTCCCCACAATTCGAAGCAGAATTGTGGATAATGGTGAAACTTTGCTATATTCTAATGTTAATTGCTGCAAAACGGAAACATAAATATACTTTTGACTTTAATATTTCTTTTGATAGGATGTTTTTATAGCAATAGAAAAGTCTGAGAGGAAAAATTGACTGTTCCCTCAACGTCACTATTTAGCATTCATCAGAAAAACATCAATTTTCTATATTAACTTCTGCACTTAACTTTGATAAAAATTAGACCCTTTGCTTGGATAAACCTGAGAACACTGCATTCAAAATGGAGATGAAACCTGCTAGCTTGCTTACCGCCTCCATCCTCACAGGGCGATTTGGGAGCGGCACCGTCAGGCTTGCATCTCTCCGCCCTCTCCATGCCGCCGAAGCTGCTTAGCGTCTTGACGGAAGGCGTTTGGGCCCCGCTTGAATTGGGACTGAGCGGGCTCGTGACTCCTTTCCGTCGCACTACGTTCAGAAAGGCTGTTCGGCCCATCTTCTGACGATGCCGCGTGAACGCCTCCTCCACCTGCGGGAAAAGATCATTTGACTTCTGCCAGCAATGACAGGACGACGTCAATTTCAACAACTTTTTTTTTAATGTCTTACTTTCTTCTTCTGGGCTTCAATGGCTCTGCGCTTCTCCTCCAGCTTCATCCTCAGCTGGATCATCTCTGAGGCTATCAGGTGGGAGGGGTCTCGGGCAGGTGGTGTGACGGGAGACGGCGACGTGATCGGCAAAGGAGGCGTACCGATCTAAACAAAAGGCAGTGAGCAATTGATTTCCAAGGTTCAACACAGGATCCGATTTCACTTAACTCATTTGATCCCAATAACGTGTAAATACGTTTTTTTTATGTTCTAAGTGTCCCAAAGACGTATTTATACGTTTTTTTTGCTTTATTTTTTTAATGCTAGAGCATACAGAAGGCTTTGATGCAGCCTCTCAACTGCAAAGAACAGTTGCAGAAATGGTAGTTATTACACAAAGGGCCAGCAGGTGGCAGCAGAGCAAAGGAGATCAACCAGGGCCATGGAGAAAAAAAGCTCAATTACTTACAATTTTGAATAGATTTGTGAAAACTGATGAAACTTAGCTCTCTTCTAATGCTAAGTGCTGCAAAACGGAAACAGATAGAAACATACTTTTTTTTCCTGATGAAAGAAGAGACTTTAATCTTTCCATGCTTTTATAGCAATAGAACACAATATTCTGTGGGCTTTGCAAAATCAGTCAAAATCCAGTAAAACAGCCGGGAGCGAACGGGATTGCGAAATGTGAAAATGGCTGCGAGCGAATGAGTTCATTGTTCCAAAAATGATTGACTCATCTATCCATACCAATAGCAGGCAGAACAATTGAATGTTCATAATTTCATAAGTTCCTTCATTTTCCGCTGGAGTTAGGTTCCAATATGTGACAGCCGCAAAGTAGTTAGGTTTATAATTTACATTTCTTATAAATGTTTCAAGGCTCTAAAACCCCTCACCACACAATTTATACATTTTCTCACATTTCCCTCTTCTTTAAACATTCTCAATGTTCAAACCTTCATAAATTTTATAAAATAAGTATATTGCTGTAAAAAAAATGCATGCAAAATTGCACTAAAAAAAATCTGCGATATAGCGAAGTCGCGAAAAGTGAACCGCGTTATAGCAAGGGAACACTGTATATATTTCAGTATTATTATTTTTAATATAGTATTGTTTGAGAAGCAACACTCATTATGTAAAGCTTCAGTGTGGAATTGGTTGAACAAAAAATTATATAGTGACTCCCCTGCCTCATTCATTGTATTTTTAAACTATCCTCCATTACAAACTGAAAAATTCGACCATTTGCCTTTTCTGAAATGCTGAAGATGCCTCAAAATGGCGCCAAAGTCCCATTTACTTGGAAAGTGGCCCTTTAGCACCATCTAGTGGCATTTTGGTGTCACAGACCTAAGTTGAAGTCCGAGGAGAGGAGCTTTTGGTCTGTTGAATAGAAAAGTAATAATGCATAAATAAAGTAGTGGTTTGGCGCCATCCTGTGGCATCTATGGCATCAATTCTTAGCAGATTTGTCTCGATAACTCATGAAGTGGGGGATTACTGTACAGTACTTTATTACATTTTTACTAGGTGTTGTGTTGTGAGATTTTTCTTTTGTAAAACGTGCACCTTGTCTCAATAAATATTGTGAAACACTATTGCTATGCAATATTACGATATATACCGCCGTGTGACATATATAACTCTCATTTATATCGTTCTTTGGATGTGTGGTGAATTGGGTTAGCTCTGTAGCTACGCTAAAAGTAGCATCTGAAATGGTAACCGGTAACACGTCAACAACAGTTGCGCTCCGATTACGTCAGCCTTGTGGCTCACTCTCCAGGCATGATGTCCAATCGATTTACAATCAATCCAAACATTACACAAAAGTCAGAGTAGCAGAATGTGTTGATTAGTCATCCCTGCACCTGAGGGAGTAACTAGCTTAGCGTTAGCTACTAGCTAGAAATGAGGCTATTACAACACAATGGGGATGGATTTAAAATGGGACTTAACTCATTTGCTCCCAATAACGTGTAAATACGTTTTTTTAATGTTCTAAGTGTCCCAAAGACGTATTTATACGTTTTTTGTTTTTTGTTTTATGCTAGAGCATACAGAAGGCTTTGATGCCGCCTCTCAACCGCAAAGAACGGCTGCAGTAATGGTAGTTATTACACAAACGGCCAGCAGGTGGCAGCAGAGCAAAGGAGATCAACCAGGGCCATGTAGAAAAAAAAGCTCAATTACTTACAATTTCTAATAGGTTTTTGAAAACTGATGAAACGTAGCTCTCTTCTAATGCTAATTGCTGCAAAACGGAAACAGATAGAAACATACTTTTTTTTCTGATGAAAGAAGAGACTTTAATCTTTCTTTTGATAGGTTCCATGTTTTAATAGCAATGGAACACAATATTCTGTGGGCCTTGCAAAATCAGTCAAAATCCAGTAAAACAGCCGGGAGCGAACGGGATTGCGAAATGTGAAAATGGCTGGGATTGAATGAGTTAAGTGGTGGGGTGGGGACAATTTGGGTTTTGCTCTGTGCCAGGTTAGACCGCGGGATCCCGGAGATTAAGTTAATTTATTTTCATGTGCCAGTTATTTTAATGAGCAATCTGGATGGGCGAGTACCGATACCAGGTATCGGTATCGGGCCGATACCAGCCTTTTTTCAAGTACTCGTGACGCAGACGAGTGCAAGCGAGCGATGGCAGAGGGGGAAGACGTTAAGTGAGTCCTCCTTGCCGGTAAGTGGCGCTAGCTTGCAGCGGTTTTTCACCCAAACTTCACCGGTTTGGAAATACTTCAAAATTGTGAATCTTACACTAAAAGAGCATTTTTGTGTTTTTATTTTGAGCGTTCGGACTATTGAAGAGTGATTGTGCAGTTGTTTTTTTTTTGGTCAAAATTAAAGGAAATATATTTGTTTAAAAATATCTTTTAGTGATCTTTTTTTTTTTCCTTTCTTTTTTTTTTTTTTTTTAAGTACTGCGTTTGGCTGGCAACCAGTCCAGGGTGTCCCCCGCCTACTGCCCAGAGCCAGCTGAGATAGGTGCCAGCACCCCCCGCGACCCTTGTAAGGAATAAGCGGTCAAGAAAATGGATGGATGGATGGATGATTTTTTTTTATTTGTCAAAATGTACTACTACTGGTATCGGCAGTTAGTATCGGTATCGGTGAGTACTGAGGGTCTGAGTATCGGTATCGGTCTGAAAAAAAGTGGTATCGAACATCCCTAATGAGCAATGTGCTAGGCTACACTTTAATACGTTTGAATGAGGTAAGTGAATATGGATTTGTAAGCATGAAGCTAAAGCGCTATTTACTATTTTAGATCCAATTGGGAGTTTTCATTTGTTGGCTAACTGAGATTTTAGGTGAAAGGCTGATCAACACATGATGAAGAAGATTGATCAACACAAACCTGTGCGTAACTGCTCCTTGCTGGGGGTTTACATGGCGCGTTGCCATCCGACCTCTCCGGTGTGGTTCCGCCACTGCTCCTTCCCTCCAACTTCCTGAACTTCTGCTCGGCAAAGCTGGTCATGCGCACCACGCCGCCGCCGGAGCCACCGCAGGACGAGGCGGGGCTCACGGTGTGAGATCTGGCCAACGCGGGCGCCCAACTCCGGTCTTCTCCATCCCCTCTGCCGCAGCTAGATCCCGGGTTTGACTCGCCGACGCCTTTACGCCGGCCCTCCCAGTTCCTCTCCCTCTCGGGGAGGGGGCACGAGCGCGTCATGGTCTCACAGTCCGGGTCTATGTCTGAAGAGTCCCTCAGAGATGAGTCCTCATCCAAGCTTTGGATTTCCTCCGTCCTCACGTGGATGCCCGTGTCGTCGGTTGACAGCGAATTGGGTTCATGGTCATTGAACCGGGCCTTAGCCGCAGCCGGGTCGTCTCCTTGACCCGCGGCCCCCGCGGGTCCTGACGGTCGGGCATCGTGGAGAAAGAAGCCATTGTCTCTGTCTCCCAGTCCCAGGCTGGCGTGGGGCCTTTCTGGGTCGTGGATAATCTTTAGCGCCTCCTCGATGCTAGGAGGGGTCGGGGGGCTGATGCGCTCGCTGTGGTTACCATGGTGATTGTTGTCCGGGAGGTCTCCATTGGGATGCCTAGGGTCAGGGAGATGGCTTGTTTAACTCATTTACTCCCAATAACGTATAAATACGTTTTGTTTTGTTTCAAATGCTCTACGTGTCCCAAAGACGTATTTATACGTTTTTTGGTTGTTGTTTTTTACCGAAGGCTTTGATGCAGCCTCTCAACTGCAAGACCGGTTGCAGAAATGGTAGTTATTACACAAACGGCCAGCAGGTGGCAGCAGAGCAAAGGAGATCAACCAGGGCCATGTAGAAAAAAAGCTCAATTACTTACAATTTTGAATAGATTTGCGAAAACTGATGAGACTTAGCTCTCTTCTAATGCTAATTGCTGCAAAACGGAAACAGATAGAAATATACTTTTTTTTTCCTGATGAAAGAAGAGACTTTAATCGTTCTTTTGATAGGTTCCATGCTTTTATAGCAATTGAACACAATATTCTGTGGGCCTTGCAAAATCAGTCAAAATCCAGTAAAACAGCCGGGAGCGAACGGGATTGCGAAATGTGAGAATGGCGGCGAGTGAATGAGTTAAAGTGGGAGTCAACCTTAAACATTTCTTGACAATAATAGGTTGTTATATGTGACCTCACTAGTTTAATCTTCTGATTAAAATTACTTTTTTTTTTAATATGAGTTGTGACGCAAAATCCAGCCATATTCATCCATTTCAGGGCGCGGCCATTTTGCCACTCGCTGTCGACTGAAGATGACATCACAGTTGCTCAGGGCTCAGGCAACAACCAATCACAGCTCACCTGTTTTCTGAAGCTGAGCTGTGATTGGTAGTTACCTGTGACCTGAGAAACTGTGATGTCATCTTCAGTCGACAGCAAGTGGCAAAATACGATAAAAACGGTTGGATTTTGCTTGCTGCTTAACTCATATTCCACTAACCCATTTTCAACCAGAATACCAGATTTAAACTAGTGGGGCTGCATAGAACATATTATTATTATTAAAAAAAAATAAAAAAAATTGTGTGTGTGGTTTGTGACTTTCCCTTTCAGATTTGGAGACTTTATACATGGATATCGATTATCGGCCGGGCCGATTATCGCCGCCACTATTCAACATTTTGACAAATATCGGCATTGGCATTTTTGAAGATACGACTGATAATAAATCAATTAAAAACTGTTTATTTCAGGGAGCTATTTATTCAAATTTTTCGCTAACTAATAAGAGATGTTGACACTGGGAACTCTCTGTACCTTCGGTTTTTGTTTGAAAATAAAAGTAAAATAACTGAAAATTTAACTTTTTAGATATTTTGGAAAACTTTATTTACTATAGAAAATGATAGGGAGTATTTGTTTAAGATGTCTTTCTTTTCTTTTCTTTTTTTTTTTTACTTTTTAAGACATGCTAATGACCCTGGGAGGTCCCTGAACTTTTATTAAGAATTTTAAAACAAAGATGTCTATTCATTAAGGTTTGAAAATAAAATAAATAAAAAAAATAACTCCACTATTTTGCAAATCTTAAAAGTTGTTCAATAAACATGCTTACAAAATGTCTAAGTTAAGATTTGAGGTTTGCTTTGTTTTTTTAGGCCAATAATTTCCCTTTTAGTGAAAATGAATATTGGTTCCAAATATCAGTTATGGTCCTTAGGGACTACTAATAATCAGAATTGGTTTTGGCCCTGAGAAAAACATATCTCTACTATGAGAACTTCTGACGTAACAAATTTCCTCAAATTACCTTTAATGATGTTATCCTTAAAACCCCTTCAGACCCACAGATGGTTGCAGTGGACATGACAAATAAAACGCAGAATTTAGATGATGTCAACAATTCTGGTTCATGATTGGATCTTAACTAACCAATCACAATCACAAGTTGATTTGCATGATGTTCATGTTAAAAATGGCGCATATGAGCTTGGTAAGTTTACAACACGTTACAACCATCCTGGCGTCCACTATAACAACTAACCCCCCCCCCCCCCCCCCCCCCCCCAAAAAAATAATAATATTAATAATCCATGTTTGTTCTTATGTGGGGGAAAAAAAAAAAAAAAAAAAAAAGAAAGACTCAAAATCAGCAAAAAAATAAATACGTAAATAAATGTGCCCAGCAGAAAAAAAATGCGGGTCTGAAGAGGCTACTAATTAATGATAACATAATGCATGAAAGCAAGCCAAAATTCAAACCCAAAGCCTCTTGACTGTGAAGCAGACGCTGGTGTTGTCATACTTTTGGTACTTTTAGGTCATTTGACGCACCGGCTTTGGTTCTTGATGGAGAAGGTGTTGTTCCTGCCCAGTGGTTTGCGAGGGCTGAAGTCTCCCTCATCCTCCGCCATGTGTCTACTTTGTCCATTCACGTTGACGGGCGTGAGGGGCACGTGGCGCTTCATGCCACCTCCGGGGGCATAGTGAACTTTGAACCCGAGGCCGTCGCTGCTGGCGGAGCGGGTCATGCCGCGGAGCGGCGGCGCGTCACTGGGCGGCACCGCGGCGTCTCCGTCCAGAGGAATTTCAAAGGAGATCCCGCGGGTGGACGAGCTGAAGGAAAAAGATAAAAATAAATAAATAATTATTTATAGAAATATCTGTTTTAGAAGTGAAGGTGTGGAATTGAGGTACAAACCGTGTCTCCTGTGGCCAAGTCCCAACACAACCATCCACAAAGGACATCGAGGTAGATCTCTTTACTACGCCTAAATCAAAAGGAAAGACGAAAGTTTCAAAAACACAGCAATACATCAGCAAATAATTGACAACCCCTCTAAAAAGTTTCATAATGCCTACAGATGCCACAAGATGGCAGCAAAGAAGCATTTTTTTTTCTATGAGAGTCCTCTCTCTGGTCTGTTTCAAAGTGGAAGTCACCCTTAAACAGTTCTTGCCAATAATATGTTATATGTGACCTCACTAGTCTAAACATGACATTTTGATTAATATTAGATTTGTGGAATAAGAGTTATGAAGCAAAATCCAGCCATTTTTCATCCATCTCAGGGGGCGGCCATTTTGCCACCTGCTGTCGACTGAAGATGACATCACAGTTGCTCAGGGTGAGCTCAGGCAACAACCAATCACAGCTCATCTGAAGGTCAGATGTGATTGGTGGTTCCCTGAGCCCTGAGCAACTGTGATGTCATCTTCAGTCGACAGCAAGTGGCAAAATGGCCACCCCGAGATGGATGAAAATGGCTGGATTTTGCTTCATAACTCTTATTCCACAAAGATAATATTGATCAAAATGTCATTTTTAGACTAATGAGGTCCCATATAACATATTATTGTCAAAAAAAATTTGGGGGTTGATTTCCCTTTAACTTATTTGCTCCCAATAACGTGTAAACTTTTTTTTTAATGTTTTAAGTGTCCCAAAGACGTATTTATACATTTTTTTTGTTTTTATTATGCTAGAGCATACAGAAGGCTTTGATGCAGCCTCTCAACTGCAAAGACCGGTTGCAGAAATGGTAGTTATTACACAAACAGCCAGCAGGTGGCAGCAGAGCAAGGGAGATCAACCAGGGCCATGTAGAAAAAAAGCTCAATTACTTACAATTTTCAATAGATTTGTGAAAACTGATAAAACTTAGCTCTCTTCTAATGCTAATTGCTGCAAAACGGAAACAGATAGAAACATACTTTTTTTTCCTGATGAAAGAAGAGACTTTAATCTTTCTTTTGATAGGTTCCATGCCTTCATTGCAACCGAACACAATATTCTGTGGGCCTTGCAAAATCAGTCAAAATTCAGTAAAACAGCCGGGAGCGAACGGGATTGCGAAATGTGAAAATGGCTGCGAGTGAATGAGTTAATAAAAGCTCCTCCTCTAACATCAACATAGTTCCTTGGAACCAATGTGTATATATACCTTCATCAGAGACATCTTCTGGGCTATCGGGCGTGTCCACATTGTTCTGCTTGGAAACAGGGGCCATATTTCGACGGGAGGTCACAGGCTGACAGGCTGTGGGGTCAAAAGGCTTACAATGAGTTTATATAATTCCACTTTGTTTATCAAACATGCTGCTATTGTTGCTGATCGTTAAGGTGCAGACTGTACCGTTCGGGTTAAAGACTCTGGGACGTACGAACGAGGGCTTGACCACTTCGAACCACCAGAAAAGCTCAGCCAGAAACACCAGGTAGTTACTCTGCAAGAACACACGGGCGCACAATTAATCAGTTACATTTTGCATGTCAGCATACAAATGAATGGGGGAAATGTAAGCGTTAGTTTCATGTCGTTTGCAAACTACAACCACAATAATAAACATTAACATGGCAGTCAAACCATATGATTGCAATATGTTCTTATTTGTGCTGCACCTTTTTCACAACATTCCTGTTTAAGGATGCTGGATGATCACGATTATTCGCCGAGCCATTTGACTGATCTATCAGGTCAAGGCTTGTGTTGCTAGGTAACTGGATAAGAAGTAACAGCACGTGTCCTGTGAAATCTGTCCATGTTTGACTGTCCGGGGTGTTTAATGATGACAAGCCTCCTGAAGGCAGTCAAAATTTCCATCTGGAAAATCAGTTTCTGCATGTTAAACAAGCACAATTGGATGCACGAAAGCGCGAAAAATTGCTAACGATAAATCCATTCGTACTGTAGAGGCCAAAACTGATGATTTATGTGCAGGCGTCCTTTTTCGGGGATTTAACAAAAATACATATATACTTTTCATCTTTGGTTAATAAATTAAACACAAGTTGGTCATTAGATGCTTGTTAGAAATGAGAAAGATGCAGAAAAATGGTCATGAGAATTGTCATCATGTCACTTCTAATGTAAAGTGTACATTAAGATTTGTCGCAAATGTGTCTCCGGCTTTGGGTCATAAGACAAATAAAAATAACAAACCATGATGTGAGAGAGATGGACAGAGAACACCCACACATGCTTCACTTGTATCACATCTTCTGTTCCTCTTGATCATAAGTCCATCCATTTTATTAAAAAAAACATTTCCATTTTTCAAAACAGTACAAATTTCAAAATGCACAAACAAATTGATTATGATTTAGTGAACTTAAGTTTGGAACATGTAAAAAAAAAAATAGCAGAGAGAGAGAGAGAGAGAGAGAGAGAGAGAGAGAGAGAGAGAGAGGGGAGACAAAAGAGAGAATGGAAGAGAGAAATGAGAGTGTGACATGAGAAAGAAAGTGCGAGAGAGATGAGAGAACGAGAGAGTGTGAGAGATGAGAGCAAGAGAGAGATTTGAGAGAGAAATGAGAGCGATAGAGAGAGAAATGAGAGAAACCGAGAAAAAATTAGACCGAAAGAGAAATATAAGAGAGAGAAAAATGAGAGTGAGAGAGTGAGCTACAGAGAGAGAAATGAGCGAGAGAGAATGAGAGAGAAATGAGAGACAGAAAGAGAAATATCAGAGAAAGAGAGAGCCAGAGAGAGAGAGAGAGAGCAAGTGAGAGAGTGAGAGAAAGAAAGAGAGAGAATGCAATAGAGAAATGAGAGTGAAAAAGACAGTGTGAGAGAGATGAGAGAGAAATGAGACACCGAGAGAAATATGAGAGAGAAAGATGGAAATGAGAGAGGGGAAGATACAGAGAGAGACATGAGTGAGAGAGAGAGAGAGAGAGAGAATTAAACACAAAGAATCAGTGTGCTTTCAGGAAGGCCTACAAAAAAAAAGTGTATTTATTTTTGAGCGATAACATTTCTGAGTATTTTGACGGCATGATAAAGCAACTAGCAAAGTAGTTGCAGATTAATTTTCTAATCAATTAGTAATTAATTAATCGATTAATTATTAAACTTCTAGTCCAAACTCGTAGGAAAAGGCAACAGGCTACTACCTGTTTGGGTAGCTTAGCAACCAGCGCCAAGAATGGACACGCTTGCGCTTGGACCACTGTTGTCCTTGTGCCATTCCTTAACATTACGAAAATCTATTTGCAGTGTGAAAAGGGTTTAATTTTGGAGGGGATCAGATAAAAATTGTATGCCATCTTTTACCCAGAAAATCAGCTGGGGAACCCGTGACCTGAACAAGGAGAAATAGAATCAAAAAGGACCTGTGTGCAAGTGTTTTTGTGGATCACGTGAGAGTGAAAAGCATGTTGAAGACAAAACAAACGTGCTTTGGGCGAGATCACAACGGTGACGTTTTCTAGTGTGAAGTCAGCTGTGCCTCGGAATGTTTCCGCCCACCCACCGTTGGACCACGAAGACTGCGCGGATTCGTCCTGTTTCGACGCCACATAGATCTTATTACACAGCAAGTTGGCACCGATTAGCCGTACTAGCCACAAATCGATGGCTGCATTGTGCGTCAAGCTGCCATGTTTTTGTTGTTGCACAAAAGCAAGCAGGGATGACAAGGGGAGCGAAAACAAGAGAGTCGGGCAGAGACAGGCCACGATTTGGGAGGGTTTTTTGTCCTCTGTGCTACTGATGGTCGCACACAGACGGTCACATTCATTTTGCCTGGCGGCGCGACGAGACTCGCTCTGGCAACAAAAATGTCTCCGCGCCCTTGCATGCGCATGAGCCGCCACACAATAACAACTCCAGTTTGAGTTTTTCCCTCGCATGACTCATTCTTCCCTATTGGTAATATCCCGCTGTCTCTCTTCTTACTCGCCAAAACAACTGTTCTTTGAATGCCTTTCAGCTGAGTCCACACTCAGAAACCATCAGTTTCCACATCATTATCTCATTTGCTCCCAATAACGTGTAAATATGTTTTTTTTAATGTTCTAAGTGTCCCAAAGACATATTTATACGTTTTTTTGTTTTGTTTTGTTTTTTTTATGCTAGAGCATACAGAAGGCTTTGATGCAGCCTCTCAACTGCAAAGAACGGTTGAAGAAATGGTAGTTATTACACAAACGGCCAGGAGGTGGCAGCAGAACAAAGGAGATCAACCAGGGCCATGTAGAAAAAAAGCTCAATTACAATTTTAAATAGATTTGTGAAAACTGATGAAACTTAGCTCTCTTCTCATGCTAATTGCTACGGAAACAGATAGAAACATACTTTCTTTTCCTGATGAAAGAAGAGACTTTAATGTTGATAGGTTCCATGCTTTTATAGCCATAAAACACAATATTCTGTGGGCCTTGCAAAATCAGTCAAAATCCAGTAAAACAGCCGGGAGCGAACGGGACTACTTCTGTGAAAATGGCTGGGAGTGAATGAGTTAATTTCAAACAAAAACAGAAGGTCCAGAGAGTTCCAAGGGTCAGCAAAAATGAAAATGAAAACTAATCTATTTTTTTTAAATTTACATTTAAGTTAGTTCCCTGAAGTTAACAATATTTTTTAATTTTTATTTTTATTTTTTTTTAATAGATCTATTATCGGTCATATGATTCTCCGAAATGGCCGATGCCGATATTTGACAAAATTCGTAATATCGGTGCCGATAATCGGCCCAGCCGATAATCGGTCTATCCCTAATTTGTGTTTGAAAAAAAAGAGGTAAAAAATATTATTATTTTTTTATTAAAAAATGTAATTTATCCATAATGATTTCATCCTATAGTACATCTGCCTCCCAGTTCTGAGGACTCGAGTCCAGGCTCCGGCCTTCCTGGGTGGAATTTGCATGGTCTCCCCGTGCCTGCATGGGTCTTCTCCGGGTACTCCGGTCTCCTCCCACATTCCAAAGACATGCATGGCAGGTTAATTGGGCGCTTCGAATTGTCCCTCGGTGTGCTTGTGAGTGTGGATGGTTGTTCGTCTGTGTGCCCTGCGATTGGCTGGCGACCAGTACAGGGTGTACACCGCCTACTGCCCAAAGCCAGCTGGGATAGGCTCCAGCACCCCCCGCGACCCTTGTGAGGAATAAGCGGTCAAGAAAATGGATGGATTTCATCCTACATTCCATGCATTGTGCTGCTCCTTCTGGTGTGCCCACCTTGGCCACCGGGAGGCAGTATAACACAATACAGTCATGCAGACACAAACATAGAATCATGATTCTTCTTCTATGGTACTACTACTGTAAATGACTCAGTAAGATGCTATGTTAGCCATTTTTCGTACAGGGTAAAAAATATATGCCTGCTTCGTTTTTTGTGTTCAAATATCTTGCTTCTAAAACTGCGACTATTGATTCGAACTGCTAGCATGCTATCATTTCGCGTTGTTTGTTAGCTTTGAGTCAATCGGACGTTCTTAATGAAAAGCAGCGTGGTTGTTTTAAATACATGTCATTCTATTTATCGTCACTTTGACAGCAAACTTCAACTGGCAGCGTCAATAAACAGTTTGAAGCCTCTTCTTTTTACTATTTGCCAAACTGCTGCACTTGCAAGTCAAAGCGTGGGGGAAGAAAAAATCTCCAAGTGACAACTTGTATCTCAAAGCACCACTGCAGTTGTAAGCGGTACATGACTCTACTGTAGCATATATACTGTTCGGACTGGCCCCATTACAGGGCAAATGAGCTGCTCCTAATATTAAGGTACCTCATCGAACCACAAGTTTATTGGAAACACATTTCAGTATGATGCAGGGAATTATTACCCAATTAAAGGCAGATTTGTTTCATGGAGTTCCTATGGGATCTCATTAACTCTTTGACTGCCAAACCTTATCCAAACAACAAACCCCGACAGTACCAGCCGATTTTCACTCATATTTCAAGGCAAACACGATATTGGACGGCATGATTACATAAACATGGTGAAATATGAAAATGGGTCATTTGAGTGGCGTAAGTGAAAATACAAAAAAATAGAGAAAACAAGCTTTTTGTGAAAAGATACATTTTTTCCGCACAACAGTGACTTTGATACGAATATTTTTTGTTTCGTGACACTCTGTGAATTAGATTTAATGTGACAAAGGCTTTGAGCATTCATGTCATCCTTGAAAACGTTCGAGTGCATCAGATTCGTCATGTTTGATTGTAATTCTATACACCATTGAAAAGAGATACAATGCTGCCATCTGCTGGCCATACTTAGTGGTTGTTTTTGATTTCACAACCCCAATGACAAGGCAGCGCTGCACAAGGTGTTGCACTGCCCAATGAGAAAAAAAAGAAACAAAATACATACTAAACGCCAATTAACGTTTATGGTGAAATTCATTAGGATTTTAGAATACGTCATTAGACGTTTTTGGCAGTCAAAGAGTTAAGTTGTACCAGTGGATGTATTCTATTTTTTTTTTTGTTTTTTTTTTTGGTTTGTTGCAAATCGGGTGGTATTCTTCCGAGAATGTTCTGGTTTGAGGATGCTGTTCATACACAAACGTCATACAAAAAATGTAAAGCAACATATAGAAATTTGTCATTCACACTCCAGGCGGTGTCCATCTTGTGTCGCAGCACGTTTCTATAGACCCAAGCCTTGCCTTGAGATAAGAGTTCAATTCGTAACCGTGCTTGTAACTCACAACTCGTATCTCAAATCACCCCCCAATGAAATGAATGGACAGTTTTAGCCCCCTACACCCCAACCCCAACACTGATGCTATGTGTTAGCATGTCCATTGTTTGTTAGCATGAAGCGAAACAGACTTAACGCTACAACATAAAACAAAATAAAAACACCCCGCCCCCTCTACAATCTAATAAATCATGTCTATCAAGTTATATCCAATGTGAAGAGAAGCAGTTTCATGCGGACGCCTACCTTAATGGACGCGTGCGCGTACAGCATGTCCTCCAGGCTGAAGTGGCAGCAGCGGTTCAGGTTGGCCCCGCAGAAGTCCTGCACCAGCTGCAGGTTGTACAGACTGTCAGCCAGCGACATGATCTCCTTCAGGCAGATATCTGCTCGGGCCGGTGGGGGGGGCGGGGTCAAACGTGCACACATGGGGAGGGGTGACAGGAAGACCGGCGGAAGATAAGGCTCTCTGTTTACACTGGACACAAAATATTTCCTATACAGTACTGCATGAACTGGACTTAAGAAAACAGAGGCAATGAATTCAGCAATGCATTACTTAATTTGAGTTACATTATTATTATTATTATAAATAAATAAATAAATAAAATAAAACAAGTATAGTAGTATATTATGTTGTACCTATGGCTATAGAATTATAGTAGTAGTAGTAGTAGTAGTAATAGTAATCCCAATAATAGTAATGCTGTAGCTTAATATTAACATTTTTAAACTGGAAGTCAACCTTAAATAGATGCTTGACTTATTCAACAATTTTCAGCAGTGAAACGTTTTTGTCCAGAATTAATTTGATAACTTCATTATTTTTCATGTATTATTATGAAAATTATTATTACCTTTAAAAACTATTTTTTCCTCTTGCTGTCGACTGATGATGACATCACCTGTGCTGCACCTGTTTTATGGGGTTGGTCAGCAAAGTCAGCCATGATTGGTCGTTACCTACTTCCTCAGCACAGGTGATGTCATCATCAGTCGACAGCAAGTAGAAAAATTACATTTTAAAAGGTATTAATTGTACATGAAAAATAATGAATTTATCACATAAATTATAGACAAAATATTAACTTTTTACTGCTGAAAATTGTTCAATGAGTCAAGTATCCCTTTATTAAGCACTTTTTGACAATAATATGTTATATGTGACCTAAGTCATCTAAACATGACATCCTGATTAATATTACATTTGTGGAATATGAGTTATGAAGCAAAATCCAGCCGTTTTTACCCCTCTCAGGGGACGGCCATTTTGCCGCTTACTGTCGACTGAAGATGACATCACAGTTGCTCAGGGCTCGGGCAACAACCAATCAGAGCTCAGTGTTCAAGCTGGATTTTTCTGCATAACTCATATTCCACTAACATAATATTATTTCGACTAATGGGGCTGCATTGAACAAGTTATAGTAAAAAAAATGGTTTGGGTTGGTTTCCACTTTAACTTATTTGCTCCCAAAAACGTATAAATACGTTATATATATATATTTTTAAATGTTTTAAGTGTCCCAAAGACACACACACACACACACACACATATATATATATATATTTATATATATATATATATATATATATATATATATATATATATATATATATATATATATAGTATCTGACGATTCGATTCGTATCACGATTCACAGGTCACGATTCGATTCGATACCGATTAATCCCGATACGAATTTATAAGTCGATTGTTGCGATTTTTTTCATTCAAATTTAGAAAATACTAATCAGTAAGCTTGTAGAGTGTAAGATTTATATGAAAATGTATTATTTATTTATCTGAAATTTCAGTCTTATAGAGGTTGTAATCTGTTTCATGTTTGAACAGCATTAAAATAAAATATTAAGGCTTAATGTTCCGTTCATATAACATTCTTCCATGCTCAAGGTGTGAATCCTAACCCGAAGTCAGACGTTTTGTTGAATATTTTTCCATTAAAAATGGAAGTTTAAAAATCGATTCACACACACAAAAAAAAAAAAAAAAAAAAAAAAAGGCAATGATGATAAGACGTTGAATCGGTAAGACTACCGAATGAACAATTCTGAGCTCTTAAATTAAAAAACAAAAACAAAAATAAATAAAAAAAAAAATCGATTTTTTTTTAATTGAATCGATTCAAGAATCGCGCGATGTAGTATCGCGATATATCGCCGAATCGATTTTTTTAACACCCCTAATATATATATATATATATATATATTATGCTAGAGCATACAGAAGGCTTTGATGCAGCCTCTCAACTGCAGAAATGGTAGTTATTCCACAAACAGCAAGACAGCCAGCAGGTGGCAGTAGAGCAAAGGAATCAACCAGGGCTCATTTACTCACAATTCTAAATAGATTTGTGAAAATTGATTAAACGTAGCTATATTCTAATGCTAATTGCTGCAAAATGGAAAAAGATAGAATTATATATATATTTTTTCCTGATGAAAGAAGAGACTTTAATATTAGGTATATATATTTTGGTAGGTTCCATGTTTTTATAGCAATAGAACACAATATTCTGTGGGCCTTGCAAAATCAGTCAAAATCCAGTAAAACAGCCGGGAGTGAACGGGATTGCGAAATGTGAAAATGGCTGGGAGCAAATTAGTGCCTAAAGCAGGTGGAATACTCTTCCACACAAACTGCCTGGTATGAAGGCATACCTTGGCAGACAAAGAACAAACATACTTTGCCTTAACTTCCATTATTTCATCTTAAGTTGCAAGCAGTAAACAAAGTCCCAAACTGCTCCTCTTGAAAGAATGTCTGACAAATTTGAAACGGGCTAACACATCCGGATTCGTGCGGTTTGTTATAGGACGCCTATATGGAACTTCTTCCCATTGATCTTCTTACTGTATCAAACGCATTGATGACATTTTGAAACGGAGGAAGAAAAAGTCAGCCCACAACGTTCACATCTGCTGCGCATGTGTTTATCTTTGAAACGGCAGCCGGCCGCTCCTCCAACGTCACGCAGCCCTTGTGACCAATCGCAAGCCATTTTTAGAAATGAGAGCGCAGCGCAAAATGGCCTTTTGTTTCTCCTCCTTCCTTCCTGCCTCGCGGCCTTTCTAAGGTCGTCGTCGTCGTCGTCTTTACGGTGCACTGCTTTTGGTAAACACTGAAAAGTTCAAACGGGCCGCTTTGCTAGCTTGCGTGTCAGTTTAGCGGCTTTATTCATCACGTTCTGGCGCCATGAAACAACAAAGCCGCATGTGCGGACGACATGCGGACGACATGCGGACCCCCCACCTTCTAATCGGACGGCCTGCGGGCAGTAGAAATGCAGCAGCGCCGCCAGGGCGCAGCCATCTGTGTTGTCCTTCAGCAGGTTGTCCACCAGGGGGAGCAAGGGTGCGCTGTTCTGCTGGACATGCGCCCTCCTGTAGCGAGCCTGAAACCATGGCAACCACACAAAGACATCATCACAAATATGATACTGGATGTGTCATCAGGCAACTTTTTTTTTTTTTTTTTTTTTTACATGCATACAAACTGGGGAAGGAAGCACAGGGTGGCAAGACCAACCGATTCAACATGCAAATAATCAGATGCAAGTGGCAGCATGAATCACAAAAGGTTTGTCAAACATTTTCAACGAGGGATGTCAAAATTGCTGCCTTTATTTTGAGTTAATATGAATTAATTGTGTTCCTTTAATGTCACTATTTAAAAATGAAATAGCAGTAATAAATGTAATAATAATGCTGAGTTTTACAATTTAAAAAATGTGCAGAATTTCACAATTTACTTAATTTACTCTTAATTTGAAAAGAAAAATGCACTGAGCTATCACCAACGTCTTACAAATGCAATTATGCCATCTAGTGGTAGAAAAATGACCTCAACACCTATCATTATCACACTTGTTTTTTTTTGTTTTTTTTACAGTATAGCCTTTTAATTTTAACTCAATTTTATGAATTATTGTGAAATGAATGCAGCCATATTTTTTTTTATTCCACTCTTATTTTAACAAGAGTATGAAACCTTGGAAAAAAAGTTAATAATGTACAATGAAATTATTGTATATATAGAAAAGATAAACTCTTGAAGTCATGCAATTAATTAGGATGAAACATTTTAATCGTCTGACACCCCTACCTTCAGCTATATTTTTAAAATATATATATGTACCTGATGCAGCTTTGGGTATCTACAACACAAGCCAGAAACGATACTTGTCTTTGTTCATCTATCTATGGCAGCGACCTATTGTGGGTAAAAAATGCTTTGCCACTAGATGGCATAAGGTCCAATTCACCTGTGCATCCGCCTGTTGCCACTCAAACAACACAATAATAGCTTCGTTTTCATTTCACGCTGCAAAAGTGTGAAATATTAGCATAACTTGGGAAACTTACGACAATATCCTGATTATCCATCCATCCATTTTCTTGCCCGCTTATTCCTCACAAGGTGTGGCGGGGGGTGCTGGAGCCTATCTCAGCTGGCTTTGGGCAGTAGGCGGGGGACATACTGATTATTTATTGTGTATTATACAGTACTTTTTGTGACTTTTTTATTTTATTTTTTTTTTAGCATGCCATGAAATTCGATTCCGTTCCAAATTTACGCTTTGGCTCAACAAAGCTTGGGAACCACTGCTGTAGTAGACAACGCATTTAATAATAGGCTTCCTAACTGCAGATATTCTGTGAGTCTCACTGCCTGCGGGGCATTGAAAGCCACAAAGACCACATTACTACATTTGTCTCAAACTTCCACTTTAACTCTCAACACACCAGAAGCGCTTGTATATATCGTTGAAGACGACACAGGTTTAGCCACATTTTTTTTGTCTCTGTTTGACCAATTCTAGATCAACGACCCTTGAATATGGGAGACATGGTTTGAGGCTACATGCAAAGAGGACCGGAGATAGGGGGTGAGGGTTTGGGGGTGGGAGGGTGACAGGATTCTGGTTAGGTTTGGGGAGAAGTGTGTTTTTTGACCCAACGGACTTACAGGTACAAGTCTCCAGTACCATTTGTTGGGAGACTTGATGGTGGAGGATGATTGGACAACAACAGGAGAGAGTGTGGCATTAGGGCTAGTTCACAATTCACAACAAAGATCTGTTTCTCAAGACGCTAAACGGACAAAAAAAAACACCCGAAACTTGAAAACCTAAAACATATTCATTTTAATTAACTCATTCACTCGCCGCCATTTTCACAGAAGCAGTCCCGTTCGCTCCCGGCTGTTTTACTGGATTTTGACTGATTTTGCAAGGCCCACAGAATATTGTGTTTTATGGCTATAAAAGCATGGAACCTATCAAAAGATAGATTAAAGTCTCTTCTTTCATCAGGAAAAAAAAAGTATGTTTCTATCTGTTTCCATTTTGCAGCAATTAGCATTAGAAGAGAGCTAGGTTTAATCGGTTTTCACAAATCTATTTAAAATTGTAAGTAATTGAGCGTTTTTTCTACATGGCCCTGGTTGATCTCCTTTGCTCTGCTGCCACCTGCTGGCCGTTTGTGTAATAACTACCATTTCTGCAACCGTTCTTTGCAGTTGAGAGGCTGCATCAAAGCCTTCTGTATGCTCTACCATTAACAAAAAAACAAAAACGTCTAAATACGTCTTTGGGACAATTAGAACATAAAAAAAACGTATTTGTATGTTATTGGGAGTAAATGAGTTAAGAAACAATGATGGCTGAGACTGGGTGTGCCAAAAGTTACTCGGTTGACTTTTTTTTTAATTACGTTTCAGGTGTCCATGAGCGTTTGGCATCTCAGGCTTTGCAGTTTTTGTAAGCAGATCATTTTCTCTCTTAATCCAGCGTCCCAATTTCAATAATAACATTTAACTCTTTGACCGCCAAAAACGTTTAATAACGATTAGTAAAATCACGACGTATGCCGCCATAAACGTTAAATGGCGTCAACTCTAAGTTTTGTTTTTTTTTGTCCCCCACCCCCCTCAGTGCAACCTTCAAGTGCAGCGCTGCCTGGTCAATGGGTTGTGGAATCGAAAACACTCGCTAACTATGGCCAGCAGATGGCAGCATTGTATCTCTTTTCGTGAATGATCAAAGCCTTTGTCATCTAAAGTTTTTTTCGATTACGTGTGGCAGTAAAAGAGTTAACATCTACATGAGCAAGAGTTACATGCCAACAGAGTGAATCGGTTGCATTTGGCGCAAACATTCCCACTCTCCACCCACTAAATGCGCTTTTGCAATTAGTCATGAGACCTCCGTTAATGATTATTCGCACCGTCCCAGAATAGAAAGTGTCTTGTGCTCCTGCGTGTGTGAAACTGCCGCCTCCGAGTGTACGCAGCTCAATGAATAGACGCCTGTTGGAGTGAGAGAGTGAGCACACTTGAACAGAACTCGCCCTCCCTCATTGTTGCAACATGCAAATGAAACGCGTGATTAATCCCCAATGAAGACACGCTTGGACGAGTTTGTTATGGAAGAACCCGAGAACCCGGACCTCAACCCCATCCGACGAACCCCTCGCATCCACAGGCGCACTCCAACATCTTGCGGAAAAAAGTCTCACCAGAGCAGCATTGTCAGAATGCTTGAGTTCATGATGTGACACAGGAGAACCGCTTCAGAGGAACTCCCACGGCAGATGAAAAGCGCCTCACTGAGTAAATTTAGTGTCTAACGCTGCAGGCTTTTTTGTTTTTTTTGGTGACTTTGTTCCTTAAAGAAGGACCATCTCACCAAATGGCTCAGCCACTGTAGACCACATCGGTCAGCACTTATATGAGTTTTGTGGTCGCATCTTTTGGACAACGGTCATCTGATACAACTATAGCCTGTATATTTTAAAACTTTTTCCGTATATATGGCGCACCGCATTATAAGGCGGACCTTCAATGAATTACATATTTTAAAACTTTTTCCGTATATAAGCGCACCACATTATAAGGCGCACCTTCAACGAATGACATATCTTAAAACTTTTTCCGTATATAAGGCGCAGCGCATTATATGGTGCACCTTCAATGAATGACAAATTTCAAAACGTTTTCCGTATATAAGGCGCACCGCATTATAAGGCGCACCTTCAATGAACTACATATTTTTTTAAACGTTTTCCATATATAAGGCGCACCGCATTATAAGGCGCACATTCAATGAATTACATATTTTAAAACTTTTCCAGTATATAAGGTGCAGGCACTATAAGGTGCACCTTCAATGAATGACAAATTTCAAAACTTTTTCCGTATATATGTCGCACCGCATTATACGGCGCACCTTCAATGATTGACATATTTTAAAACTTTTTCCATATATAAGGCGCTATAGTAGAGGTTGGAGTTGCGTTATGGATCCATTAGATGGTGCTGCGCTAAAGGGAATGTCAACAAAACAGTCAGATAGGTCAGTCAAACTTTATGAATAGATTACAAACCAGCTTTCTGACAACTCCATTCACTCCCAAAATGAATAAACAGCTGTTTTATTATTTTCTCTGAGGTAAAGTATTAGTATTAGCTAGCGATCCAAGATGGCGGGATCTTCTGCGCATGCGCGTCACCGATCGTGCAGGGTCACCGAGAGCGTCTTGACAGCGAGACCTGTTGCGGCTCAATATCGATCCATATATAAGGCGCACTGGATTATAAGGCGCATGGTCAGCTTTTGAAAAAATTGAAGGCTTTTAGGTGCGCCTTATAGTGCGGAAAATACGGTACATGGAAAATAGTAAAATTTTAAAAAATGGGTTTAAAAAAAAGAAACAGCTATACAGTAGGTATTAAATCAGAATTGCACACTTGGAGCTGTGGTGTAAACTCAACATTTGTTATTATTTTTGTTTGGCATTTCATGTTCCGCAGATGGTGAGCAGAGCTGAATTGTTCCACTTGGATTAATTGACTTAATTAGGCACTTTTTAGTAGCAGTATATTTGAGTGTGAGATGTGCATTTGTCTCTCCACGTGCTTGTTGTGTCATACGGCCCTTACGTAAGCAGGAGGCCTCTTTTTTTTTTTGCCCCAGCTGACTGTGCATCCCTATCCCCCGTCTCCCACATTTTTCTGGCTCGCTCTGATTTGCCCGCCCATCCTCGCTTGCCCCCTCGGTCTTCCTCTCCCGTCTTTGTCCGCTCTGACAGCAATGCCCGAGCCCGTGCCAACATTTCTCTGCAGCTGGCGCATGACTGAGCGGGTTCATCTGTCTGTGTGATTTAGCAGAAAAGATCTGTGTTGAGGTGCAGAACTGTTTGTGCTGCTTGTGTGGAGGCAAACGTGCCGCTATGTCTGGAACTGTTTTGTTTGGTCATCAGCTCGGAGACAAAATAATTTTCAGTCCAAAAAAAACAAACAAACAAGACTTTTTAGGAAATATGGACTTAGAAAATTATGCGTGATCATTACAGGACTGTCTCAGAAAATTAGAATTGTGGTAAAGTCCATTATTTTCTGTAATGCAATTAACTCATTCACTCCCAGCCGTTTTCACATTTCGCAATCCCGTTGGCTCCCGGCTGTTTTACTGGATTTTGACTGATTTTGCAAGGCCCACCGAATATTGTGTTCTATTGCTATAAAAGCATGGAACATATCAAAAGAAAGATGAAAGTCTCTTCTTTCATCAGGAAAAGAAAGTATGTTTCTATCTGTTTCCGTAGCAATTAGCATTAGAAGAGAGCTAAGTTTCATCAGTTTTCACAAATCTATTTAAAATTGTAATTGAGCTTTTTTTCTACATGGCCCTGGTTGATCTCCTTTGCTCTGCTGCCACCTGCTGGCCGTTTGTGTCATAACTACCATTTCTGCAACCGTTCTTCGCAGTTGAGAGGCTGAATCAAAGCCTTCTGTATGCTCTAGCATAAAAAAAAAACAACAACAAAAAAACGTACAAATACGTCTTTGGGACACTTAGAACATTAAAAAAAACAAAACGCATTTATACGTTATTGGGAGCAAATGAGTTAAATAAGCAAAATGCCATACATTCTGGATTCATTACTAATCAACTGAAATATTGCAAGCCTTTTATTGTTTTAATATTGCTGATTATGGCATTTTCAGCCAAATATCTTATCTCAAAATATTAGACTATTTCCTCAGACCAAGTAAAAAAAAAAGCCAAAATCAGCAATATTAAAAAAATAAAAGGCTTGCAATATTTCAGTTGATTTGTAATGATTCCAGAATGTATGGCATTTTTGCTTATTTAATTGCATTAGAGAAAATAATGGACTTTACCACAATATTTTAATTTTCTGAGACAGTCCTGTATGTACACAAGCAGAATTCAAAGATATCTAAAACAACAGCTACATTAAAATAAAAACAAAACTGAGGTTTCACTGTCTGAATATTTCATTACACTATTAACAATATGATATGATTGTGCGGGCGTAGCTAATGAAGTGTGTAGTGAGTTCCGATAGCACCTCGCTTAGCACCAAATCTAAAAAATAAAGAAATTATTAGCTTGATTGACCCACAGACAAATGTAAACTTTCATGTAAGGCTGGGAATAAAAGTCAAGCGAGTCGGTTGGGTCGATCAGAAAAAGTGGTCGACTCAAAAATGGATGCGTCGAAGCTATTTTAATAATTTTAACAAACGTATTTGCGGCACCTGGACGTTGCTGGCACGCCCAATATTTTAGTTCCGCACGGACACTTATTGCTGACGGACTCCGATTCACAACTACTCTCAATGTTTGTTTGTGGTCTCTTCAGACTTAAAATGGAGAAAATTAACATTGCTACATGTCTTATGTTTGTAACAAACCAATGCGCGTCAAATTCGCTAAATAATTAAGAGCTTTCATTCATTTACTGGCGCCCGTCAGACACACGTAAGATGGCGGGTGGCCCTACGTGCATCAGCAACAGGAAGGCGTATCTACTTAAACAGAGCAAGAATTTCGGTACTACGGCCACCAGAGTTTGGTTTTTTTCCCCTCACTCTTCCAAGTAGCGTGCAGGTATGATAAACTCAGCATTTGCCATAAGTAAGGGCTATTATACTTCAGTTTTACGCCACCAAATGTGCAAAAACCAAGTCCAACTTGACACAATCAACTTAACAACAGACGGAACTTCGGAAGGGAGTTTGCGGCAGAAACAAACTCAATTGGGACGCTTATAGATTTGAATGGGATGGACTGGAACAAAGGTGACGGCGTGATATCTTGGAGCACAACGCGAGTTATTTGAAAAACCTTTTTGGGCGTGTGCGCTACTGTTAGTATGCTGCATCAATGGCCATTATAGGCTTCGACAACTCATTGTGTTTGAACGAGACAAGCGAATACGTCAGGCTTCGTAAACATATGAAGAAGATAAAGCGCTATTTAAGTGCCTTAATATTGTAATCAAATTGGATTTTTCATTATTTTGGACTATGAAGTTATTTTCAGGAAAAGTATGTGAAGTAAGTGATTCGGGGTTATTCAGGGCTAATGCTAATCGCGTTTGCTAATTGTTTAGCAGAGGCTAATTTTGGTTGTGTTTGTGTAAATATGTGCATATGTGTGCAGTATTCATATCCACTAAATTAAACTACGGTTCAACTTTTTTTTTTTCTTTTTTTTTTTAGTGACAGCACTATTTGAAATAACAGCTAGTGTTTGCACAAAATCGATCGGACAAAAATAATGTCAAGAAAAGCCTACAAGTACATGCAAAATTTATATGGGCATTTGTGCATGTAATAAGCCACATTCATGTTTTGAAATTATTTACTTGGTCTCATTTTTTTATATCACAAAAACCTGGCAATTGAACAGGGGTGTGGACTTTTTATATCCGTTGTACATGATGAGGAAATACTTTATATGGTTTACTATGCCTAAAATCGTAGAGTGTCTGTCCTAAGACTGGGAGGTCGTGGGTTCGCTCCCCGGCCGCGGTCATACCAAAGACTATAAAAAATGGTCAAATATGGCTGAAAAAGTGCGAAAAGCCATGGGAAAGAAGATCAACCGCGAATGTTGGTTTTGGTAAGAGTTGGTGTTTTTACCTTGGGCGCTAAGTTTGATTCTTGCTGAGAACCTTCTTTCAGCTTCTGCTCTTCCACAAGAATGTCCCTCAGGTGCTCATTCACCTGTGGGGTGACAGAGATAGCACAACAAAGGTCATATTTCACACAGGCATCTGCCGGTATATCGTGCTGAACGGTGAGTTTGTGTCGAGGGGTGGGGAAACTGAAAGACAAGAAACAAAAGCCTCCACATAAAAACGAAGCGTCGCTTTCAGCACCAACTTTAATTGCATAGTATAAACTGTGACGCAACATCTTGGCCTTGGGGACGCACGAATCAAACAGCCAATCGGAAGCATCCAGTGCAAGTTCTCGAAACAATCCACCGTGTGTTTTAATGTCTGCAAATAAGACCTGCTTATCTTTGCCTTTGGCTAGAAAATGTGAACGGGGCTCACATGTGAATGAGTGTGATCATGAGAACTGCAGAATTTATCTTGTATTCGATGCTGTACTGTTTGTTTCCAATAACGTGCGTGTATGCAGTGTTAAAATTAGTGTTGTTCCGATACCGTTTTTTGGCTCCCGATACCGATACCGATACCCAGCTTTGCAGTATCGGCCGATAGTGATACCATACCGATACTTAACGTTTTTTTTTCCTCAACATGAAAAAGCTGTCCTGCCATTGGTTCAGAGCATTCAAGGGCCAATAGGATATCTTAGATCGGCATGCAGTGAACATGTCACATACCAGTGAATGTCGTGCACCAGCAAGACACAAGATGCTGCATCCAAAATCCTATATTAGCTTTGGAATTAATGGTATCGGCATGTTACTTGTGAGTAGTCACCGATACCGATACCACTGTTTTAATGCAGTATCGGCACCTCTGCCGATACCAGTATCGGTATCGGAACAACACTAGTTAAAATAGCTAAACGAGTCTAAGGAATAGTGTGAGGATGCACTCAGAGATGTGTCAATATGAGACACAGAGAAGAGTGTTATGAACAACCTTGCCAAATTTAAATAATTAAAAAAAGAAGGCTACATAAAATGAAGCTATAATAAAATAAAAATCAAGGCCTTGTCTGAGCTCTAAGATGCTATGGGAGTGTAATTGAATCAGCTGAAACCATGCCCTCAAACAAACACCACTATTCTGACCTGGGAAAATGGATACAACTCATCTAGTAATCTTTCTTATGCCTACACATGATGACCACATATTTGAGCCACAAAAATATAGCCTTTTCCATGATGTGACAACGAGGCACTCTAAAGCGGCCAGGCCAGCAAGCACCAAGCCCCTTTCCATAAGCTGGCATTCGTATCTGACTTTCCTTCCCGCTCCAGTTGCTCTTCCGCCTTCTCTCCATGACGTGCGTGCACTCGTGGCCAACAATGAGGCACTCTAATGCACCCACACCAACTGCGAAGTCTTGACTTTTTGCTTTTAAATAAATCTTTCCCCTCCTCTTTGTGCGTCAGTCTTTCTCTGCACATTCACGGCCGACATCGAGGCACTCTAAAGCAGCCACACCTGTCAGGAGTCCCATTCCACACAATGTCTGTCAAGTCAGACTTTTTTTTGTTTTGTTTCACCTTGCTCTTCTAACTTCTCTCCAAGACAGTCACAATGAGGCGCTCTATAGCGGCCATGCCAGTAGACTGTCTGAAGGGAAGATGCTTTTCGTGATATAGGCATATAGCTAGCCGCATATTGCTAGTGTGTCAGATAACTGCTGATGCAAACGTAGAAGCTCAAAGTTCGTAGTACAATGTATTTTGAAGAAAAAAAAATGTCTCAATGTATTTTCAAAAAAAAATGTCTCAATTTATTTTACAGGATCTTTAATTCCTTTGCAGCCATTTTCACTAAAGCAACCCCCTTGACTCCCGGCTGTTTTACTGGATTTTGACTGATTTTACAAGGCCCACAGAATATTGTGTTCGATTGCTATAAAAAAAAAATGGAAAAATGGAACATACCAAAAGAAAGATTAGAGTCTCTTCTTTCATCAGGAAAAACGTATAGTTGTATCTGTTTCCGTTTTGCAGCAATTAACATTAGAATATAGCTTGGTCTAATCATTATTCACAAATCTGTTTAAAACAGTGGGGAAAACAGCTTGTTGCAACATGGCAGTGGTTGATCTCTTATACTCTGCTGCCACCTTCTGGCCGTTTTTTGTAATTACTACCATTTTTTTTCACCCATTCTCTGCAATTGAGAGGCTGCATCAAAGCCTTCTGTATGCTATAGCATTAAAAACAAACTTAAAAATATATATACACATCTTTGAGACACTTAAGAAATGTAAAATATAACGTATTTATACGTTTTTGGGAGCAAATGAGTTAACATAAAAACGAGACCCTGTCAGCTTCTTCAATTACTTTCGTGCAAACATTCGAATTGAAACAACTGGTACCGGGATTTGACTGCTGACTTACTGACTAAAAAGTGTGTATACTTGTCAAGGACGTGCGTTCTTGCCTTGTTGAGCCACGTGGTGATGGCATCCTCGGTGTCATAAGGCTGCTCGAGGGCGTGCGCGTCGATGTGCGAGGGCCCCGCGGAGCAATGTCTGCTGATGCAGGACATCACCCGCTCCACACTCATCATCTCCACCGTGTACGCCATCATCAGCGTGTCGATCAGCGCCAAGTGGGACGTCTGCAGAGGCAAGTATCAAAAGGTTAATCATGATAATCAATCACTAATGTCTCGTTCTGTTCGACAATTGCACATAATGACTCCTGCGATTGGCTGGCAACCAGTCCAGGGTGTACCCCGCCTACTGCCCAAAGCCAGCTGAGATAGGCTCCAGCACCCCTCATGACCCTTGTGAGGAATAAGCGGTCAAGAAAATGGATGGATGGATGAACTGTATAACTCACCTTCAACTGCATTTTTTTTCTGAAACAATCAGACCAGGAAAGGCGTGATGACTAGGGGTGTGCTCAAAAAATCGATACGACAATATATTGTTGCGGGCCTCATTACAATCCACGTATCGATACACAGGTGTCAGAATCGATATTGCTCGTTAACTTTAAATAGGCAGGTAACGTTTGCCTTTGCAGCTTGCATTGTAACTAATAAATAAAAAACCAGCCGCGTCTTTGAAGTTAATTGCCTTCAATTAATGCAAAAATAGCTCACCAGTGATTGGACACTGTGTCTTGCTAAGAAAAATGAAAGCAGAGGAACAATATCAACATTTATTTACTTATACAGTATACTAAACATGGCACATTTCTTAATGTACCAATTTTGATATATTTTGTTTAAAAACTAAAAAGAATGTGTTACATGAAAAAAAATCTGTTTTTATTTCCCCAAATATTTCAAATAAGCACATTTTAGAGCTGTAATTTTAATACTTTGATATCTTTGCTCATATCGGCTAATGCCTATTAATAAATGTTCCCGGTGTGTCTGTGAAAACTGCCCCTTGCTCTGCAGTGCGTGTACATTTAGACCAGGTGGTAAACCAGAAGAGCTGCTAACAAAAATACTTTTGTCAGTCAGCATAACAAACATATCCTTTAGGTATACATATGACTGTTATTATAAAATGCAAGAAAATTAATGTAATATATCAGGATACATATCGCCTCGAAGATCAAGTATTGGGATACATATGTATCGCGATACGTATCGTATCGTGACACCTGTATCGCGATACGTATCGTATCGTGACACCATTATCGCGATACGTATCGTATCGTGACACCTGTATCGCGATACGGATCATATCGTGAGGTTTGCGGCAATACCCAGCCCTAGTGATGACATAATGTTTTGTTTCAGAAGTCATACGTAGAAATTTGTGAGGCCTAAACAGTGAGAGTAAAAGAAATTTCATGTGTGAACATTGTCCACTAGGGGAATGTATAATACAAACATGGATAACAACGCACAAAAACAATGGTCACAACTGGTCAGTAATAGTTTTCGCAGAGGATAAAGAAAGTATTTCAGCATTGTTTCTGTTACAATGGCGTGTTGCATTTTGTGATAAGCATTAATTAAGCTAGCAGACTTTCCTAAATTCTGTGGTTTGATCAAATACGGTAGGTTGTAAACAGTTTGAAGCACACTTTTTTTTTTTTTTTTTTAATTGTCTGGCAGACAGCTCATATCCCGACAATGTATACGATACTGTACATGTCAATACAGACAACTCAGAGAACGGTTGAGCGGGCTTCCAGTGAATGCCGCTACAACTAGCATAACATAGCGGTTGATTTTGATAGCTCTTATTTAAAACAAAATATATTGTAGACCTTTAAAGTTCCTACGTGTGTTTTGTCCCAATCGTTTCTAGGGTTCCGCCATCTATCTGTTTTGCGAAAGGCGGAAGTTGGTCGCGCATCAAATGATTCGTAACAAAAGCAGAGCTGTTCTGTTCTTCTTCAGACCGTAAACTGGTTCAGACTGAGTCAATAGCGCCTCTGCTGGTTACATCCAAGTAGTGCAATTTTTTTTTTTTTTTTGTCAATTCAAAAAAAATATAAATAAATAAACAAAAAAAACAAACAACTATTGACAATTGCGAACATGCGGGCATTTCTGCTGTTTCCATAATCCAACGTTTCATTTCCATGGCATATTGTAATTGCTTTTGCCTGTGACGAGGACACAAACCAGTTATAGTAGTCAACAACACATTTGATTACATTTTCAAATCAAAACAATCCTCATAAATCAAATTACAACAATCCAACGTCCAATGCTTTTCAATGAGAGGGAGAGCATCGCTTCACCCAGGAAAAATGATGCATTCGAGGAAAGTGGGAAATCGGATTCATCCCACATGGATTGTGTCAGTTCTGCCCTGAAAGCATCCGAGGCAAATGTACACACAAGACTAGGGCTGGGCGATATGGCCAAAAAATAAAATCTCGATTTTTGCAGTCATTCAGGAAGATTACGATTTTAATCGATTTTAACCTAATAAATCCAAAAAACGTTTACTTAAAGGTTTCATTTATTCCAAAATAATTCCTGTGCAAAATGTTCAGACACCAGTAACATATACTGATTCTAGATCAGTTTTAACACAAAATTACAGCACATAAAAGCATTTGGATGTAACAGAACAACAGCTTTTAATCATCCAGAAGACAAAATTCAATTTCACGATTTAGCAACTTTTCAATGATTCGAATTTTTAAAATGATGATGTATCGAATTAATTCGATTTATTGCCCAGCCCAACACAAGACGTGTTCGGGTGACACAACGTGATTTGGAATGACTGCGTTAACCAGAACAACAATTTATCGGCATCAGCCATCTTTATTGTTTACATTTGCCTCAAACGCTCTGAGGGTAGAACTGTGAAACTCCGAGTGGGATAAATCTGACTTCAAACACATCATAAGACCGCCATTTTGACTTCCTTTCAGAAATTGCCAATCCTCATTTATTATTACGTTCTTGAAACGACATTTAAAGCCACTCTCCAAATGGGAGGCCTGTGCTTTTTAACGCTGGACATGTTTGAGCTCATTCGGAGCCAATCACTTAGCGTGAATGCTTGCACCAGCCATCAACACCCAGCGTACACAAAGCTTGACATTCTGCTGGCCTTTCTAATCTAAAACTCTGGGCCGGGCGGGCCATTTGACCTCCGCTTCCCTTTCCTGTCACGCTGCGGGTCCACTTAAAACGTATTGTAGCTTATAAAGCATCCATCCTGACTGAACAAACATCTCAAGTCAGCTGCTCCGTAACCCACTAGACCTCATCCCGCCAGCGACGGTTTCGTTGGCTAGCGCAGTGTGTTTCCCTGTTAGAAAAAATAAAAATAAAAAATTAAAAGGCAACTACTCTGGGCTGGTGCTTGACGTCTTCTCCACATGCTCATCCTGCCAGTCTAAACAGACAGCGTGCTCAGAAAGAAATATGCTCGTTGGAAGCAAACTGCTCGAGAAGAAGAATAAGTACGATACGTGACACCAAAACCTGACTTAAAAGGGCCTGATGTCAGCAGCACTTTTTCATTATTTAATAACAAGAAAATCAAACACATTTGATCTGGGAAGAAAATGGCGAGACTTACTTTTCTCATTTGGAAAAAGAAATCTGATACAGAAATCTTGAAATACAATTCACGACACCCACATTTTTCAAAAAAGAACATAAGTGGTTTCTGTTAATTTTATGAATTGTTGCTTTGTTACAAGCTAAAACAAAAGTAATGGGACAGACACCCCTTTTCACCTACAGGGATAACAGCTTGTGTAATTTTGTCCATTCATCCAGAATCACGTGATGTCAGTGGTCACTGTTAATAGAGTAGGGGGATCTGTTCTACTTCATTTGTGTGTAATTTAATGGGGTTTAGGTCAGAGTACTACTACTTCCACATGTGCCTTTACAGACCTTGCTTTGAGCACTGATAATGGAAAAAGGCCTTCCCCAATGTTTTTTTTATTGGAAAATGAAAAATGCAGTTATATAGAGTAATATAAAAACTCTACACACCCCTGTTCACACCAAGATCAACTATAAATAAATAAATAAACAAATAAATAAATAAAGTTCGAATGAATGTCATACCAATCTAAGTGGGGGTGAAATTCATTCTCCACATTTGACCCATCCACTGAGGGAGCGGTGAGCAGCAGCAATCTTATTATGTAAAGAAAATGACTTAGTTATCACACTTTGGAAGAGTGTCCAAATTTTGGACAAAATACCACATATATGGTAAAAGTGTTTTCATGGATGGATGGATGGATGGATGGATGGATGGATGGATGGAATGGATGGATGGAATGGATGGATGGATGGATGGATGGATGGATGGATGGATGGATGGATGGAAGGATGGATGGATGGAATGGATGGATGGATGGATGGATGGATGGATGGATGGATAGATGGATGGGTGGGTGGGTGGGTGGGTGGATGGGTGGATGGATGGATGGATGGATGGAAGGATGGATGGATGGATGGAATGGATGGATGGATGGATGGATGGATGGATGGATGGAAGGATGGATGGATGGATGGATGGATGGATGGAATGGATGGATGGATGGATGGATGGATGGATGGAAGGATGGATGGATGGATGGATGGAATGGATGGAATGGATGGATGGATGGATGGATGGATGGAAGGATGGAATGGATGGATGGATGGATGGATGGATGGATGGAATGGATGGATGGATGGATGGATGGATGGATGGAAGGATGGATGGATGGATGGATGGAATGGATGGATGGATGGATGGAAGGATGGATGGATGGATGGAATGGATGGATGGAATGGATGGATGGATGGATGGATGGATGGATGGAATGGATGGATGGATGGATGGAAGGATGGATGGATGGATGGATGGATGGATGGAAGGATGGATGGATGGATGGATGGATGGATGGATGGAATGGATGGATGGATGGATGGATGGATGGATGGATGGAAGGATGGATGGATGGAATGGATGGATGGATGGATGGATGGATGGAATGGATGGATGGATGGATGGATGGATGGATGGATGGATGGATGGAATGGATGGATGGATGGATGGAAGGATGGATGGATGGATGGATGGATGGATGGATGGATGGATGGATGGATGGATGGATGGATGGAATGGATGGATGGATGGATGGATGGATGGATGGAAGGATGGATGGATGGATGGATGGATGGATGGAATGGATGGATGGATGGATGGATGGATGGATGGATGGAAGGATGGATGGATGGAATGGATGGATGGATGGATGGATGGATGGATGGATGGATGGAATGGATGGATGGATGGATGGATGGATGGATGGATGGATGGATGGATGGAATGGATGGATGGATGGATGGATGGATGGATGGATGGAAGGATGGATGGATGGATGGATGGATGGATGGATGGATGGATGGATGGATGGATGGATGGATGGATGGATGGATGGATGGATGGATGGATGGATGGATGGATGGATGGATGGATGGATGGATGGATGGATGGATGGATGGAAGGATGGATGGATGGAATGGATGGATGGATGGATGGATGGATGGATGGATGGATGGATGGATGGATGGATGGATGGATGGATGGAACCTATAACGTCCGGTACCTGTACAACTAATTTTAAAATATCAATGAAATCTTATCCAGTTATAAGAAGGTGTACACACTTGTGAAGGCACAACATCACATTTATTTATTTGAACTTCAAATGTGTGTTTTTTTTTCAATTGAGTTTGACATGTCACATTAGTGGTGGGGAAGGTTTTGACGTGACTTATCTTGAGCCCCTTTTATATACATCACAAAACCTGGCATTTGGACAGGGGTGTGTCGACTTTTCTTTATATACAATGAATGAAAGAAGTTCATTCATAGATGCGGCCAAAAACTTTGGAACATACTATGCACAAAACCTAAATTCCTGTGAGCTACAACATATCAAACATGTTTCAGAATTCCAGCACTGTACAAACATTTCCCAATATTCGACACCGCATGCGGAGTTAATGCAGCACGACGGACTGACTGAGCTTTGGGCAAAGCGGCTTAAGACTGGACTCAGATCCAGCAAAGATTTCCATCAAAACCCACTGCGCTTTTTTTTTAGTGATTGAAGCTTCTCTGCGCTTCATTTTGCATAAAACTCCTTAATCATTAATGAGGGCAAGAAGCTTTTCTAAGTATGTGTAGGAGTTCCATGCACAGAGGCACCAAGAACGTATTTAATATACTGTACAAACAACATAGATGGTTTTGACAGTCACAAATTTCGCTTACTAAAATTGAAAGAGTTCATATGAAAGCTTTTTTTTTTTTCTTCACTCACTCACACAAACCAACATGGTCTCCCAGGCAGGGAAGCGAACCCACGCCAACCGGCACCAAAGGCAAGTGACGGTTCCACTACTCCACCCAGAGTACGAGTTCTTATGAAAGCACTTCATGATGCTTGGAAGGTCACGTCATTTCGTACCAGGCCTCACGGAGACTGAACGAAAAACATTTATGGAGCATGCCTGAAAGAAGTTTCATTTTGAAAATCCGGTGCCTCCGTCTGTACCACTCGAAATATTACTGCTGGTCATTCTAAAGCACTGTTGTATGATATGCACTTGGTCTTAAACCAGGGGTCTGCAACCTGTGGTTCTGGAGCCACAGGTGGCTCTTTAGTCTCGCTCCTGTGGCTCCCTGTGGAGCTAAAAAAAAAACAAAAAAACAAAAACAAAAAAGTAGATTTTAATAAAAATAAATTTTTTTTTTACAATTTATTATTATTATTATTATTTTTTTTTTTAGAAAAAATGTTCTTCAAATGAATTCAAGATTTAGATAAAAATTACAAATTAAATATTTAAAAAAAGAAAAAAAATAAGTCAATTTTTAAGTTGCCAGAAAGAGAGTTGAATGTTTTCTTAAAATGACCTAAAAATGTCCAAAAAATAACTATAAAATGCCCCAAAAAAGAAGAGGGAAAGCAGAAATTGACCATAAAATTTCCATGAAGTTGCCAAAAAACGTCAAAGAATTAAAAAAAAAAAAAGCAGAAAAAAAATGTTCAAAAAGTAACTAAAATGTAACTAAAAAAGGCAGAAAATTACCATAAAATATTTTTGAAATTGCCAAAAAAGCCAGTAAAATTATTTGTATTTTTTTAAGGCAGAAAACATTTAAAAATGTAACTATAAGATGTTCAATAACAAAAGAATAAATCACAAAAATTAAAATGTCTACAAATTTGCCAAAACTGTCAGAAAATTGCTAGTAGAAAAGTCTAAAAAAAAAAAATGTATGAAAAACAAAGTATGAAAGATTTAAAAACACATAATGCAAAAACTGAAGAAAAATGGCAGAAGAAAATTAATGTAAGTATTGGATCCTGGGTCGGCACGGTGGTTGACTGGTTAGCACGTCGCCTCCCAGTTCTGAGGACTCCGGTTCGAGTCCAGGCTTGGGTCATTCCTGGGTGGAGTTTGTGTGTTCTCCCCGTGCCTGCGTGGGTCTTCTCCGGGTACTCCGGTCTCCTCCCACATTCCAAAGACATGCATGGCGGGTTAATTGGGCGCTCCGAATTGTCCCTAGGTGTGCGTGTGAGTGTGGATGGTTGTTCGTCTCTGTGTGCCCTGCGATTGGCTGGCAACCAGTTCAGGGTGTCCCCCGCCTACTGCCCAGAGCCAGCTGAGATAGGCTCCAGCACCCCCCGCAACCCTCGTGAGGAATAAGCGGTCAAGAAAATGGATGGATGGATGGATATTGGATCCTGCATATATTTTTTGCGATGTGGTGCGGGGCCCGCTGTACAGTGCATTAGACTAACGCTAACACGCTATTTTTTTTTTTTTTTTTTTTTTTTTTTTTTTATCCAGATAGATTTCTGTTTATTTTTTTAGCCTAAAATGGCTCTTTTGACGGGAAAGGTTGCTGACCCATCATAGACTGAAGGTCAAGTTGACAGACACCTGCAAACTGTAGTGCAGTACAGTTTCGAGACTTAAAAAAAAGCCATGTGTTAAGCAGTGTGTAGACTGTGTGTGTGCGTGCAGGAGCCAGAAGGAAGCCCCATTCATGGAGACAGACACACCTTATAAGGGTGTGAATATGGCAGCGCGGTCACACTAGAGCAGTGCTTCTCAACTCTTTTCTGTCATGCCCCCCCAATAAGAAGAAAACTGTCGCACCCCCCCCCCCCCCTCCATTTGTCTATAAAATTGTTAGAAGCACACCTCTGCATAACACTGTATCCGTATTAACATATAAGAGAATTAAAAAAGAAAGAAATATGGACCAACTTACAACAAAGAATAGCTTTATTAACTGTAATAGAAAAGATTTAAAGTGCATCTGAAATTCAAAAATAAAATTAAATCATTAATTAAACTATAAACATTTTTTGACTGACCATGTCACACCATATGATACGGAAGAATAAAATTACATAAAATCAATAAATAATAATGCATTCAAACTGATCACCAACATTAACTCAGGAGCACAATATAAAAAAAAAAAAAAAAAAAAACTAACCTGCAAAACAAAAATATAAAAAATAATTTGTGCTGATTTTTTATTTATTTTTTTGCTCAGTGCAAACAAAACCCCTACACCACCGAGCGAATGCTCCCTGCGCACACTCTGCAAATAATGAGAGCACCACCGCCCCCTAATGTAGTGGAGGTGCAATTGCACTTTATTCTAGGACAGTAAAAAAAAAAATAATAATCTAAATAAAAAAATAAAAAAGCACGCCCCCCCCCCCCCCCTTGATGGAGTCTCGCGGCCCCCTGGGGGGGCCCGCCCCACTATTTGAGAAGCACTGCACTAGAGGAACCATCAGTATTCATCCTCACTATTATTGCACTACTGTATGCGTGTGTGTTTTTGTGTGACCTTGCTCAAAGGTATTTATAATAAACGTCAATGCAGCTGAGCAAACACATAAGTAGCCTCCTTGTCCCCAAACCCCCCCCCCCCCCCCCCAAAAAAAAGTGTCTGCTTCACACAGTCAAAACATGGGAGCAAAAAAAGTGTTTTTATGGCAGCTACTCGTAAGCTTGGTTACAAACAACAACACATAAAAACAAATACTCAACTGGAATCCCTTGTGGCAAACAAGAGTGCTTTTATGAAGGTTTGTGTCCTTCTACAGACAAATTCAATGACTACGCTATCCTTCTGGTCTCTAACTCTTTTCCATATCGGTCTTTTAACACTCGGCAGATAATTAAAGGGGGAGGTCATGCGCACATTCGTGAAGGTCTGACGGACTTTGCGGTGTGCGTGTTTAATGGCTTTGGGGGCAGTCGTACGCGCGGCAGACACACGTTGACTCACTGCGAGACCCCACCCTCCACTCTGCTGCAGTACCGCACGTCATCTCCTCCTCCTCCTCCTCCTCCTCCTTCGCTTCCTCCCTCGTACGTTGCCACGCTTTTTTCCTTTACTCCTCACGTCGCTCTCTTATTAACGGTTTCTACTCGTCAGCATCCCACAACCCTCCCATCCCCCCTTTTTTCCTGCATCCATTTGTCTTCTGACTGACTGACTTACTGCCACACTCCTCCTCGACATGAGTTATTCTTATTTTACAGTGGCTGGAAAAGCGTGAGGTCATCGGTTTCACCGCCTGTAACGTAAAGTGAAAAGCAAGCGCTTTGGCTTGAAAAGAAGGATTTGAAGGCGGCAGATACTGGAGACCCTGCAGGACAACTCATTGAGCAAGTGTGAGTAATAGTGACGGTTTTGGCCCCAGATCATACAGCAGGGGTGTCCAAACTTTTTCATTTGAGGGCCACATACAGAAAATCAGAAGGGCCACATAATGTTATGAAGAGAAATTGTGTAACTAACGGCCGACGAATTTGTGCAAAAATTCAAACAATTGGTGATTGATGAAGGCACAGTAAGTTTTTAATTGCGACGAGACGGGCCTTTTTTTGGAAAAAAGATGCCATACCGGAAGTTTCCATGAAGTTTCAGAATTAGTTTAAAAGAATCGGCCAGAAAAAGTGTTCACCAGTCGGGCGTTTGCTCACTAAGATGATGTTTGCCTTGGACATTTTCAAAAGGATTGTTTTAAAAAAAAAAAAAAAAACATCCTTGGATCAGTACTTTACAAAACACCAGGCAAAAAAAAAAAAAAAAAAAACACTTCTGAGAGAGGAGGACATGAACCAAAGAGGGCAAAAAACGATGAGGACAGCAGTTAAAAAGGTGAATGACCATCATTTTTATTCTTTACTCTATTCTTTGTTTTTTATATTATGCACAACTCTCATTTATTGTGCAATAATCTAATTGTAACATGTTTTTGTTACATGTTTTGATGCATCTTTATGCTTTATAAAACATTTATGTCTGAATTTTGGGAGGCTTGGAACGGATTAGGGCATTTACATGGAAAATGCGTCTCTAACTTACAAAATTTTCTACTTAAGAACTTTCTTCCAGAACCAATTAATTTCGTAAGTAGAGGTACCACTGTATACCGGAAAAGTGTTGCAGCGTTCCATTTGCATTTGTGTTATTTTTCGGAACAATATGATTCCAATTGAGCTCCATAATTTAGGGCTGGTCCACGAAAATCGGCGTATAAATGACGGCAATTGTTTTTAAGTTATATACCGTTTTTTCCCCGATGCGGCCCACTTGGTAATATATTTTCCTCCATGCAGCCCCTGAGCTAACATGAGTTTGACACCCCTGATTTAGACCAAACAATGTTAAAAAAAAAAAAAAAAAAAAAAAAAAAGGGAAAATAAAGTGCAAGGTAGCTAGCTTTGAGCGGGAGGAACATGTGTGTTCATGTCATGGTTCGGTTCTCAGCCTGTTGTGCTTTTTTGTGTGTGTGTTCCAGTGCCAACAACGAGGGGGGCGTTCCCCAGCCCCGCACCTGCATCGCGTTGGCAATTAGGCCTTTAAAAGGACTCCGAGCTGCACAGCAAGCTGTCGGATTATTATTTGCTCATCTTCATGTCCAAGTGTTCTCCGCGTTTCTCTGTTGGTAAAGTTGTTTGAATCGGCCGTCGTCTTTAGTTTACTAGTATTCACGTGTGTGTTTCCGCGTCGCCTTTTGTTGTTATTCTCGTGTGATTGATTCCGTGTGCATTTCGTGTCGTCCTTGCCGGTTGCAAGTGATTTTGTTTTTTCTAGTCCTTGCTGTTAGCAAGTGTTTTTTGTTACGTTAGTTCTCCTTGCCGTTTGCAAGCGATTTTGGTTATGTTAGTTTTCCTTGCAGTTGCAAGCGCTTTTTGTTACATTCGTGTTCCCTGCCTTTTGCAGGAGATTTGTGTTTTCCAATTCCTCCTTGCCTTTTGCAAGTGCCTTTTGTTACTTCCGTGTCCCTCGCCTGTGTGCAGGGACACCTCTGTAAATTTCGCCTACTTGCCTGCGAGCAAGCTTTTTGCAATCGGTTTATCACCAAAAATAAATCGAGATTGTTTTCCTCTTCTGAGCCTGCATTTCTGGGATCTGTTTTTCACCGACTCAGCTGAGTCGTGTCAGAATAATCCGACCATGGATCCCGCAGACTCGGAAAGGGTGAGACGGGCTTTGGCCAGCCAGGGACAACGGGTCGGGCAAACCGAGACCACCTTGATCGGTCTTCAAGAGGTGGTCGGCGGGCTAGCTCATCGTTGTGAGGAGATGTTCGGAAAACTCGAACAGCTCAGTTCCCGCGGGGTGCAGACCCCGGAACTTCCGCGTTCGGACACTGCCATGTCGGCGCTCCCGGTTACGCATAGAGAACCTGTTTTGCCCCACCCGTCACGCTACGATGGACAGCCTGGAGGTTGCGGTCAATTTTTGCATCAGTGTTCGCTCGTTTTTGACCAGCAACCGTTGACTTACGCTCGTGGTCCGTCCAAAGTAGCGTTCGTTATGAGCCTCCTGACTGGTCAAGCCGCTACCTGGGCTATGGTGGTGAGCAACGCGCGACCAGACCTTCGGTCCTCTTTTTCCAACTTTGTGGGTGAGTTTCAACGCGTGTTCGATCATCCGGTTAGGGGGAGAGAGGCCGGGGGTCGGTTGCTAGACTTAGTTCAGGGGAAGAAATCGGTCGCTGATTATTCCATCGAGTTTCGCATACTGGCCGCCGAGAGCGGGTTTGGAGACTGTGCGTTGCGGAGTGTCTTTCGTCGAGGACTTAATACACAGCTCAAGGATGAACTGGCAGTCCGCGACGACACAAGCTCGTTAGACGGTCTCATTGAACTCACGATCCGTTTGGACAATCGGATACGGGAACGGGGCCGAGAACGCGCTGTGGAGCGGCATGGAGCAGCCGCGAACGAGGACAGGTGCAGACTCTTCCTCAACGACGCCGCCGCCCGCACCCTTTCTGGACGTCTGCACCCAGAGGAGCGTCGTCGCCGGTGGCTCGCTGGTGCCTGCCTGTACTGCGGACAACCGGGGCATCGAGTGGCGTCGTGCCCAGCACGACCTACCCGCAAGACGCGACCGACCGCCCGACTAGGGGGCCGGGCCGATCAGCTCCTGAAGGCCGAGCCGGAAGCTGACCTGGGTAAGCACGAACCGGGGAGAACCGAACCCAACCCACCGTCGGGGTCGTCACTTAGTGATAGACGGCTAGAATTGTCGGGGGAGCTGTCGGGATACGGGTTGAGTGTTAGGGTGAGTGCGTTGATCGATTCTGGGGCGGATGATTGCTTTGTAGACCCGTGTGTGGTGGAAGCATTAGGAAGCCCGGTAGAGACCTTAGAAAAGGTTAAAAAGGTTTTCGACCTCAACGGGCACTTATTGGCGGAGGTCCGACTGTCTACCGGTCCTCTGAACTTAAAACTCTCGGGAAATCATGAGGAAAGAAGGAGGTTTTTTATTATGCCGTCCCGTTCTGCGCCCCTAGTGTTGGGCCTTCCCTGGCTACGAACCCATAATCCGGATATAGATTGGGAGAAGCCGGCTTTGGAGAACTGGAGTCCCTTCTGCCATGCCCACTGTCTGAAGTCGGCAGGAGGGACTACATCGGTGCCAGCAAGTTTAACCCCCGAACCGGTATGCCTAGACCACGTCCCCAAGGAGTATCATGATTTACGCAAAGTCTTTAGTAAAGATCATGCACAAGCATTACCGCCCCATCGTCCGTATGATTGTGCGATTGACCTGATTCACGGGGCACAGTTGCCGGGGTCACGGTTATATCAGGTGTCCCAGCCAGAACAGGACGCTTTACGGGAATATATTAATGAGTCGCTAGCATCTGGTCAGATACGCCCGTCCAAGTCTCCCGTAGGCGCGGGATTTTTCTTCATCGAGAAAAAAGATAAGACACTCCGCCCTTGCGTCGACTACCGGGGCCTAAATGATATCACAGTTAAGAATAAATATCCCCTTCCCTTGCTCGACTCAGCGTTCGCTCCGTTACAGTCGGCCCGAATTTTTTCTAAGTTAGACCTGAGAAGCGCCTATCATTTGGTGAGAATTCGGGAAGGGGACGAGTGGAAGACTGCATTCAAGACACCACTCGGACACTTCGAGTACTGTGTCATGCCTTTTGGGCTGACTAATGCCCCAGCCGTGTTCCAATGTTTAATTAATGACGTCCTTAGAGACATGTTGAACACTTTTTGCTTTGTGTACCTCGATGATATCCTGATCTTCTCACGCGATATTCACGAGCATAGGCAACATGTCCGCCTGGTCCTCCAGCGCCTATTAGAAAACCGGCTCTACGTGAAGGCAGAGAAGTGCGAGTTCCACGCCAAGTCTGTGCAGTTCCTGGGTTTCATTATCGAGGGAGGGCAACTGCGGGCGGATCCGGTAAAAACTCAAGCCGTGGTCGAGTGGCCGACCCCCAAAACCCGTAAACAGCTACAACGATTTTTGGGATTCGCTAATTTTTATCGTCGCTTTATCAAAGACTATAGTTTACGGGCAGCCCCCCTTACTAAACTGACGTCAAGTAAAGTACCCTTTAGGTGGTCACCTGTTGCTGAAGATGCATTTCTGAAATTGAAACAGCAGTTTGTAAACCCGCCAGTGCTCATCCACGCTAATACAGATTTGTCTTTTGTGGTCGAGGTTGACGCGTCGGATTCAGGAGTGGGGGCGGTCCTGTCCCAGCGGTCGCCAGAAGACGGGAAGCTCCATCCCTGCGCCTTCTTCTCCCGGCGACTGAGTCCAGCTGAGGCGAACTACGACGTCGGGAATAGGGAACTTCTGGCAATCGTCTTGGCTCTTCAAGAGTGGCGACACTGGCTGGAGGGCGCCAAGGAACCCTTTAGAGTGTTGACGGACCACAAAAACCTGGCATACCTTCGGTCGGCCAAGAGACTCAACTCGCGGCAAGCACGATGGGCCTTACTGTTCACAAGGTTCAACTTTGTCGTGGACTACCGCCGGGGATCCAGGAACCAGAAGCCAGACGCCTTGTCCCGGATCCACGATGCGGCCACGCCGGAGGCAGAAACGGAACCGGTCCTACCCGCACATTGCTTTATGGGGGCAGTTCGATGGGAGGTCGAGAGACGAGTCATGGAAGCACAGGAAGGGATTGCTGTTCCGGAGGAGTGCCCGGCTGAGAAACTGTTTGTCCCTGAGCCGGTGCGGGCTGAGGTCCTCCAGTGGGGTCACACCTCACGAGTTGCTTGTCACCCGGGAATTAACCGGACTCTTGCCTTGGTCGGCCAGCGGTTTTGGTGGGCCGACATGAAAAAGGACGTTACTGAGTTCGTCAAGGCATGTACCGCTTGTGCGTGCGGGAAATCGTCCCACCAACCGCCGATGGGACTGTTAAGGCCGCTACCCATCCCGGCGCGGCCTTGGTCGCACATCTCGCTAGACTTTATCACCGGCCTCCCCCGGTCCAGGGGAAACACGGTCATCATGACAGTGGTCGACCGATTTTCAAAATTAACTCACTTTGTTGCCCTCGCCAAACTGCCATCTTCCTGGGAAACTGCACAACTCCTCGTTCGTCATGTCTTCCGTCTTCATGGCATTCCAGTGGACTTGGTGTCCGACCGTGGTCCTCAATTCATCTCCCAGGTCTGGAGGAAATTCTGCAAGCTGTTGGGCGCCACAGTCAGTCTGTCTTCCGGATATCACCCCCAGACCAACGGCCAAACGGAAAGGGCCAACCAGGACCTTGAAGCTGCTCTGCGATGTGTTTGCCTGCACAACCCGGAATCCTGGTCGTCGCACCTCTCCTGGATCGAGTACGCCTCGAACACTCTGCCGTCCTCTGCGACAGGTCTCTCACCCTTCAAGGCGGCGTACGGCTACCAGCCACCTCTGTTCCCTTCTCAAGAAGGTCCCGTCGAGCTGCCCACCATTCAACATCACCTCCGGCGGGCCCACAAGGTATGGCGGGAGACCCGAGCGGCGCTATCCCGTTCAGCGGCCCGCAATAAGGAGATTGCGGACCGTCGGCGGCGTCCGGAGCCTTCGTACCAGCCAGGAGACAAGGTCTGGCTCTCATCCCGGGACATGCGTCTGGCTGGCTGCTCAAAGAAGTTGGGTCCGCGCTACATCGGACCATTTGAAATACTCACCATCATCAACCCCGTAACTGTGAAACTCCGTCTGCCGCCTTCACTCAAGGTCCATCCAGTGTTCCACGTTTCCCTCCTCAAGCCAGAGACTCCCAGCCCGCTGAACCCACCTGCACCCGCGCCGCCTCCTCCCCGAGTGGTCGATGGGGATCCTGTCTACACGGTCAAAGAAATCTTGGACTCAAGGTGCAGGGGCCGGGGCTTCCAGTATCTGGTCGACTGGGAAGGTTACGGACCGGAGGAGCGGCAATGGATCCCCCGCTCCTGGATCCTGGACCCGTCTTTGCTCGACACCTTCTATGCTGCTCATCCAGATAAGCCAGGTGGTCCGCCAAGGGGCGTCCGTTAAGGGGGGGGTACTGTCATGGTTCGGTTCTCAGCCTGTTGTGCTTTTTTGTGTGTGTGTTCCAGTGCCAACAACGAGGGGGGCGTTCCCCAGCCCCGCACCTGCATCGCGTTGGCAATTAGGCCTTTAAAAGGACTCCGAGCTGCACAGCAAGCTGTCGGATTATTATTTGCTCATCTTCATGTCCAAGTGTTCTCCGCGTTTCTCTGTTGGTAAAGTTGTTTGAATCGGCCGTCGTCTTTAGTTTACTAGTATTCACGTGTGTGTTTCCGCGTCGCCTTTTGTTGTTATTCTCGTGTGATTGATTCCGTGTGCATTTCGTGTCGTCCTTGCCGGTTGCAAGTGATTTTGTTTTTTCTAGTCCTTGCTGTTAGCAAGTGTTTTTTGTTACGTTAGTTCTCCTTGCCGTTTGCAAGCGATTTTGGTTATGTTAGTTTTCCTTGCAGTTGCAAGCGCTTTTTGTTACATTCGTGTTCCCTGCCTTTTGCAGGAGATTTGTGTTTTCCAATTCCTCCTTGCCTTTTGCAAGTGCCTTTTGTTACTTCCGTGTCCCTCGCCTGTGTGCAGGGACACCTCTGTAAATTTCGCCTACTTGCCTGCGAGCAAGCTTTTTGCAATCGGTTTATCACCAAAAATAAATCGAGATTGTTTTCCTCTTCTGAGCCTGCATTTCTGGGATCTGTTTTTCACCGACTCAGCTGAGTCGTGTCAGTTCATGCCTTAACTTGAATTAGAATAAATCATTTTTTTGTTTTTTTTTGTTTTTTTTTTACAATTACGCCGTGATTTTGTAATCTAATTTTGTAAATAATAATAATAACACTAATAATTGTTGAATTACGTTTGGGTTAAGTTTTGGTGGAATGTTTTACTTTTTTTCAGGGTTAAGAATGACATTCACTAGCAATGAAAAATAATTTGATGTGTTAGAATATGCTTGAATACAGTCAACGAGAGTGTGCATTAGAAAGCTATAAACTATGAAACTTGAAACTATAAAAATGCACTGAGTGGAAAGCAGATTTGGACATAAACAATCCAAAGAAGAAAGGAAAAGAAAATGAGTCGCAGGTGGCGAGCATATTGAACGTTTGTGAAGCTTTGTGAGCAAAGCTTCGATTAAAATCTACTGCTTGACAATGTTACTGGAATTGCTTGTCTAATTTCGTTTGCGTCGGACGCAGCTGCTCAGGTGAATATGTAAAATCTCAAACGATGAACAACCACAACCTAAACTTACTCCTAGCTAGCTCGTCTCCACCTTCCTTTCCCAGTTGTGAAATAAAATGGTCTTATTGAGCATTTTAGCAGATCTCCATCCCCCATGACGTCATTGTACCAACACTGGACGCATATAAACGTCCTTGACCGATGATTTACAACGATACCCTGAAGCTTTCAAACATGTGTTCAGCAAAACTACAAGCATCATCCACTCCAGTAGTGGAAAGATTCATTCCAGCTGTAACTTGTAACTTTTACAGAGGGAATCCTCGGAGACGGGCGAGAGGCGTGTGAGACGTGTGGAGGCAGGTGACAAAAGGGAGAGACGGAAGAAAGGAAGCGTGCGAAAGATGGCAGAAGGGAGGAGTCGGGGGAGGGGAGGGCACACTGCAATGCAGACAGACACCTTTTGAAAAGATGGCCGCCAACCATGAGACGTTTCTGCCACATGTTGTGACTCTTGTCATCAAGCCAGAAAAAAATAAAATAAAATACTTTTGCGCTTAGAGCCTCAACAGGTTAACTGTTCATCATTTACTGTGTTTTAGAATGATTTTTTTGGGACTTTTATGTAAATGATAACACAACAGAAGAAAAATCGGTGGCATCAGAACAGTCCAACTGAATGATTGATGAGTGTCAATTTCATGACATCATAGCCACATTTTATACAGTACTGTACTTTTATTGACCACAATGTATAGATAGTTGAATCTCAATCGACAGGACATTCGCTCATGACAGGCAGTAGTGCAAGAATCTATTTTAGCCTCATTTGCATTATGACACAAAAAAAATCTACCTGATATAGTTTTAAAAAATCAGCCCAATTTATTAAAAAAAAAAAACAAAAAACTGACCAGTTTATGAAAAAAATATCTAATTTATTTTAAAAAATCTGTCCAATTTATTTAAAAAACAAAAAAACTAACCAATTTATGAAAAAAAAAAAATACCCGATTTATTTAAAAAAAAATAAAATAAATGACCAATTTATTGAAAAATATCTGCCTGGATCATTAAAAGAAAATCAGCCCCATTTATTTAAAAAAAAAATCTAACCAACTTATTAAAAAAAAAAAAAAAATCCCAACTTATTAAAAAAAAAAAATCTGCACGATTTATTAAAACTCTATTCCACACAAGAATTCTTAACGATTAATAAATCGACAAAATAACATTCTGATCTTTTCGTGATTTTCGCAGGCTTTAAATCTCGACTAAAAACTTATTTCTGCACTCTAACATGCAAACTAGTGTCTCGCCCTGCCTTGTCCCGGCATATCGATTTTGGCCTGTTTGACTTCCACTTCTCCTCCACACCTTCTTTGAGCAGAAGAGTGAGCTCGGCTGTACATTTTGGAATTAGGTGCTACATATATATACATATATGCTATATGCTATATATATATGCTACATATATACTTGACTTTGCTTGAATTGATTGTTATGCCTATACTTGGTTTTGATTGATGCAACAATATCTTTTTTTTTTTTTTTTTTTTATGGATTGCATTAAGAGAAGCGCATGTCAGAATGCACCATGAAAATAACTTGGATTTTTGAGTAACATTAAAAATGCTTGACTATCAGCATCCCACGAGCTCTCAGCATTCATTGTAATCACATACGGTATTGTGAAAATATTAACAGACTTTCTTTTTTTTTTTTTAGTATCATGGCCTCAAGTTAGGTGACGCGTGTTTACCCAGCGCAGTCCAATGACAGATACTGAACAGTAATGAGTTGCTATAGGAAACCCATCATTAGCGGCTGTTTTTCTTTGAGCATCACACATCGTAAGGAGAGTCTCATAGTAGAACCCAAACACACACAGAACCCTTGAATACATCAAGACACTAGGGGTGTTAAAAAAAAATCGATTCGGCGATATATCGCGATACTACATCGCGCGATTCTCGAATCGATTCAATAATAGGCAAAATCGTTATTTTTTTTTTTTTTTTTTTTTTAGGATTCACACCTTAAGCATGGAAGAATGTTATATGAACGGAACATTAAGCCTTAATATTTTATTTTAATGCTGTTTAAACATGAAACAGATTACAACCTCTATAAGACTTAAATTTCAGATAAATAAATAATACATTTTCATATAAATCTTACACTCTACAAGCTTACTGATTAGTATTTTCTAAATTTGAATGAAAAAAAATCGCAACAATCGACTTATAAATTCGTATCGGGATTAATCGGTATCGAATCGAATCGTGACCTGTGAATCGTGATACGAATCGAATCGTCAGGTACGAGGCAATTCACACCCCTACAAGACACGATCACTCACCATGAGTATCGGCGTGCTGGTCAGATCTCTCTCTGTGACGAGTCTGTCCTGGTCGGTGACGTATAAACCTTTCTGGGCCAGAGCCTGGATGACGGCGTTGTGACCCAGTAAAGGTTTGACGGCATCGCTCCGAAGAATCAGGCTTCCCGCTCGGCAGTAGAGCTCCGCGGACTGGAGGAGGCTGGCCACCGGTGGCTTCAGGTGCTCCTGGTTGTACTGGTCCCTGTAGAACGGCTCCACCAGCTCGTCTGGCACTTCGTCTGCATGGCAGGAGAAAGAGAGGATCAGAGACGAGGTAGTGTTAGAGTGGACGCATTCTTGATCTCGTTGCCACTAACTATAGATGGGAAGAATGTTGTTGCAAAGCAGATAAAATCTGAATCAGTCTTAGTTTGCTGTTTAACTCATTTGCTCCCAATAATGTGTAAATACGTTTTTTTTATGTTCTAAGTGTCCCAAAGACGTATTTATACGTTTTTTTGCTTTGTTTGTTTTTTTATGCTAGTGCATACAGAAGGCTTTGATGCAGCCTCTCAACTGCAAAGAACAGTTGCAGAAATGGTAGTTATTACACAAACGGCCAGCAGGTGGCAGCAGAGCAAAGGAGATAAACCAGGGCCATCTAGAAAAAAAGCTAAATTACTTACAATTTTGAATTGATTTGTGAAAACTGATGAAACTTAGCTCTCTTCTAATGCTAATTTCTGCAAAATGGAAACAGATAGAAACATACTTTTTTTTTTCCTGATTGAAGAAGAGACTTTAATCTTTCTTTTGATAGATTCCATGCTTTTATAGCAATAGAACACAATATTCTGTGGGCCTTGCAAAATCAGTCAAAATCCAGTAAAACAGCCGGGAGCGAACGGGATTGCGAAATGTGAAAATGGCCTCGAGTGAATGAGTTTTAATAGACACAAGGAGACATATTTTCACTGTACAATCACTATAGCTAGGGTGACCAGATTTTCCAGATTAAAAAGCAGGACACTTCAGTTTTGCTGATAAAATTGTGAAAGATGGACGTCGTGCGCCTGACTGGGACCCATCGCTAGTGCTAAATGCTATCTTAGCCGACAGTTCAACAGCGCTAAACAAGCCAGTGCGCTCACTCACTCAAGCCCAATTCACACTGACTGCGGAACGGCTGCGGTGCGTTTTCCGTACGGCGGCCGTACGGACGCCGCAAGGACTGCAATTCACACCGTTGCGTGTTCGGAAATCTACTCCCGACAGACCACGAGATCACGCTGACGAGTTGAGTACGTCTTTGGGACACTTACAACATTAAAAAAAAAAAAAAAAAAAACGTATTTACACGTTATTGGGAGCAAATGAGTTAACTTCTGTTTGTGTCAAAATACTGTCAAAAGAACAATAAAGAAAGCAGTGGCCTAAGACTTTTTCAGGGTACCGTATACATTTTTTTTTTCTTGCTTACATACCGATTTATCTCAATGCATCACCACAATGCACTCAGACATTTCATCAAACACTTACAAGTCCACAGATTAAATCTTCACCGTTCCGGAATGTACGACTAATCGCTGCAAATGACATGTCTGTTTGTGCTTCGAAATAAAGACAGCCAGCTATTTTCTTCAAATCTGATTTACGTGATGAGGTAACGGGATTAGAGTTGTCTTCTTCGCGCAGTGCGGGCTCCTCATTCCACAACCAGACGCAAGTGCACAATAGACACACAAGCATATCTGCCATCGGGTTTGTTTAGTCACATGGTCTGCAGTGTCACACACACTGCAGCTCACCTCATATTAGTCATGCAAGATCCTGTCTGTGCACATGTACAGTATGTAATTCAGTCTGAGTGTGTGCAAGTGGGAATAAACAACAGCAAAGTAGTTCAGCTCGAAGAAATATTAAAAAAAAAAAAAAAAAAGAGAGAGAAAAACCCAACTTAGGATCAAACCGCTACTTGTTTCCAGTGGTTGTTAACACAGCTTGCTCCCCGTGCAGTATTTAAATCAACAGGCGAATTAAAAACACTTTATTATCCTGTACTTTGTAAGCGATCCAGTGGAAGCTAGTCACAACTTTAATGACTCTGACAACCTCACTGAATTAAATCTTAAGTGAATTATCCAGTTTGCAATGGTTCTCGATGAAAGAGTAAGCCTTGGTGGAGGCAAAATTTTACAATGTTCTTTTTGTGTGCAACTGAGTGGCGGCGTTTACTCTACATATTTGAAAACATTTTTTTTGCGAGAAAATCTGCCCGGACTAAAGGGGAAAATATCTTTTGTGTTGGCCATCAAAGAGGAAAAAGACGGGAAGTAACTGCAACAGGAAGTCCAGGAACGTAGATGACGGCCTGGCTGGGATACCCCCAGGACACAGCTCAGCAATGTTTATCTGCTAACATTGCAACTACACTTGGTGGAAAAATAAAGTGAGAACGCACACCTTTCAAAAATATAATACAACCCAGTCCATGTTCTTGGTAAAAAAAAATTAAAAAAAAATGGATACATAAGCTATTTGTTTTTGCGCCTTCAAGCCATTGTTACAATACATCGTTTCACACATGCCTTTTAGGAGACCCTGTAAAATGAATTTGGTCATCCAAATTGACTGTGGCACTCTTGTACCCGCTGTCCTTTTTTCTTTGCTTTGATGATAAAAGAGAATAACATCAGAGCCATCTAAGGGCATCTGGAAAGCGAGCGTCTGCAACGTACATCAACGCCAGTCCGGGTCGTTGCAGGGTCTGTTACCATGAAAACAATCACACGTGACTGTCGCGGTTCCGTCTGGATTTAGCAATGTAGCATATCATTAATTCTTCTGCATTTTATGACTGCCCCAAAGCACCAAGCAAAAACATCATAACTCAAAAAGTACTTGAATAACTCCGACAAAACTTTATAAAGCGGTGTGTTATGATCCATCAGAAAAAAATAGTTATTCAATATCCAGGAGTTTTCATATATTAAAAAAAAACAAAAAAAACATTTTTTTTAAACAATACCAATCACTTTGCAATGTGCATCACTGCCACCTACTGGACTGGAGTGGAACATTAACTGCAACTATGGTATCCCGACAGTACGATATTATCACGATATATGAACCTCGTGATACAATAATTATCACAATATTGTTGGGAGGTTGGCAATATATATATATATATATATATATATATATATATATATATTAGGGGTGTTAAAAAAAATCGATTCGGCGATATATCGCGATACTACATCGCGCGATTCTCGAATCGATTCAATAATAGGCAGAATCGATTTTTTTTTTTTTTTTTTTTTTTTTTTTTTTTTTTTTTTTTTTTTTTTTTAGGATTCACACCTTGAGCATGGAAGAATGTTATATGAACGGCACATTAAGCCTTAATATTTTTATTTTAATGCTGTTCAAACATGAAACAGATTACAACCTCTATAAGACTGAAATTTCAGATAAATAAATAATACATTTTCATATAAATCTTACACTCTACAAGCTTACTGATTAGTATTTTCTAAATATGAATGAAAAAAAATCGCAACAATCGACTTATAAATTCGTATCGGGATTAATCGGTATCGAATCGTGACCATTCGTATCGGGATTAATCGGTATCGAATCGAATCGTGACCTGTGAATCGTGATACGAATCGAATCGTCAGGTACTAGGCAATTCACACCCCTAATATATATATATATATATATATATATATATATATATATATATATATATATATATATATATATATATATATATATATATATATATATATATATATATATACATAAAGGGAAAAAGGTCTTGTGATACTATACAAAAACTCATGATATTCTAATTTAAAAAAAAAAAAGCTCATGTTTAAAAGAAAAAGCACAATATTTTGTATTTATAAATCCAGTTTGTCCATATGTGCAAAAATCAGATCGGCTTTTCCCATTGGACTGGTTAATTTGCTTATATGGATGTTTTGTTTCTGTAGAACAAAAAATGCAAATACTGTACAAATAAACATGAGCAATTGCATGTAAATGTTTCGTTGAGACACTGCTATTTAGTTGAGGTCAAACTTGTATACAGTATATAGTTCAAATAGTACAGCTAACAGCCTCAATAATATTGAGGCAATTGCACGGACTCATTGTGAATTGGGTCAATTTGTTGAGGAACTCTACAACTAGCGTGGGTCTTAAACATAGATGGACAAAACATGCCTAATTAAAATAAAGTGCACTAATAAAATAACCACCAGAGGGTACTTCAACTGCAAAAATGGAAAACAACAGATGTACTGCTTTTAATATCGTAACATTACGACAATATGGTGGCAATTTTAATGTTGCGATATTGCCGTTATTGTTAGATCCAAGATGCTGTAAAGCATGGAGAAGTGATGACGAGTTAAAGGACCCATGACTGATAGTGGTCCTAGAAAAAAAAATAAAATAAATAAATATTTTTGTGATATAGAGGGGTCCAAAGTGAGACTTTCTTCACATTTTCTTTTTTTATTAGCAGAGAAGCTTACAAACAGGTACTGTAGTTTGTCTTCTACCTGCACAATAGTGAATCACGGTCTAGGGGGTAGAAATCCACCACGAGTCTCGGCAGATATCGTCGCTCTACTTAGAGTGGTTGCGCTTGTACATATTCATGAGGTGGACTCGATGGACAAATTAGTCATCTGCTTTTATTGCTGTTACTGGTTAGTTGTTATTTTTCCCTGTTTGATTTTTGAATGTTTGAAGACAGTCTCCTCTCCACAAACATCACTTATTCCAATCTAGGCCGCACAGCCTCTGGGTTATGGCGATGAATTGGGCCACAGTTCTTGGCAAAGCCCGAAGCGGAAAGTATGTCACCAGAGGGACAAGTGTGGGGGAGGGGACGAGGGAAAAAGGAGGGTTTGAAAGAGCAACAGTATGGTGTTCTCACATGTTGCCTTCCCTGTCTAGCTTGCGCGTCCCGCCATCGGTTCATGGTCGCTGGTGGTTGAAAAGGAAATCACGTGTGGCTGAGGTTAACACACTGTCTGATTAACGGGAAGCATTCGATCGCCGGCCAGTTGATTGTCCTGTTCTCAGGAACAGTTCAAGTGGGCGCACGGCTCTTTAAAGAGTCCACGAGCTGTTGCAGTTTCACAGCCAATCAGCATTTACGTTAGTGTTGTTCCGATACCGATACTGGTATCGGCAGATGTGCCGATACTGCATTAAAACAGTGGTATCGGTATCGGTGACTACTCACCAGTAACATGCCGATACCATTAATTCCAACACTAATATAGGATTTTAGATGCAGCATCTTGTGTCTTGCTCGTGCACGATGTTCACTGGTATGTGACATGATCACTGCATGCCGATCTAAGATATCCTATTGGCCCTTGAATGCTTTGAACCAATAGTAGGACAGCTTTTTCATGTTGAGGAAAAAAAACTTTAAGTATCGGTATGGTATCGGTATCGGCCGATACTGCAAATCTGGGTATCGGTATCGGTTGCCAAAAAACGGTATCGGAACAACACTAATTTACATCCATGAGGATAAAAAAAACATCACAACTCCACATCAAGTCATAAGTCCAGTTGATTTGGCAGATTTCAATACAAGTGGCCAGAAAAGCTCAAATCTGTGACATGTGCAGGGACAGTTCCAATGGAAGTTGACTGCCAACTACTTAGAGTGTTGGATAATCCGACAGACCTATTAAAAGTAGGGCCCAACCAACATGGATTTTTGTAGGCCGATGCCAATATTTGTCAGAAAAAAATATAGGTTACAGATTAACTGGATGAATACAAAAAATATATATCTATAGCATTTTTTTCCCCCAGATGCATTTCAATGCGTGTGAATTATACACAGATTTTTATTGTTGGCGGATCAGTCTGAGCCGTATTCCTCGCGATTGGTCTGTATCAACTATAAATAAATTACTTAAAAAAAACAAAAAAAACAATTCGGTCTCCAGTTTTTTTCCAGTGCAAATGGTTCTCACATAAAAATGACTACACATAATTGTTGAACAAGAAAACATTAAGAACTAATTTTGTACATTTTTCCCACAAAAATCAACTCACTCAAAATGCATACAATTTCAAATGTGCAAAGAAATATCATGCCTACTCATGTACCACCTTAAGTGCAACTAAGACATGACTGTCATCTAGTGGTGAATGGTGATATTACAAATCAAAACTACAGTCTGCATATTCGCAGTTTTGCACCCGCAGAGTTGCATATTTGTGAATTTGTTCTTTTTTTTAATCATCCATCCATCCATCCATTTTCTTAACAGCTTACTCCTAACAAGGGTCGCGGGGATGCTGGAGCCTATCCCAGCTGGCTTCAGGCAGTAGGCAGGGTACACCCTGAATTGGTTGCCAGCCAATCGCAGGCTTTTTTTTTTAATCAATATATTTGTTTTCTATATTTTTGATCATCCTGGATTTTATCCCCACTACCCCCAGTTTTAAATACCAATATTTGGGGTTTGCAGTTTAAAAAAAAAAAAAAAAAAAGGTTGGGAAAATAATTCAATCTGGCCAATTATCTTGGCCGATGTTTGAAGGGCCATAATCTGCCGATTTTAATCAGCCGGCCAATTAATTAATCTGGCCCTAATTAAAAGTCAAAACTAAAACTGCAGTACTAACTTTTTAATAGTAGAATTAAGTGTAACACAATGAACATTATATCTGTGACTTTTGCTCGACTTTTACAACCTTCGTATACGTAGCTTTGGTCATCTATCTACGGCTGCAACATATAGTGACAGACACAGCAAGTCAGATGACAGAAGGGTCAATTAATCTGTGCGTCCACCTGTTGCCATTTATACAACAGCATAATAGCTTGGTTTAACTAAGCAAGTCCACGACAGCATCATTATATTGGCGGGGTAGATATAAATTTGTTTGGTGGTGTGCATCATGTGCAGTGGGATTTTGCTCACCTAAAATATTTGCCTTGGCTCAATAATGTTTGGAAGCACTGATCTAACTAATCATATGGCAGATTTTTTTTGGTCCATTGAGAAATAATATTTTGCAATAGACAAGTGACAGTGGGTTTGACTTACGAGTACTAGGCTAAAAATACACAAATGATGTGTCATGATGTGGAAAATTATGAGCAATTCTGTCTTACATAAAGTCCAATGGGATACTCGAGGGAAAACATGTATTCATAGCCTGTCTGACATTACTAAATGGGTGATTAATCCTCAATCAGTGTTTCAGAGTAAAAAAAAACTGTTGTTGTTTTTTTTCAGGTGCAGATCTCAGCACCCGCTGACCTCTGTATGACCTCTGGTCCTCATGGTTTGCATCTATGATTGCGGTTTTAATCTTTTACTGTTTTGAGAAGTGGCTGCATGTTTCTGTACGAACCTGTGCAAACGTGGTGGAAATACAGACAGTTCTCTGGATTGTTTCAAACTCCCCGGTTAACACTGTCCCCACTGTCCCATAAAAATAAAAAATATACATGACTTGGACTCTTTCACTGTTTCTAGACTCCCCCCATAAGCCTTCAAAGATCAACAATTGAATGTTTCTGTGTGAATCCGAGCAAATGTGGTGGCCACACAGACAGATCTCGGGACTGTTTCAAGCTGTGAACACAGTAAGCATTGTCCTGTAAAAATACACACATTTATGGCATGCACAGTTTCAATCTTCTGAGCATTTCAACCCTTTGCTTGATTTAGACACTGGTCAGATTTGACCCCAACTGACCTCAGTGTCAGTGGCAGTTTGGTCTGTGCATTATGTTGGGGCCTGACAGGGCGCAACATGCCCATTTTTTGTTTTGTTTTTATTTTTAAATGCGGCATGAAATGGTTTTCAATTGTAGAATGGCGTCACATGTTAATTATCGGTGTTGTTATGGAGAATTCGCGCCCCCTATTTATGTCGGCCTCTGTAAAAGTAATGGGTGAAGATCTTGGGGAATGGTTGGAAATGTACAGTAAGTTACACTTATCAACATTGAGAAGAATGAGCAAAAGATGCAGGTATGAAGACAGCTTTAGTCTTTAGTACAGTAGGCCTATGTTATTTTACAGTAACTTGTGGGCTCTCACACTAGAAATGCCTACGAACTAGGGCTGGGTATTGCCGCCAACCTCACGATACGATACGTATCACGATACAGGGGACACGATACGATACGTATCGCGATACATATGTATCCAAAATAAGACACTTTTTTTTTTTAAACAAAATATAGGAAAATTGGTACATTGAGACACGTGCCATGTTAAGTTTATCAATAAATGTTGACATTCTTCCTCTGCTTTCAGTTTTCTTAGCAAGACACAGTGTCCAATCGCCGGTGATCTATTTTTGCATTAATTGAAGGCAATTAACTTCAAAGACGCTGCTGGTTTTTATTTTTTAGGTACAATGCAAGCCGCAAAGGCAAACGTGAACTGCCGATTTAAAGTTAACAAGCAATATCGATTCTGACGCCTGCGTATCGATACGTGTATTGTGATGAGGCCCGCAACGATATATTGCCGTATGGATTTTTTGAGCACACCCCTACTACGAACTTTGTAGCACTATTGAAATATGTTAATTCATAAAATCTACAAGTAGCAGAATGACGTACGTTATTTTCATGGCTGTCAAACGTCAAAACGGTCAAATTTGACCAAAGCAATAAGGGTTGAAGGGTTTACAGTATTCCACCACGGATGGGGAAAATATGATGGGGGCGCCACCTACCCGAGCCAAACGCCTTGGCCACCAACCACGTCAGGCTGGAGGAGATCTTCGCCCTGGTGAAGTCATAGTGCTCAAAGCTCCTTATGGCGGGGACGATGAAGGTCCGCCGAACGCCGCCGCCGTCGTGCGCCGCCGCATCTCCCATCGTCTCTGCTCCACTGCGGCAGGGTCGAGGAGGAGGAGGAGGAGGAGGAGGAACCGAAGCGAGTCAGGCGGCGCAGGAATTCCTCCCGACGGGTGACATCGCGTCCGTTGGAACTCAAAAAACGCAGCTCGGAGAAAAAATGATAGCTTCCGGATGGTTGGAGCCGGGATCTTCGATTCCAAAACTCACATCACTATCACGTCCTTCCTTGTGCTACAGTTGAGTGGATTTCTCCCCATTCCCGAGCTCAACGACATCCACGGAGATAACGGAGCTTCCAGGAGAAACTTTCACACGAGGACGCTCGTTCCCATTTTTGCTCTTTTTTTCTTTTCTCGCCTCGCTCCCTCTTTTCCACGCCGAGCCGTCTCTGCGTTTTTCTAACAGAACCGAGCCGAGCAGTGAGCGAACTGCGCATGCTCGATCCACCCACCCAGTACATCACAGTCATACTCACATTCATCTCGATCATGTATTGCACAGTATTCAAAGTCTTGTTTGTTAACTCATAGCCGCATTTCCTAAACTTATCGGCCTTTCACATAACATATAACCATATTTGATTTCAAAGTCATCCTGTAATTATTTTTATACCGTGCATATAAATGAAACTGCAAATACCATTTCAATTTTAAAATTGTCAATACAGTTTATGAAGCACAGCACACATTATTCTACTTGTCGCAGCGGGAAATTAAAGTAATTTATAAGAAAGAAATCAATTGGGCCAATTTTTAGCTCTCTGTCGCCCCCATTTGAATGTTCGCTAGTTGTTTCAAAACAGTGAGGTAAAACTTAAAATCTGTAAATTAATTTCAATATTATTGTTTATTCGCCACACGCTGTGGCGATAAATCCCACTTGGAGTAAATAGCTGGATGCTGGAGCCAAAGAATTCCAAAAGATGGCAGTAAAGAGCCATAATACGCCGCTGATTGAGAATGGGCGGAAGTTAAAAAATAAATAAAATAGGCGGAAGTTAGTAACAGCACACTACTAAACAAGTAACTCTTAAGGCAGTCGTTTCACGTTTATTTCTTCTTAATTGTTCCCGTAAATTTTTTTAAATAAAGCTCAAAAGTACAAAACAACTTCTAGATTTCTGTAAGCTTTAAAGCATAACCATTCGCTTGCTGGGTACAAACGAAGCGAACCGGAAGTTAGCTCTGCTGTGTAGTCCCAATGTATATTAATGATCGCTACACTACAGTTTGTTAAGCAGGGTTACACCGAAGCATTGATTGTGATGCAATAAGACCTTGCTGCTAATGTGCATAAGTTGATGTTACTCAGTCAGCACACAAAACCTGCCCGGTAAGTACTTTAGGTAAATCAGTTATCAGTTATGAAAAGAGCATATGACCCGAAGAATGTGTTAATTGTTTCCTAACCATGTTGTGTTTGTGTCCCCTCTCTTCTGTAGAAGCTCAGCAGTTAATGGTTGGATAAAAGAGGCGTTTTACTTGACCGCCAAACTTCCGAAATCAAAAAGGAAAAGGAATTACTGTATCGTACTCTGGACCATTCCTGGTTGATATAAGATTGAGGGGGTGGAGCAGGCGGGTATCTCATTTTCCCATTGACATTAAAAGTGTGAAAAATAGATCATACAAACATCACAACAGACAGCAACTTAAGCAGGATACAGACTACAGACATACCGATTTTAAACATATTAACTAATATATAAAATGTGAGACTGAGAGCCCCCCACACATGATGAAGAAAGAATCGGCCTGTGTAGGCTGTGTGTATGATACTGACGCCGATAATCACCAGTCCCCAGGCAGGCCCCACACCCAAACCAGAAATTTGTCCTAGTATTGAGACTGATCTGACTCTGTCGAGAAATATAAAGATATAAGAGCCCTAATAGAAGAAGCAAACTTTTGGCTTATGTGATAACTAAACTATGGTAGCAAACTTCTCCGTACCACTTTTTTTTTTTTTTTAAGTGTTTGACTTGTTAACGTTATAAACAATCAACTGCTTTTCTATTTATGTCCAGAAACAGTGTAAGATTCAGGTCACCACGTTACAATCACTGAGTCCTTGGCCTAGTGGTCCAACTGTGTTGAGTCAACAGAGTTGGACCACTAGCCACTGTTGACCACCCCAAAAGATTTGTGATTGTAAAAACTGAGTTTAAAGTTGAAATTTCTGCTTGTCGAACCACAGCTGTTTTCCAAATAGATCGAGGACATGCTCTCAGATTACGGTGATATCTGCCTTTCAGGTGAAAATTCTCACTGCTGTTCATTAAGCATTTGCATTCTAAAGGTCAGATTAAGTTTACCTGTAAATGCCCTCGTCCGTTTCATGTTCATCCTGAAATTTCACCCAATTGCCAAATATTCCTAACTTTTTGTGAGCTGTGTGAAAGGAGGGGAAACCTTACTCTCACGCAGGGGCACGAGGGAATTTTGATCGTAATAATAAAATGACAACTACAATGTTTTCAGTCGCCGTTCAGTTTCAGTTCACATTAGAACACGGACAGGGCGGGCGGTGACAGACTCTCAACAGAGAATGCGCTGATGACACATAAGAATACTCAAGGGGGAAGACTTCCACCTGTGAAGCACAATAAGCAGGATTTTAAAATGTACATGGAGAGACTCTGGAAAAAAAACTCCTTTTTCTGCTTAGCATTCGAAAGCACGCCTTTTTCGTTCATTATGCAACAAAGTTCAGAAGGTGTGTTCGAAACTGACACGAGACACGTATTGTCTAGTTAGGAACAGTTGGTGAAAAAAAGGGGAATATCATGGTATGATTTTCATTTATAAAAAAAAAAAAAAAAAAAAAAAACGACAGTAGATTTAAACACATATGGACACATTTTTTGGTACCACTCTGTTAAGGAAAGGAAAAACCACAGTGGCCATAGAAATAACAAAAAGTAATGACTAGGAAAGAAAGAAATGACAAATAAAAAAAAAACAACTCGTGAAACAGGCCTGGACAAATTTGATGGCATTCCTAGAAAATATTGAAAATAATTTGGCTATAGAGAAATCTTCAAATCTGTAATCAGTCATTGTCAGACTATTTAAAGTAGTCAGTATCCTCCGGTTCGGTGAAATGGTGCATACTACACTTAACATGAACCTCAGAAAGTGAAGGAAAGACTTGTCTCGGGAGATTAAAAAAATCAAAATGAAAAATAGACAATCACATGATAGGTAAAAGCATCTCCATATAGCTCAATAATTTTGTCTATGTGTGTCTGCTTAATCGGCACAAATAAACACATTTCTGTAATCCATTTTCTATGCTGTTGTTGTCGTTATGGTCACGGCTTATTCCAGCTGACTGAAAGTTCACCTAACAAAGTCTTCAAATAAATTCAGATGGATGCTTTTAGAATGTGGAAGACATTCAAACATGGGAAGAACATGCAAACTGCACACAGAAAGGCTGGAATGTGAACCTCAGCATTATGAGGCAGACATGCCAACTGCCAACTCGTAACACTGTCAATCACAGTTTTGCCACTAGGTGGTAGTCTTTGGCTAAAAATCCATCCAGGCCTCCACATGTGCTGACAATTCATTTGACTCCATTTCCTAGACAGTTTTATTGATTTTTTTCCTCTCCCTTTTATAAACAACTAGAAACGCAATGATTCACAGAATGGTAATCATACACAAGAGCTTTTAAAAACCCTTTTAGTGTTTAAAAAACGTATATATATATAATGTTCATTTGAACCCAGATTTTGCCATACTAATTCTTCGATTCATTTCCTTTCTTCTCTGACAAGTGGATCTCTCTCTGTCACGCCACGGTAATCCACGGTCATTTGCGAGTCGTTGCCGATCATCACATAGCTCGCGTTCTCAATATGAATGTTTGGATGCTGCTGCAAAACCGGCGGCGCGCTGGCAAAGTCCAGGAAGTTGAGATTTTCCAGCATATGTGCCGCTTCGGACCCTCGGGGCAACTGCCTTTGATGTGTTCTCCGCTCTTCCGACCAAATGCTCCTCTGCCGATTAATTTTTGCTGGCGATAAAGCCTGTTTGATTTTGCTCTCAAATCTTTTGTTCTCCTCGAGCGGAACAATGGTCCTCAGCACGATGGGAATGCGATGTCGGGGCATGTGGTTGTCCTTAGGTAGCAAAGGGATGACGGTGTTGTACTTGTGTCGCTTGTTTATGGAGTTGATGAGGGCCGAGTTTGTCTCCACCTCCAACATTCGCGTGTTGAAGTTCTGAGTGAGAAGCAGGACCGTAAAAGCCGAGTTGTTGATGGCGTCCTCGATGCACCTTAAGGTGCTTTTGCCGGGTATGGCAAAGTCGTCTGTGAAAGTTGCGCCTTTACTGCCGATAACCGTCTCCAGTTTTTCCTTCATGCTATCTGCTAGTTCGCCGTCTTCTGGAGCATGTAGGATGACGAAGGAATGAAATATGGGCCCGTCCTCTTCTTCTACACATTGGCTTAAATGGGCCCCGAGTGAGACCGATCTCTCGGGTAAAACATGGTTGGTGTGAAACGGCAGGGAAGGTTTTGATCCTGTGGTGTTTGGGTGACGAGGTTGTTTCATGTTGAAGCCGCCATCTTGATGCTTTCCATGCTCTGTTCCAGATGCTGCACCCACCTTTGGCTCTTCCAGTCCAGGAGCTTCACTGGATGCTGGTTGTGATTCCACAGATGAAAGGTGAGATTGCGAAGGAGAATTACTGTCGCTGAGGCCGCCAAAAGGGCTTTGTTGTGTGGCTTCAGGGGTTGCTTTATCCTCCTCGTACGGGATTGTTGGGGGCAGGCTGATCTCCAGATGTGTGGGGTATGATAGCTCAGAGGCGCTTGACTGCAGCGTGCTGGGTTGTCTTTGGATCTGCGTTGGGGCGTCTTGGACCTGGCTGCTCGGGGTCTCGTGGTAAGGACCTGATTGGAGGTCTTCGGAGGAATACAGCCACACTGCTAGCTGAGGCCCGCACACGTCTTTCGCTTCCTCCTTGAGTTGATCGTAGAACGGATGCTCATGATTGTCCGTTTTTGGACTGCTGCAGGAGAGGGCCCTCTTGTACGCCAGATTCCTTAAAAGTTGATCGCACAGTCTGTGCTCAGACAGAATTTTAAAAACACGGGCCAACGCTGCTAAAGATTCTCCGGTTAAATCCCGAGGTTTGCCACAGTGCTCAGCAAAGTCTTCTAATTTACACCCACTCGTGTTCCATATGTCAGCCAGAAGCTTGGCGAGGTCGTTGTCCCCCAACATATCGAGTGTGTCCAGGGCTTTCTCCTCTTTACGGAGAATAATCAGACACAAGGCGTTTATGATATTATCTTCAGGAGATTCCCCGAGCTGGAACGTCAGGCTCAGGACTTGCTCCGGTGGGACACTGGTTAGTATGTGGTAGACATCTCTCAGGCCCGTCCCTTCGCATTGTTCCTCTTCTTGACTCATTTTGACTTTTCTTTTGCTACAAGTCGGTTTTCTCAATGTTTAGCACAAGAAAACGCAATCCTCCGACATGATGAGCTTCCGTGTTTGGTCTTGAGTTCGGTGCACAGTTTCCATCGAAGGCTTGTCCCTTAAAAGAGAAGAATCGAGATTAAAAGTCAAGCCTGCTACCAAGAATTATTCGTGCAGCGAGATCATTTCTAAACTTTGAACACGTTTCCAGCCATAAAACAAACAGCCCGCCTGTTGATAGCTACTCACCGACATGGAGTTGTTGAAGCAAAGATAGGGACTTCAGCCGGTGTTTCCAGCTCCAATCAGGAAGTCACCTTACTTTGCTTCGATGAGACACACTCCCTTTTCTGCACCGTAACTTGTTGAAAATCAGGACATTCTTGTATGAAGTGGGAATTTGATTGCTAAGCTGTGGCTTTAGCTTCACTGGTGAAACTATGTCGTGTGCTAGTCAGTCTAATGATGTCATAAATGACGACGTATGGCAGCCGACGATGGACAAGAGACAAAAACAGGAAGTAGTCTGCTGCATTTGCTTGCTTACTGTACCTCTCCTAACACATTCAACTTACAACTTTGCAAACATGGCTGTCTTTGCCCACAATGGGCTCAGCAGAGGAATTCTGGCCCGACTCGCCGCTCGGCTGAGAGGCGAGTGTATTTTTATCCGCGGAGGAAACCTCCAACCCTGTATTTACCAGGGGAGGGGTCAACACGAGGCAGAGTGCAAACCAACATCAGGTCCCTCAGTGCGGCGCAGACAGAGAGCCTTCTGTGTTCTCGCTGCAGTCTGATGTTTGCTGTTGTGACCACTTCTGAGACGTTACCGTCATTCTATAGGGGCAAGCGGTTTCCAGGCCTCCCATAAATACAGCAAACTGTGAAGTCGCTATACATGTGCTTAGAATACAGTATCGCTATTCAGTTGAGCCTATAAAGTGCATGCCTCCCAAGGCATCGCTGTACAATAATACCATAGCCATGCCGCAACAACACCAGTACAGTGTAGTACAGGGGTGTCCAAACTTTTTCATTTGAGGGCCACATACAGAAAAGCAGAAGGGCGCAAGGGCCACATAATGTTATGAAGAGAAATTGTGTTTAGTCTTAAAAATTGTACAAATAATTTATTTGTGCTTTTTATTTAGAATATTTAGCACATTTAGAAAAATGCTACAGTATATAAGCCAATTTATTTGTAATATGGCAGTAGGGTTAGTACAGTTTTGGAATTTTTCATTTTAGTTTTTATTTTGTTTTGAGTTTTTTTTTTGTTTTTTTTTTTTTTTTTAGTTAGTTTTAATTATTTTTCAGTGTTGTTCAGGGTTAGTTTTTTTTTAATTAGTTTTTGTTATTTAATAAATGCTTAGTTTTAGTTTAGTTAGTTTCAGTATTACTTTTAGTTTTAGTTTTTGTTTTTTTTGTTTTTTAATGTGTATTATTCGTGCGCAACATTTTAAAAACACCATGGGCGCGACGTCATTATTCCGGTTTATATCAAAATAAATCTACTAAAAGGCTCATGCATTAAATTAATTACCAAAGACTAAACTGAAGGACATTTTTGCTATAATTATAGTTTTATTTTAGTTAGTTTTTGTAAACATAAAATGTAGTTTCAGTTAGTTTTTTTTTTTTTTTTTAAAGCATCTAAGTTTTTAGTTTTATTTCATTCACGAAACACTTTGTATACAGCAACGCCTGTTCTTAAAGCACTTTATAAATGAAGTTGAGTTGAGTTGAGTTGAGTAAAATAACCTTTAATAGCACCTGTGTTGTTTGACACTCTCCCTTCTTACTTTGACCATCTCCACACATTTTTGTTTTTATTTTATTTGAACTGAGTCAAATGCCATTTTTAGCATATGACGCGGGCCACTATAAAATGGACGGCGGGCCACAAATGGCCCCCGGGCCGTAGTTTGGACACCCCTGGTGTAGTATACGTTCCTTTGATACGCATACACGTTCTGACAGTGTTACCGCAAATGTGGGATCATCTTCTCGACTTACATAACAGAGTGCCAAACGTCCATCTTTATTGAGGTCAGTCGTTTTTAACGAGAGACACGCTCTCCCCCAGCAGCTGCGTTAGTCACCCTGGCAGTACATTCGGGTTCACCTCCGAGCAAAACTTGTCAGTTTTGCAAACTACAACATTGAGCAGAGTCGTTTTCATGGGGGGGGGATGGTGAGCAATACATTCTGACCTTCACTTGTTCTCTCGTTTTGATTTGAGAAGTGCTACAATGCTCCAAAGGGGTGAACAATTTACCGTATTTTCTGCACTTTAAGGTGCACCTAAAAGCCTTTAATTTTCTCAAAAACCGATGGTGCGCCTTATAATCAAGTGCGCCTTATATGTGGCTCAATATTGGTTAAGTACGGCTACCATAGTCAGGGGGCGTCACCGAAGTACCAGCAGTTAGAACGGTAGTACCACACTTGAACAAAGCTGTGAAATATTGTAGATATGGATAGTAACGTTTGAACAATATTGAGTTATTGTTATATTGTTAATACGAAACCATATTGTGACTGCACTACCGGTAACTTGTTTTGGGAGTGAACAAAGTATTCAATTACAGGTCATAAATATTGACTGACTCATCTGTTTTATTCAGATTCCCTTTAGCACAGCTCCATCTATTGCAGGGGTGGCAAACTGCGGTCTTCGAGGGCCGGAGTCCTGCAGGTTTTATAAATTTCCCTACTCGAAGTGCAGCTGATTCCAATTAACAGGCTCGTTATCAGGCTTCTGCAGAGCTTCCTGATGAGCTGATCATGAATCAGGTGTGTTGAAGGAGGGAAATATCCAAAACCTGCAGGACTGCGGCCCTCGAGGACCGGATCTCGCCACCCCTGTT